>NC_083111.1:49877381-50223576 GCF_949774975.1 Lagenorhynchus albirostris
CCAGCAAAAAGAGAAAAGTAAAGAACAATGTAATTGGAATATCTTGCAAATTTTCAGATGAGTGGGATAATCTGTGCTGTTGAAAATGAATATTATTCAGGTCAGCATTCACTGAGACCCTCCCATGTGAAGGGTCTTTGAACTGAAGGTTAACATGGTATGACGGTTCACGTTACGTGTCAACTTGGCTGGGTGATGGTGCCAAATTTGGGGTTTGTTTGGTCAAACACCAGCCCAGATTTTGCTGTGAAGGTATTTTTGGTATGTAATTAACAATTATATCAGTAGACTTTGCATAAAGCAGATTATCTTCCCTAATACAAGTGGGCATTGTCCAATCAGTTAAAGGCCTTAAGAGCAAAGACCGAGGTTTCCTGAAGAAGGAAGTCTCCTCAAGACTGCAACATAGAAGTTCTGCCTGAGTTTTCATCCTGCTACCCTGTGCAATTTGGACTGTGACATCAACTCTTGCCTGAATTTCTAGCCTGCAGGCCACCTACTTTACAGATTTTGGATTTATCAGCCCCCCACCCCCCGACAATCATATGAGACAATTCTTTAAAATATTTATCTATCTACCTCTCTATCCATCCTATTGGTTTTGTTTCTCTGGAGAACCCTGACTAATATACGTAGCTTATTCTCACACTGAGAATCAAATTCAGAAAAATCTTCAGTATCTCAGGTAGCTTGATCTGGTTAGATAGGTAGCATTTGGAATTTTTAAAAGTGTTATCAGGAAAACAATACATCTGAAAACATTGTACTTCAGTTTTTCATGCCAAGACTTGATTAGTTTCGTCCAAATATGAGTCACAGTAAATTTTGCATCTGCTGAATCTCTGCCATTTTTTCCTTTCAGGAGCTCTTCAAGCCAAGTTTCAGTGGGCACATGTGAAAATATCTGTGAGGCCCTGGCAAATAGGGGAATCTGAGAATGTGAAGGGCACTTTGATGAGCAGCCTAGATCATCATGAATTAACTGTTGCCAAGTACTTATTTAAAAATAGCGTCAAGTTAAGCAACTGATTTATTGTCGATCACAAAACATTTAATTCAAGTCAGGATTTAAAAATCCTTTTCCACTCATATTTTTATGATTTCTTAAAAGTTGAGGGACTTCCCTGGTTGCTCAGTGGTTAAGAATCCGCCCGCCAGTGCAGGGGACACGGGTTCGAGGCCTGGTCTGGGAAGATCCCACGTGCCACTGAGCAACTAAGCCCGTGTGCCACAACTACTGAGCTGGCTCTCTAGAGCTCCCGAGCCACAACTACTGAAGCCCCTGCGCCTAGAGCCCGTGATCCACAACAAGAGAAGCATCTGCAATGAGAAGCCCGCGCACTGCAAAGAAGAGTAGCTCCTGCTCGCCGCAAATAGAGAAAGCCCGCGTGCAGCAACGAAAACCCAATGCAGCCAAAAGTTAATTAATTGTTAATTATTTTAAAAAGTTGATGCAACCTAAAATGATCTCTGATCTAACTTACTGGTTTTGCGCATGAGATACAGAAAAATTAAATGACTTTGAATGGTGATTTATTTTCAACCAGCAGCCAGAGTGAATTTTTTAAAACATGTCAGATCATGTTACACCTACATCCAAAATGTCCAAGGACTTCCCAACTCACTCTAAGAAAAAGCTAAAGTTCTTTAAGCTATACAACCTGCTTCTTGATCTGCATCTTCCCTCTCCGCCCCTTGGTTACCACTTTGACTTCATCTCCGTCCATTGTCTTCCTGGCTCAGTCTGCTCCAGCCAGCCCCACTGGCCACCTGGTTGTTCCCTGAACAAACCAGTAACTCTCCGACCTCAGGACAGAAATGAGTACCATTAACAAAATGTTCAGAAGAGCCCATTCATGCAGAAAAGATTGTAACTGATAAAATCCAGATGGCAGGCCACTAAGTACTGGAAGTGGCAGGAGCAAGTTCAGGATCAGAGAAGTCTATCAACAGATTTTTTTTTTTTTTTTTTTTTGGCGGTACGCGGGCCTCTCACTGTTGTGGCCTCTCCCGTTGCGGAGCACAGGCTCCGGACGCGCAGGCTCAGCGGCCATGGCTCACGGGCCCAGCCGCTCCGCGGCATGTGGGATCTTCACGGACCAGGGCACGAACCTGTGTCCCCTGCATCGGCAGGCGGACTCTCAACCACTGCGCCACCAGGGAAGCCTTATCAACAGATTTTGAAAACCCTAATTTGTAGGAAGACTAAGCAAGGAATTTCAGTACCTCCATTTTGGGGAAAGTGGGAAACAAAACTAGGCGAGACCATTCATTCAGCAAACATACTGAGCACTTATAATGGGTCAAATACTTTAGGGTCTGGACATAAAACAATAGACACAGGGGACTCGATCCCTGTTCTTATAGAATGTAGATTTTAGTGGAAGAGGATACACAATAAAACAAGTAAATGTGGTGTATGAGATCATGATAAATGTTACGAAGAATAATGAAGTAGGAAAGAAGGGTGGGATAAGGATTGTCAGAGTCCGAGAGGGTGGAGAGGGGAAGGTTCAATTTTATATAGTAAAAGCCCTGCCGAATAGGCAGCTAAAATGAAAAGAAGTGAGAGAATGAGCCATGTGTATATACAAGGCCAGAGTGTAGAGGGCTGGAGTTGTAAATTTGTGGGTCAGGGGACTGAATGACATCACCAAGGAAGTGAGGATCGGTAAGGAAAAGAGGGGTCCTTGTCCTTGGCACCTTCTTGTTTTGGAGAAGAAGAGGAATCAGCAAAAGAAAACTGAAAAGGAGGAGCCAGTGGAAGAAGCCCAGGAGAATGTCCGTATCCTGGAAACGAAGAGGAAGTGTTTCAAGTTGGAGAGAACAATTAACTGTGACAAACGATTCTAGTAAGTCAATTAAAATGAAGACTGAGTCTTGACCTTTAGATTTACAACATGCAGGCCTTCAGTGACCTTGAAAGGATTAGATTCAGTGGAGTGGTGGGGTGAAAACCAGAAGGGAGTGATCACAGAAGAATAGAGAGAAAGGAGTTGGAGACACCAAGTACAGACAACTCTTTGGAGGAGCTGTGTTGTAAAGGAGAATAAAGAACTGAAATGTTTAGCTGAAAGGGGATGTAGCGTTAAAGAGTTTTTTTAAGAAAACTTTTTATTTCTGAAAGTGGGAGAAATGACAGCGTACTTTATGGTGTCTCTATGGAGCCAAAGGAGATGGGGGAACTTGATGAGGCAAGAGAGAGGGGGAGAATTTTTGGAGCGGGTGAGGAGCATGGGTTCAGTGGATAAGTGGAGGGGCTGATCCCAGGCAGGAGTTCACTGGGAGGAGGGCAGAATATATGGACAGTAGCATACACTATTGGGTGGGTAGTTTCTGGTGGTAGGAGCTTGAGAAAGTTCTTTTCTATTTGCTTCTACTTTCTCAGCCAAATGGGAAGCTGAGGGAGGATAGGGGAAAACACAATTTTTTGGAGTTTCTAACTTATCTTGTGACTGGGGAGTGAGAGAGAGACCATCTACTGAGGAAGGAAATGCATTATTGAGATAAATGCAAATAGGTATCTGAATTGGTTAGTTGGTTTCAAACAAAACTAAATGTGACTTAATCATGTGCTCCAAGCTGGGCACAAGTTCTCCAGAAAAGCAGATAATATTTATGAAATTTTACCAATAGGAAGAGAGAGAGAAGGTGGTGGGGAGAGATTATATTTTAAGGAATTGGCTCATGCTTATGTGACTGTGGGGCTGGCTGAAAGTCTGAGATCCACAGGGCAGGCTGGACACCCAGGAAGAGTGGGAATGCAGCTTGAGTCCAAAGGGAGTCCAGAGGCACAATTCCCTCTTCCTGGAGAAACCTCATCATTTCTCTTAAGGCCTTCAACTTATTGGTTGAGGCCCACCCACATTATGGAGGGTAATCTGCTTTACTTAACATCTGTGGATTTAAATGTTAATCTTATCTGAAAAATACCTTCACAGCAACATCTAGACTGGTTGAGCAAATCTCTGGGTACCATAGCCTAGCCAAGTTGACACATCACAGTGGTATAGTCTGAATTAACCAAACTGACCATCATTGAGTAACCATATTTACCAAAAGAACCATCACAGTGGTATAGTCTGAAGAAATGAGACTCAGAGTTAGAGGAAAATGAAATGGAAGAGAGAGGAAGAATGTTGTGGAAGCCGCAGTGGGGAGCGAGGAAGATATCCACCCCATATTCAGTTTGACTTAATGCTGGGTCAATTAGCTACTTAACTAGAGAGTTTTATTGTCCTGATATATAGGAATGAAGACTGGGTTTAGAATCAGGAACAAAAGTAGCCTAGCAGATAGGTATAACATGGTCTTTAATTGTTAGAGCACGTGGTCATTGACCTTCTAGCCATATATGTTGAATATATTTGTCTAATAGTTATAGCAGTTTGCCTCATTTTTCCTTATACTACATATATACATTAAACAAGGTGTATATCACATGTAATAGAACAAATGAATCCTCTATGCTTCTTTTCATTGAATATGTATATTTTTGTATTTTCCCTACTTCCTGTTTTTAAAATATAAAAACAATTTTAGGAAAATGTCATGTGGTAATGAATACTGGGTGTTTGAGTTTAATTATAGCAACAATGGAGATGATTATGAACAATTTTCCTATGTCACCATAAATTCCATCATGGACAGACAGATGTGTCATTGTTAAAGTGAGATCCTACTTCTACCAACTTTACTACAGCAAATAGGACTGAATATCTCACTATATAACCCCTACCCTAGCCTAGCATGTCAGACCAGTCCAAAAGAAGTTACCACCCTGACTTTTTGGAATTACATTATGCTACATATATACTTCCCTTTTTAGCTTTGGATAGTAAATGTGTTTGTTATGATTATGGTGAGGGTCACTCATTGACTAAGTCTGATTTTCTTAGAAAGAACTATACATATAACTTACCAGTTGCTATTTGGCAAACCTACCAAGCAGAAGATTGTGCTTGTGAGACCAATGAACTTCTCATTTTGTAAATTTTGCTGCCATAGTCTTTATTTTGTTATGGTCACAGATTTGTTCCATTTCATTGTTGTTGTTTTTCCTGTTTCTTTAGAATAGGCTTTCTTCTTACCCTTGCTGCTAAGGTTTGAGATATGGTCTTCATGTATCTCTGAATACTATTCTCTTATAAGTACTATTTGAGTAATGATTTTTTTTTTGCAAGTTAGTTTTTCATAATACTCATAATAACCACTGTTTCTTAAATACTCATGCTGCCCTTTATGCCTACTACTGTTAATATTTATAATTTTGAATCTTGCAATTAAGGCTTAGAGTGGTGGAGTAACTTATGTAAGATGTCACAGCCAATAAATGGGAGAGCATGATTTGAACCCAAGTTTGTTGAACTCTGAAGTCCTTCCTCTTTCAACTCTGTCATGCTGCATACACTAATTCATTTTATCTTTTCAATAATAACCAGAACTGACATTTTTTAAAACAATTGCCATGTACTAATTTCATATATCTGGCATGTAATATCTCATTTAATCCTTAAACAGCTTTATGAGATAGGTAATATTATTACCCTTAATTTTTTGTAAAAGAGGAAATGGAAGCTCAGCGAGGTTAAGTAATGCACCCAAATCAAACAACCAGTTTCTGGTGGAGGTTGCATAAGGAAGGGAGATGTCATTATGATTCACATTTTACAGAGGAAGAAACTGAGATTCAGAGAGAGCTGTGATTTGTTCATGTTTACAAAGCTGGTAAGTGACAAAATTGGGTCTTGTAGGTTCAAGTTTCATGGGTTTAACAAGAGTAGTAAAAATTATTTTTTAAAGGCTCTTGAAAGATATGAGAGCTGTGTAGTGAGAACTCTAAGTATTTACTGTATATAAAACTTAAAGGAAGTGAATGCAAGTGAGGGATGCAGAGGAAACCCATTAAGAGCACTGAAGAACCATTTCATACCATGAAAGATAACTGTGGACCGTTGAGAAACTAATAAAAGACAGTCCAACCAAGCGTGTAGAAATCAGAAATTGGGTTGCTCTTTGAAAACAAATGTCACTAGCAATTGCAAAGATATTTTTTAATCTGTGAAATAAGTATAACCTTTTAAGTCTACATCTTTCTTGTTCTCTTTTCTCCATGTTCAATAGACTAAACATGTTGGTCCGCTTTTTCAACATTTGAAATGCAAGCAATCATGACTTCATTAATATAATGCTATGAAGTTTGTAATCCAGAGTTGCAAGTTTGTAAGAACATAAAAGAGTCCATTTCTGAACTCCAAGTTCTTCCTAGCTCTTTTCTTTTTAGGAGTGAGTGTAACTATTTACTATCAACAGTATGTTTTAGCAATAAAAGAATTATTGTTTAGTCACTTGATTTGAGTCCTGGTTATTTGGGTAATGTGCTATTTCCAGTAGCCGGGGTCCAGGCTGGTAGAAACTCTACCCTCATTCATGCACATGTCACACAGAACAAGAGCAAAATTTGAGACCGACAAAAAAAAAATAATAATAATAACAAAGAAATGTGTACTCTTAAGGAGTTCAGATTTCAATCTTCAGAATGTCCAAATATTATAACCAATTTTTTAAAAAGGACTATGGTAAAATATTAATGCAGTTACTCATCTGAAGGATTCTGTGTTACTAAATATATAATTGAGAATTATTGAGTGACAATATATAGGACACAGAGTGTGTTAACATTGCTGATCTTTTCGTTTCTATGTGTCAATAGAATCAATTTTGTGAAGTTCAAAACACAAACATAAGAAAACTGAACACAGTTTCCCTTGTTGATCTCTTCTAAGCTTCTTTGAAATGTGTGTACGTGTCTTTGTGTCAGTATAACAAAATTTTAAAGGCTGATTTGGTTCCTCTTGTCGTTCTTATGACAGGACAATTATTTTCAGTAAGATTATCCATCTTGTAAATGCATCTCTTTGTTTTATCAAATATGCTAATAAAATATATTTTATGTGTGATATTGGGTGTATGTTTATAGGAAACAAACGTGCTACAGTTCATTGGCATGTTAGTAGAAAAAGTGTTGGAATTGATCCATTCCGGATATTTAGCCATTTAAGAAATAATATTTAAAAACTTTACTAAGCCTCTAACAAGATATAACTCAACTCTTCAGAGTGTGAGGAGGATCAGTGTTGGAATTCCAAGAGTTAAAGTTCAAAGTGGAGGAAGAGAGGCCCATTGAGGTTGAGAATGTGTATCCAGAGAGAGTCTGGGAACTTATCATCAAAACAAAGCAAAATGGAGTCACCAAAGAATGAGGACCATATTTTAAAATCACAGTGACATTTTTTAAATATATTAGAGAAAGGCTGAGTATACCAGAAAATTCTCTACACAGAGAAAGATTCACAGTGGAATTTCCTAGGAAAAAGTGACTGATCTATTAACATCTTTAAAAAATTGTAAGAAAAGTGAACATGATGAAATTTTAGGGTTTAAAGAGTATGAAACGCTTCTTCAGGTGGCAAAATGCTGAACAAATTGAAGTAAATCTCCAGGAAAAAAGTGGCTGATGACCTTGTGCGGTCAAGTGTGAGATAATAATAGCAATATGAACAGTAACCACGTGGTATGTGCCGGATGCTAAGCAAGGTGTTTGATGTACCTTGGCTTTGATTTTCACCAACACCCTTGCAGCTTCAGGGTGTTCGCCCCATAGGCAAAGGCTTGGGAGTCCAACAGTGGGGCTCCCGTAATGACTCCACACCTGCCTGTTCTTGGGGGTTAGGCCAGTTCCTGTAATATTCTGCCTGGTTCTGATAGATCTACTCTACATTTTTCTACTTCTGAAGCGCTTCCCAGTGAATTTCCCCCTTGGATCATGTTATCTTTGATTTCTCAAGGAACTGTAGCTGAGATTAGACTGTGTCTGCAAGTAGCTCCTTGGTTGTTTTTCCTTCCAGTTTTATTGAGATGTGACTGACATACAGCACTGTGTAAGTTTAAGATGCACAGCATAATGATTTGACTTACATGCATCATGAAATGATTACCTCGATATGATTAGTGAACATCCATCCTCTCAAACAGATACAAAATAAAAGAAAAATAGAAAAAACTTTTTCCTTATGATGAGAACTCAGGATTTACTCTTGTAACTTTTACGTATAACGTACAGCAGTGTTAATTATATTAATCATTTGTACATTACATCCCTAGTGCTGATTCCTCCTATGACTGGAAGTTTGTACCTTTGACCACCTTCATCTAATTCCCCCTCTTCCCATCCCCTGCCTCTGGCAACCATGATCCTGATCTCTTTTCTATGAGTTTGTTCGTTTGTTGAAGTATAATTGACCTATAACACTATGTTAGTTCCTGGTGCACAACCTTGTGATTTGATATTTCTATACATTGCAAAATGGTCACCACTGCAAGTAGCTCCTTGTAAATCTTGGTCTCTGATCTCTGCAACTGGGCACCCCCATTTCTGGCTCTTTTTTTTTATATTCTTTCCAAATTTCAATGAATTCTCTCTTACTTACCTGCTCTCTCCCTTTGCTTATAGAACGTGGTACATGTCCTCCTGGAATTAACCCTGAGAATGCACTAAAAGTCAGAGCAAGCAATGGGTTGGATTCAGGTAGTCAAACTAGATTGAGGAAGGAAGAGAAAGTTAAGTAAGGCAAGGTCATGTGTGCTGGATAACATTTTCAGTAGAATCCTGGTGTGAGCTTGACTCCAGACCAGGGATGCCTTGAAAAGCATAGAGTGCCCATGTAAAATAATGTTGCCCCTGCTCTTTGCTGTCTGCACTTTATCCACCAGCAGCACTTGGGTGGCTCAGGACCCGCAGTTGTGTAACTGTAGCCGGAGGAAGCACTCGAAGGTCGGCAAGGGCACAGTGTTCCTACGTGGGGCAGCAGCAGAGGGGCTGCAGTTACTGGAAGGACCTTACTGGATTGTACAGCATATCTCCAGACAATCATAAAAATCCACTCTTGCTATCTGCCTTGGAAAACATTATTCAATGAGAATTTAATATTTCATTATTGTTACAGTTAGGATTGTATTACAGTTTAGAGGCAGAATCAAATTTTGAGGTAAGGATGTGTGTTGATGTAGTGTATTTTAAATGTGTTACATTATTGCCAGTTTTAGACCAGAAGGGCTGTCTTTGGTGAGAGGTTTATTCTCCTGACACTGTAAGAGCTGTTCACTCATTCGGCAAGCTTATGCTGTTGTCAGTGTGTTTGTGCTGGGAGTAGAAGGACGAATACATTCTGGTTCTGACATCAAGGGACCTAAAGTAGGTTCTGGCATCAAGGAACTTAAAATCCTGTAGAATTATTTTACAGCGCAATGAAGTATTCGGAGTGGAATGGCAGATGTTGGCAAAGGATGCGATGGAGGCATAGGGATGAGTGATCAATTTTATGGGGTTGGGAGGGTTAAGAAATCTCCACGGAAAAAGTCATCCTTGAAATGTGCCTGAAAAGTGAGTAAATGCTCTGTGAGTAAACAAGGGCTAAGAGACTCCAGGCCAAGGCATGCGGGTGAGCAGACACAGAAGTATAAAGAAGCAGGGCTTACAGGAACTGCAGTTTGAGAAAAAAGCATTCCGACCATAACACGGTAGAGGGATAAAAGGGACGTTAGACTGGAGGCAGGAAGAACCTTAGAGAACTGTTTCTAAGGGACTGAATAAGGCAGTAGCCACAAGGATGGAAAGAAGGAGTCAGATTGGAAAAATGATTTTGAAAAGGTAGAATCAACAGGACTTGGCTGTGGGTTGGAATAAAGGACAGGGAGGAATCGAAACTGATTCCTAGATTCCTGGCTTGAACGACCTGATAGAGGGTCAGCTATTCACTAATAATGGGGAAAGTTCCGAAGAAAAACAAATATAGAATATAGCTTTGAGATGATTTTGAGATGTCTGTGAGTAATCTAGGCCGTAAAATTGGTATTTCTGGACCACAGGAGGGAGGTCTGATATAGAGGCATTGGATTTGGGTGTTACCGGCAGGTAGGTGTCAAGCTCTTGTAGCTCCAGGAATTGATAAGATCACATAGGAGGATGTTAACATTGGAAAGCCATAGAGAAGTCATCCCTGGCAATTACCACCATTAGAGGACTAGAGAGGAAAGAGGTATGGCAAATAAATCAAGGGGAGTGGCAAGATTAGTAGCATGGGACTCAAGAGAGCTATTTCCAGTTGACCAAAGGAAGAGTTGTTCCATGCAGGAAGATGTCAAGTGATGCACAGAGGCCAAGATTTCCTATAAAAAGAGATCAGTGTGTTAGGATGTCAAAGATGACCTCTACCAGAGCAGAGTTAGCAGAATAGGAAGGGCAGAATCTTGACTAGAGTTCACTGAAGAATCAATCAGGGAAGAAAAACTATTCTTTGGGGAAGCTTGCTGAGAAGGGACAAAGATTACTGGTGGAGTGAATAAGCCAAGGAGTGAATATTTTCAAATGGAAACTTGAGCTGGTTTAGCCTTCTGAAAGGAACCTATGGAGAGAACAAGATGTTGAAATACAGGAGAAAGAGGAAATACCTTCACAGCAAGTTCCTGGAGATGAGAGGAAATGGACTCAGGAACCCAGGCAGAGAGGTTAACCCAAACCAAGAAGGATGCTTCTTTCTTTGAGACTTTGGGGGAGAAGGTGAGATTAGGCACAACCACAGGTCTTCCAAGAATCCTTTAAAGCATCCTGCAAAGCATTCTAGACAGCATTTTCCTGATTGTTTTATTTGGATATACTGAATCACTGGAGTGTTTTCTTCAGGTTTTTGTTTTTCTTCAGCTATTTAATCAAATATTTGTGCTTGTTTATTCGCTATGATTTCGTGTTTTTGATTTTTGATTTTTGTGAAGATGCAGTCTTTCTGGCACAAGCATTTTCAAATTAAGTGTTATTAAATCCACAAGAGCTGAAAAACACTGATTGCCAGCCTTAATGATCAGCCTTAATTCTCTCAGTTGTGTGAGCGTTAGTGTCATAAGGCAAATCCCAAATGTTTGCTTACAGAAATTCTTCTGTTATAGTCTTTAAGAATTATAAAAGCAGAAGCTACTCTCCTTATGTAATTTTATGTGAAGTTTTCCTGAAAATCAAACCCACTCAAACCCTTCATCTCTGGTTACCTATAGTCTGTCTCTCCTTTCTTTCCTCCCTCTGGCTCCTTTTCTCTCTCTCCTTCCCTCCTGCTTTCCTTCCTCCCTCCCTCCTTCCCTCCCTTCCTTCCTTCCTTCCTTTCCAAATCACAGATTTATCTCTTTTCGTAAATAATTTTAGAATCAGCAGACCATTGCCAATTCCTTCTTTCAGACCTTTCGTGTTTCATGCTTTAATTGTGGGAACAGTCTCCCAAATGACACTGCTGCCATAAGTCTTACTCCTCTCTAATCAACCTTCTATATGTCCATCAGCATTATATTTTTTAACACTTTGAAAAACACTTATCTGCCACATGGAAACTGCTTGTGGCCTTGACGGTGATAGTTTAGTGAAGTGAGGGCAGTGAAAGCTAGAAGGGCTGGGCTAATGACTTGTCTTACTCTCTTACTTTAGAGCCAAATATGACTCTCATTGACAAGAATATAGAGACCAAATGCATTTAAGGATTTTCATAATCAATCTCCAACTTATTTTTTAAGACTTGATCCTCTATGATATATCTTATCTTCTCCATATGTGTTTATAACTGACATTTTACATGTTTGCTGTCCTGGAGTTTTTTTTTCCAGAACATTCCATGTTCTCTCTCATCCTCATGTTCCATTTTCCCAAAATGCCTCCCATTCTTTTCCACATTAAACAAACAAACAAAACAACAAAACAAAAAACCTCCTACTTATTCTTTGAGGCCCAACTTAAATATCATCTCATCTGTAGTCTATTGTCATACTTTGCGTCCTACTGTATTGTCCTTATAGGAGGTGGCAGTAGTTATTTCGAAGAAAACTAAATAGGTTAAGAGAGGGATCCCTGTGGTTTCCACCCTGCCTTATTCTCAAGATAAAAAACTTCTGCTGACTCCACTGAAAGGAAGTGAGCTTTTATCTCAGAGTTCCATTGTAGTTGTTTACTTGTCTACTTCTCTTGCTAATTAATTTTTGTATTCCAGCACTTAGCTCATAGGAGACAAAAATAAATGTAGAAGAAATAACATTTAACCACACAAATAGGTGATCCCTAAGGATTAGCTTTGCTCCTGGATGGCAAGAGATGATAAGGAGAAGTCTAGGAGATCAGCTATCTCTAATAAGCAATATCGCATAGCTATAGTTTGAAAGTTATTGCAAGATGTTTAGTAGTATGTAGAAGTGAGTGGTTTCTCACACTAGACAAACTTCACCATTCACCTAATTTTTATTAAACTGCACATGTGGTTTCAGGGCTTATGGGGCAAATACAGCTCAGCAGTTTTGGAAACTTGAGAAGAGTCCTGTAAAAGACTCTAGGTCAGTTCAGCCTACTGTGAGGTGAACCACTCTTTGAATCATATATTTTAAAGTCTTTTAAAACAGATTCCACTTAGCAAGTATGTGTGTGTGTGTGTGCATGTGTGTGTGTGTGTGAGGGATGCTAGCAATAATTTTGTTCACTAAAAGAAGACTGGCTATACTTCGTAGACTTGGTTGTTTTTTAAGTGCCAAAAGGAAAAACGACTCTACATAGCACAGAAACCAGATAGACAGAAAGTGGGTTTTTATGAAAGTTGTTGTTTAGCAGTATTAGTAACAGCTAGTATGTTTAAGCACTTATTATGGACTTGTGACTCTATTTTTTGTTGTGGAGAAAACTAGAAAGTAAATTTGTTTCAAAAGAATATAAAATTATTTTAGAATGTTTTTTGAAAAGTTACTGAAAGATTAAAAGTGCAGAGAAATACTTCAAAAACAGAAGTAATATGGATAGGGATGAGACCTATCATATTTGAAAACAAATTTCAAAATGCAGTGTTTAAGACTATATGATACTGATGAAATGATAGACAGTCTGATCAGAGAAGCACAATATGCAGACCAGAAACAGATGCCATTATATATATATAAGAATTTAGTACATAACAAAAGAGGCATAACAAAGCAGTGGAGAACAAGCTGATGAGTCAATAAATGATGCAACAATTGACATTGTTATACTGTGAAAAAACAGTCAATTTAGTTACTCACTCTGCACTATACAGAAAAGTGAATTTCAGGCAGAAGCGTTAAATATAAAGTCAATTCATGGATAATCTAAAAGAAAATAGGATTTACTCTTTTTTTTTTTCTTAATTAATTTATTTATTTAGGGCTGTGTTGGGTCTTCGTTTCTGTGCAAGGGCTTTCCCTAGTTGTGGCAAGCGGGGGCCACTCTTCATCGCAGTGCGCGGGCCTCTCACTATCGCAGCCTCTCTTGTTGCAGAGCACAGGCTCCAGACGCGCAGGCTCAGTAGTTGTGGCTCACGGGCCTAGTTGCTCCACGGCATGTGGGATCTTCCTAGACCAGGGCTTGAACCCGTGTCCCCTGCATTAGCAGGCAGATTCTCAACCACTGCGGCACCAGGGAAGCCCCAGGATTTACTTTTTATTGGGCTTCTAGAAAGGGGAGGACTTTGTAAGCTTAGAAGCTAAAGAAGAAAGCACCATGGAAAAGGTCAACAGTTTTGTCTTATTCGTGTAGCTAAACGTGCACAGCCCCTTAAAAACCAAATTCCTAAATAAACTGACAAGCCATAGAGTAAGATATTTTTAGCACCTTTAAGAAACAAAAGTTTAATATCTTTACTAAGGAAAGAATATATACAAATCTCTCTAAAATCTAACTTCACATATGCAAAAAAAATGGTAAACAAATATGGCAAAATATTTGACTTCATTAGCAACCAAAGAAATATAAATTAAAACAAGATTGAAATGCTATTTCTGCATATCAACATAGCATACATCAGAATTTACGAAAATAATGATGGAGAGGGTATGGTGAATAGACATTCTCCTACTATATTGGTGTTTATATAAATTGTTTTTTAAAATCAATTTAGTAGGGGCCTCCCTGGTGGCGCAGTGGTTGAGAGTCCGTCTGCCGATGCAGGGGACACGGGTTCGTGACCCGGTCCGGGAAGATCCCACATGCCGTGGAGCGGCTGGGCCTGTGAGCCGTGGCCGCTGAGCCTGCGCGTCCGGAGCCTGTGCTCCGCGACAGGAGAGGCCACAACAGTGAGAGGCCCGCGTACCGCGAAAAAAAAAAATAAAAAATCAATTTAGTAATTTTCATTGAGCGAAAAAACGGTCATATATTTTGACCCATAATTCCATCTCTAGGAATCTGTCCAAAGGAATTAATTGCCAGAAGCAAAATCAAAGCAATCCCTATGGGAAAAGGTGTATCGCAGTGTATGTATTAGTGTATGTGACCGCTTTAACAAATTACCACAAACTTGGTGGCTTAAACAACAGAAGTTTATTCTCTCACAGTTTTGGAGACTGGAAGTCCAAAATCATTATCACTTGGCCGAAATCAAGGCGTCAGCAAGGCTGTGCTCCCTCCAAAGTCTCTAGGGGAAAATCCATTCCTTGCCTCTTCCAGCTTCTGGGGGCATCTGGTGTTCCTTGGCTCGTGGCTGCATCACTCCAATCTCTACCTCTGTGGTCACGTGGCTTTCTTCTCTTCTGTCTGTAGTCAAATCTCCCTCTGTATCTCTAAGGACACTTCTGATTGCAGTTAGGGCTCACCTGGATAATCCAGAGGAATCTCTTTACCTCCAGATTGTTACTTAGTCACATCTGCTAAAACCCCTTTTCCCCATAAGGTAACATTTACAGGCTCCAGTGATTAGGACTATGATATCTTTTTTTTTTAAAGTATTTATTTATTTATTTATGGCTGCGTCGAGTCTTAGTTGCGGCACGCGGGCTCCAGAGCGCATGGGCTCTCCAGTTGCAGCACCTGGGCTCAGCTGTCCTGCGGCACGTGGGATCCTAGTTCCCCGACCAGGGATCAAACCCATGCTCCCCGCTTCGGAAGGTGGATTCTCAACCACCGGACCACCAGGGAAGTCCCAGGACTATGATATCTTTGCGGGCATTTTCCCGTCTATCACAATGTGCATGCGGTAACTCCACAGATATTTGTGCAAGACACTGAACAAGGTATGGGAGTGGCTGCAGTAAACCGGGACATGGTACCTGCCCTCAGGGAACTTACGGTTGGGTGAGAAAGCCAGATAATAAACCAGCAATTGAAGTCTACAATGAAGAGAAGCCCATGGCACTAAAGGGACCTGAGTTTGAGGGTGTCAGGAAAGGGAGGCAGTAGCGTGTCATTTGCAACTTGAAAGATAAATGGACTTTGGCTGAGGGGTGGCACAGGGAGAAAGGAAGCCAATCAGACTTCCATACTTCATATGTCCTTTAAAGTCCAACATAGTTTAGTTCTCCTTCTGTGCACGGCACTGTCTCATATTTGAACCTTCGTTCATCTTTGGGCCTTTACACACGCTGTTACCTCTTTGTGGAACACCTTGCCACTTCATTCTCAAACTCTGCTGGTCGTAGCCTGAGTGCATTGTGCTTTCATAGCACTCCCTACTTCCCCTGCCACGACCCTTAACCCAATTCCAACTGTCCATTTACTTGTATAAATCCTCCATGAATTTGTTACTTCTGAGAAATCCTGGTTTTTGTCTGTCTCGGTTGCTATGGCAGTGCTGGCTTCCTATCTCCTAGTAGAGATCTGGCACCTAGTCGATGCCAATAAATATTTGTTGAGTGAATAAGTGAATGAATGGACACAGCTGGTGGGGAACGTTCGTCCCATTGATTAGCATTCACTTACCAATCCTTGGTTTTGCATTGAACTTTTATGAAATATGCAGCTTTTCGAGGTAGACTGAACATTAGTGTAAACATAGGTCAGACAGATGCAGGTTCAAGACTAGTTTTTCCGCCATTCTTAATCGTATAACTACATATCACCTAACATCCTGTGGCCTTGTTTTAGTTTTTTGGTCTATGAAATTCCCAGCTTGGATTAAAGTATTTCCAAGGTCTTTTTCTATCCTGCATTTCCATGATTCTTGCCATTTCCTAACCAGACCATTTCTTTGTTCGTGCACCTCTCTCTCTGTTTGGAAGGACTTTTCTCCTCTTGTCTCCCTTGGAGACCTCCTAATAAACCCTTAAGGCAGAGCTCAGATATCTGCTGCTCCCACTTCTCCCCTAAAGCTGGCAGGACTCCTCACTCTTCTTCCCAGAATGCACTGCAAGCATCACTCTTATAGGATGTACCACATTGTACATAATTGCTTATGTGTTTCCTATCGGCATCCTTCCCCAACTCTTCACCCTCAAATAGGATGACAGCTCCCCAAAGCAGGCATGACATTTTCATGTTTTAAATCTCTTTGTATCCCTACTCCTGAGTGCAATTCCAGCATCAATTGACTTAATTCTTTTTCCTTTTCTCCCGTGTTACATATGAGCTTTTTAGAATACAAGGTAAGAAGGGAAGAGTGATTATATCATGGCAAGTCAGTAGCAACTGGGTAGCAGCGGTGCACTGCGATCAGGCAGCTTATACAACTGCTCTGGTCAGCTATGTAAGTTCAGTCCAAGTGGTTAGTTTGCGTAAATATAATTCTTAATATCTTATCATCAGTAGATGGAGTTGGCTGAGGCTGCTCAGAGCAGGGAAGGGATGCATAGCTCACTTCTTAGAAGGAAGTAACAGGTATTAACCTTTTTGAGCTACCTGGATCCATTTAGTAACTTACTTTTAGTAAATTGCTTAAATAGAAACTTAGTGACCCAGAAAGTTAGCACATCTGCCTAAAAGTAAGCAATTTACCCTCTTCTCAGTTATGGGATTAGTCCTTAATGGCCTCTTTAAATCTTAATGTCTTCCTCAGTGTGTGGAATGGCGTAGTCTTTTATGGTATTCTAACTTAAGCATTTCAAATCAAATGTATTTATTGAGCTCTGTGCAAAACATGGTGCTTAGCTGTAGGGCGTACAAAGATGCATAAGATATAGTTGCTATCATTAAGGAGGGTATTATCTTATTTGGTACACAAGACAGATGTGTGATAAATTAAATAATAATACATGATTTAAATAACAACTTGAGAGACTCATTGAAAAGATTTCACAAGGCAGTAAGTACTTAATTGGCAGATTAATTATTCAGTCTACATATAGCAGGCATTCCGGAGAGTGGGGAGAACCCTTTAGGGTGTGTAAGGCTTTCCGAAGAAGGAAGTATTTCAGTTAGGGCTTCAAAAATGCCTCATAAGGGAGAAGGAATTTGTATTATCTGGGGACGTGAGTAGGAATGGCCTATTACCTGGTAGGACAGGTAACACTCTCAGGAAGTAGTAAGTAGTGGGTTGTCTTAGGTTGTGCTGTTAAAACAAAATGCCACATACTAGGTAGCTTATAAACAACAGAAATTTATTTCTTACAGTTTGAGAGGCTGAAAATTCTGAGATCGGGGTGCCAGCATGGTCGGGTGAGGGTCCTCTTCTGGTTGCAGACTTCTCATTGTATCCTCATATGTTGGAAAGGGTGAGGGAGCTCTCTCTTGGGCCTCTTGTATAAGGGTATTCATCTCACTCATGAGAGCTACACCTTCATGACCTAATCACCTCCCAGAGACCCCACCTCCAATACCATCACATTAGGCTTTAGGATTTCGACATATGAATTTTGAGGGACACAAACATTCAGACCATAGTATAGATCAAACGCCAGGATCAGACATGGAAATTGCTGGGAGAGAGTTCAGTCTGTAATATAGCATCTAGAGGGAAACAGCCAGCAACACGTGACATAGTCTTGGCAAGAAGTCAGTATCAAGAGATCTAGCATAAAGAAGATGTCGGGGCTTCCCTGGTGGCGCAGTGGTTGAGAGTCCGCCTGCCGATGCAGGGGACACAGGTTCGTGGCCGGGTCCCAGAAGATCCCACATGCCGCGGAGCGGCTGGGCCCATCAGCCATGGCCGCTGACCTTGTGCATCTGGAGCCTGTGCTCCGCAACAGGAGAGGCCACAACAGTGAGAGGCCCGCGTACCGCAAAAAAAAAAAAAAAAAGAAGTTGTCAAGATAACTGACTGTACATAAATAATAGTCAATTATAGCAACAATGACAATTAAACAACAATGGCAGCAGCAGGAATCAATAATTTTGAGGTGTTTGCTAAGTGCCAGGCACATATACATGATCTAATTTCCTGTATTAGTTCTTCTAATCCTCACTAATTTATAGATTAGCTACTAATATAATTCCCATTTTACAGAAGAAGATTTTGAGACACCAATCTACAGGCAGATGTTACTTACCAGTCAAATGGCATAAAGAAACTCTGCCCACAAACAGTACCAGTACCAGGGCAAAGATTATCTTGGCAAACATCTAGCCCTACAAGGATCTGAGACTTTTAAGTAGGTTGTTAGGAGATGATTTAATACACAAGGGTCGTTACTCTGGCCTGAATCATCCATTCACCATGTATTCATCAGCCCAAGAATTTAAGTCACAACCACCCAGTGGTGCCTGTGCCATCTGACTAGACTTCTTGGTACTTAGACTCTGTTTCTGCCGGTTCTATCCTTCTAGCTCTGAGACTCTGCCTTGATTCCTGACTCCAGCTTCTGCGCTGGTTTTGGATTTACTCTCTCCAGTCTTCAAACTCAGTATTTACCAGTAGATATTGACTTGACTATTGTCTTGATTGTTGGCCTGTTGGCCTGTCTCTAGCAGGAAGTTCTAATTTCCATTCCAACCCCCAAACTCAGTCATGTGGGACCCAACACTCTCCTTACCCCGTATTCCACACAGGCCAACCCTACAGCTCCTTCCTCACTATTCTCCTAAGTGGAGATAGGGTAGATGGGAATATGAGTGGGTTCAGACATAAAAAATATTGATCTGTGTTTGGGAATCAGTGAATTTGCCTGGAGCAGAGCTCTTCGAGGGAACAGAGGGAGACAAGTCCGATATTGTCCATGGAGATTGAGATGGGGAGGGACCTAACTTGAAATACTTGAAATGTTACAGTTCTAGCATAAGATTTAATGTGAAAATAATCACAAAACTAACACAGCAATGTGTTTTAAATGCTCCAACTCTGGGTTATCTTTGCAAAATTAAAGTCACACGTGGGATCTATTTTAGGCAGATTTTTCTTTCCAGTTTCGAGGAACATATACAACTTCAGGATAGGTTAATGTTTCTTAAGGGGCAATTCATTGAAATATCAGGCTCAGATACATAAAATGAAGATTCCTAGGTCATGCCCCCAGGCTCCTAGATCAGAAAATTTTGGGGGTTGGTGGTAGTAGATTTTGAATTCCTACCTCAGGTGGTTATTGAGTACAAGAAATTTTTAATGAAGGGAAGACCAATAAACACTGCAGCCTCACGATCAGGCGTTACAGAAATGGTAAGAACTTTTGTGAGTCATTGTGATTCTAGTGATAGTTTTTGTCTCTTTAGCAGTATTGTTACTTAATATTTCACCACTATGACTCTGCTTTTTTATTCTCAGTCACAACCTCTGTAGTCCTTACAACTAGTATTCTCCTTTCTCCTACTTGTTACCTACTGATTTTTGCTTACTTATGGTTTCCACCACCTAATAGCTTGTACTGTCTCGTACCTGTGCTTCCTGCCTTTTCTCTCGATTTCTGTCTGCTCCGCCTTTCCTCTCCACTGATATTTTTGTCATTGTCCGGGAGAAAGTTGCACAAAGCCTTAAATCAGAGATTAGGAGATCTCTGCATGAGATAATGCTCATAGTTTTTATCCATTTTTATTTTCCATCCTCATGAATAATTTTAGTATTTGCAGGATTATAGAGGAAATACAACTGTGATTTATAGTTCCCAAGTTATGTAACTAAAATCACAGTCTGTCGTGTTTTCCCCATCTCCCTCGAACGCTACACACGCCCTGCATTTAAACTCTACAATACAGATAACCTGATTTATTTAGTTGGTGACTTTCCCAGGTATAGCAGCTCTGTTAGCAGAGGTCTCATGCCTTTCACATGTCCGTTGCCAGCCTTGCATCTGTTACCCATCCTTGTTGCAATTCACTGTAGCCAGAGTAGTTAGGTCACAAGGTCAGCTTTCCTTAAAAAAAGAAACCATGGACCAGTCAAGAACTTAGAACATAAACATCCCTCTCTGATCCTTAGTCGCATTAGTTGAGTATTTGGGGATAGCCCATTTAGTGTGTGTGTGTGTGTGTGTGTGTGTGTGTGTGTGTGTTGTATTTGTGAAAATATAGTCTAATACCTCATTGCCTGCCTCAAGTATTTGGATTCACTTGAGGATGGCTCTGGACACAGAAGAAGCTCACGGTTGGCTACCTCCCTGGGTGTTTGTCACCGTGGCTTTACAGTAGAAATGCAAGGATAGGGCTGAGCATATTCCCAAAGTCACACACTACTACTTCTCCATTCCATAGAGGCTGGATGCACATTAAAGATTCATGAACCTTCATTCAAGCTAAAAACAAGACAATAAAGTTGGTTGAATGATTCCATAGATATCAAAAAATCACAGGCCTATAGCTTCTTAATCACTTCCATGCTAGGTTCTTTGAGAAACCATGCATTATTATTTATAGCAGGCTCGTCAATTGATTATTATGGACTGTACTTCAAAAACATAGGAAGCCTTGATTTACAGGCATCTGTTTTCTCACAGTGGATGTGAAATGCTCGTGTCCACTGTGTTCATGAGAAAAGAAAAATTATTCAACACATGTCATGATGGCCGTATTACAGGAAAATCTAAATGGACAATTATTTTCCTGAACACTGGCTATTAAACACATTACATGGAGCGTGAAACTTTTATTCAAAAAGGACTGAGAAGTTTATATTCTGTAAAACCTTTTCTACCGGCATTACTGTGCGTATTTACTAAATACAGGAAGTTCCCGACTGTTCACTCAACAAATATTTATCAAGAGTCTATTATGTTCCAGACATTATGTGCCAGACACTAGCAAGGTACAGTCCCTCTTTCATGGAGCTTGCCTCCCAGTGGAGGAGAGCCGGAAAAAATAAGGTGATTTCAGATAGTGGGAAGTGGCAGGAAGAAAATAAGTTAGAGTAATGGACAAAAGAGTAAGGGGCATGGGGGTGTGTGGAGTACTTTAACTAGACAACTACTTTAACTAGAAAGGCCAAGAATGGATGCTTAAAGGAAATAAAATCTGAGCTGAGACCTGGATGGAGAGCAACTGGAACGTTTATTTAATGCTGGTGAAGATACATATTAATATGACACTTTGGCATAAACGATGGGAAGTTGAAGACACACACGCCCTATGACTTAGAAATTCCTCGTCCAGGTATAACTCAACAGAAATGTTAGCAAGTTTGTGACAAGAATTATGTACAGGGACTGCCTGTCTACTTATATACTTAGTAATGATGTTCACATTTGTGCTAGCCTCATTAGAGCTCAACACTGAGGGTCTGCCGTTGGGAAGTGTTGTACAACATTTCTGTTATTGATTTACTGAAAAATATATTGCTCCAAACACCCACAGTGTTTCACAGTCTCAAACTGTGAACAGCTCAAATGTCCATCCACACTAGAATGCATATATAAATTGTGTTACTTCATATGGTGGAATACTTTACGGCAATGAGAATGAATGAATTATATCTACATACTCATCATAGATGCATCGCAGAGTGATAAGTGAAGGAAGCCAGAAACAGAAGAACACATGGTGTGTAATTCCATTTATATAAAGTTCGAAAAGGAGGCAAAGCTATACCCTAGGGTTTAGGGGATGCAAGCTCAGATGGTCATCTGAAAACAGTCAGAGAGTGGTGATGGCTGTATAGGTCAGGATAGCAGTTATCCCTAGAAGACTGGGGTTAGTGCTCAGAGGTGGATGGGTAGGAAGCTTTGGGGGTGCAGGCAATGTCTGTTGACTTGCAGAATAATCCCCCTATCTTGACAGTCTCCATTGGCCTGGGTTATAGTTATATAGATCTTCCCTTTGTGATGCCTCGTTGAACTCCACATTATTATTTTGTGCATTATAGGTATTGTACTTCACGGAAGAAAAAAATTTGTAGAAGCACAACCTATGCATAATTGAGTACTAATTGTACAGTAGCACGAAAACAAAACCAAGGCTTACTACTCAAAATATTTTTAAAAAATTATCGATGAGATTTTAATCTTGCATTTAAGATGTTTCAATTATTAAATACAAATACGATTTTTATCTACAATAGAAAACTCTTATACTTTATTAATTTTTAATTTTCTACCTCATTGCTGTTTACCTGTGAAAGATGATGATGAGTGATTTATTCTTACCTTAAGCCATACCAGAAGGTATTCTATTAGATGAGCGACAAGAACAGAAAGTAACATTTTATATAATACCCTTTACGCTGAGAATGCCTCAAGGCACTTTACAGAGTAAACATTGGTAGTGAATAACCTTGAACAAATTTTGCCTTTGTAACGCATTTAAAACTCTATACGTATCAAATAAGGAAATGTTGGCCAGAATGCAAGGCTTCTGTTATTATTAATATTTATTTCCAAGCCTACTAGGGGTGTATATATAATAAAACACCATGCTGAAATAACAAAGGTCAACAATCATAAAAAAAGGTTTACCTGTCTACTTATCTACTTGGTAAGGATGTTCATATTTGTGATGTCATCACGATGCTTATTACTAAGTGTCAGGGCTTGGGATATGTTATACAACCGACAACTATTGATTCCTCTATAACTTGATGCCCAATCCACTATGATGCATGGGACTGCCAGGGTGTACAGCAATCTCGTTACAAAGGAAAACCCTGCATGTTTTTTCTTTGTTCTGTAATTTCTTTTTTCCCGTGTGTGTGTTTGTGTGTATGTACATGCACATGTGTCTCCACAAAAAAGATACTGTATTGATTACAGATTATCACCTAAAGAGATAAAATTTATTAGAAGCCCTTAGCCACCCTTGGTCTCTTTCCAGCATCTCAAACTTGGAGCTCAAAGTTTGCTAAGACAGGGGTGAACTAAATTGCAACAGGAACCCAGGTTCCCTGTAGGACAGAAAGGATTGAGATGTCACAAAAAAGTGTTATAAAAACCTACTGAGGCAGAGTTGTTGGTCCCGAGTAAGGTCTAGTGCTAGAGTAGGTATAGAAACTTCACGGATAAAATTATGAGATAAAATTACTGGAGAAGGTAAAAAGACTTAAAACTAGAGGACTGGCTTGGGTAACGAGATAGATGGTTCAAGCACAATGATTCTTCTGGGGCCAGTGAGGCAGTAGACACCAGAACCTATGTATACCTGCATCCAGTTGGCAGACTTGAGTGCTGGGGAAGTGTCTGAGTAGCAGATTCTAAAACTGCAAGGCAAGGAACCCAGGCCAGAGAAGGCTCTTCCTCTCTCACTCTAAGAAGCGCTAGTGCAGTCCTGTCAGGAGTCTCTGCCACAGGGGTAGCTCGCTCAGCTGCTTGCTTTGGGGTGAACCAGCCAGGATTTATACCCTTGGAGAAGCAACACCAGAAACAAATGGAGAATTGCTTCAGACAGTCTTGGGAAGGGGCTTGTCTGAGGCTGCTGTTCTGGGGAAGTGTGGTCCCTGGAACAGCAACGTTAGAATTACCTAGGAGCTTGTTAGAAATGCGTGTTCTAAGGTCCCCCTCCAGACCTACCAAATCAGCATCTCTGAGGGTGGGGATTAGCATTTTGTATTTTAATAAGTCCTCCAGGTCACTCTGATCAAAGGTAAAGGTTGAGAACCACTAACTTAGAGCAACCAGCTTATGGTAGAGGCGGTAGAATCCTCTAGCTTCAAGGGTCTAACAACAGTGTCAAAACCACCAGGAGTGGCCCTTTAAGTCTCTATAGGTGGTGACTATGAGCTCTTGTAGTGGTGACAGCATCAGCAATTGGTGATAACATCAGGGGCCAACGTGCTGTCTAGGTGACGGTGACACAAACAGCATTATGTTAACTTCTGGAGAAACCCAAACTTCACGCTGAGCTTCCATCAGCCCGAAGGGAGCTTGGCTTCCATGTGACTTAAGGTTAGATCAGATGGAACTTTGGATTCTAGAAAGCAGTCTGGGGGGCTTTTTGAACATTCAGGAGAGGGAGATCAGGGAGGAGGAGAGACTGAACTCTTTCTAATCTGTGATGAAGGGGTCCCGGTGCTGCATGGTGCAGCACTGAGGGCTGTCTTTTGTACCTAAACCTGTAAGGGGAGATAGCCTAATTACGCAAAGAGGTATCTTCATTTCTCAGTTTACATTTGTAGTCAGTTTGTTTAAAATGTTCAAACTCGAAACATTTGTATTGATTAATTCAAGGATCAGCCTCCCGATTTACGGTATTCCTGACTCCACATTGGCATTTTGAAGATGGCCTTCTGTCTAGCAGATGTCAGCAAGGAAGGAGTTGGTTCTCCTCTCCGGAGGCAGCCACCCAGGCAGAGCACTCAGTGGAAACATGCTGCCTTTACTTTCTCAGGAAAATAGAACTGAAGTCAACACCGCCTTCAGGAAGAAAACTTAATACGCACGACGAGAAACCGGGGCTTCCCTGGTGGCGCAGTGGTTGAGAGTCCACCTGCCAATGCAGGGGACACGGATTCGTGCCCCGGTCCGGGAAGATTCCACATGCCGCGGAGCGGCTGCGCCTGTGACCCATGGCCTCTGAGCCTGTGCGTTTGGAGCCTGTGCTCCGCAACGGGAGAGGCCACAGCAGTGAGAGGCCCGAGTACCGCAAAAAAAAAAAAAAAACTACCTCCGATGTTAAAAAACGTTGTTAGAGCTAAGCCTGGCACCATTATTTTGTATTTTACATTCTAATTAATTTATCTCATTGTTCTGCAGCTGAAGAATACATTACATCATCTCCATATTAAAGGACTGCAGGAAGCTATAGACTTCTCCGCAAAGTTTTTGAAGTGGTGGAAACAGCCATACTCACAAATTGATGGTGTTTAAATGATCACGAGCTGTAAAATCTTACTTTAATGATTCTTAGCATATAAATGAGAGTAGAATTTGTTCTAAGCCAGTTATTGCTATACGGGCACTTCCTCAGTGGGGCTGTTGGAGTCCCTGACTCTATATGATTGTCTATATCTTATGGTACAGAATAAGTTAATAGTATATTTCTTTACCTAGTCAAAATCTAGATAGTCTCACAACTAGTAATATTGACTTTTTTCAGAGTTATCAATGAACAGCAGATCACAATGAATAATTCTGATTTGAAATATGGTGGGACCCCAAATCTAGCTAACTGAAGAGTACTGTGAGATGCTTTCATATATGTCTTCATATATAACCCACCCCTAGAGATTTTGATTTAATACGTCTGGGAAGGAACCTGAGTATTTGAATTAAAAACATTCCCAGATGTTTCTGTTATTAAACAGACTTGACAACCACTGAAATTATCTATCATCTATCTATCTATCTATCTATCTATCATCTATCTATCTATATCTATCATCTATTGATCTATATCCATATAGATATACAGATTATATCTAAAACTTATTCCTAACTTTATAGTTTACAAAATATATTCTGAGATAATTACACGAACCACATAATAAATGTTGAGGCAAGTAGGGAAATTTAAGGGCAAAGACCTGAAACTCAAAGAAGTTCTCTTGGTTTGAGATTACAGCAATGGGCTTCAAACCCATTTCTTGTTGTTGCAGAATTTGAGCCCTTTTCTTGTAACATGCAGGGCTACAGTAAAGTCTTGCCAGCAGTTCAACGCCATCTTCCTCCTTCAGAAGGGTGTGGACCACCCAGGCTCTTGCGCTTGGGAGGGGTGGGAGGAGATAGGGAGAAAAGCCACCACTTTATTTTCTCCAGAATACCTCAGTAGTCTATGCATTCAGCAAAGTGATAACCAAGAATATTCAATGGTTATGTTTATATTAAGGGTTCTTGACCTGGTGGGTACTGGAATCCCAGAAGATACATGTATGGGTTTCAGAAGGTCTGTGAACCTTCCAAAATTATATGTAGAATTTTGTATTTATGAGTAGTTGAAACATTAGTTTTTTTGGTACTCTGGTCTGCTGCATTCCACATTCTTTTAGTAATAACATCACCCCCATTGATGAGTTATATCCTTTTGGTGTATAACTTCTTCCTCATTGGAAACACTCTGGTAGGCTATTAATGAAGGTGCACTACACATATCCAGCCCACGTCTAGGCATATGACCCATGTGAAACTAATTAAACTATCACATTTTCTAATCTGAATAATGCACCAGGTAATACAAGACTGAACTCATTTGGTATTTGTTCATTGTAGCAGAGGGGCCTGAGCAGTTCCTATAATTGGGACCCTTTAGAACTGCTTGGTTCCTAATTTTTAGTCAATTTGTCAGCCTCTCCTCTGTATCTGTGAATTCCCCATATGCTTCCATAAATTATTTTTGTCTGTGCAATCAAAAGTGGTTCTGTGACTTGCAACCAAAGGGCTCTAGTGACTGTATAACTTATTTTCTGGGGAGAAGGTTCAAAACTTTCATTAGAACTTCATTTCAGTCAGTGACCTCCAGAACGCTAAGTGTTGCTGGTCTGGAGCAACTGGGAAGGGAATTTGGCACTGTTCTAGGAGGTGGTGGTGGGCAGAGGGCTAGAGTGGGCTCTCTATAGAATTTGAGTGCTGAGTGCAAAATCTCATGGTACCCCTTCCTCTTCTGAGCTGCATCTCCATTTTAGGAGTGATACTGTCAGCCCAGGTGGCACTGAAAGTGAAACTGCCCCACTTTGAAGAGTCACTTTTTTCTCTTCACATCTCCTACCCCACTCCCCATCTCCCGTTGGCACATGAATCTATTTTCCTCAGGTTTTGCTTACGTCTTTATCTTTCAGTCAAGTCTCTTAAGACTTGAACCTCTATCGGAGGGCATATATGGCAAGTTTTGCTCCCTTTCAATGTATTCTAGAAATTGTTGGTTATGGTTATATTTTTTCACTTCCTGCCTGGTGCACCAAAACGAGAATGGATATCTCTTGCATTGGTCAAACATATGAAATGATTGTGATGATTTTAAAACACATCTGTAAATTCTTTGACACTTTTCCTGTCAAGAAGTGAACACTTATTCCCTTGCCCTGTGGAGTGGCCATAGAGACCCACTTTTAAAGAATACCATGTGGCGGAAGTGACTCTCTGTGAGATCTAGTCTAGGCTGGAAAAGGCTTGACTTTCTCTCTTGGGACACTCACTTTGGAATCCAGCACCATGTTCTGAGGAAGCCTGGGCCACATAGAGAGGCCTAGTTGACAGCTCCTATCAAGATCCCAACCTCGCTGCCTTCCTCCTGAGAACAGAGCTGTGGTCGGCTGGCTGGGGTGGGACTGCGGGTGACATACCCTTTGAGCACACTGCAAAACGCATGGGGGGCTTCATGAGTGCTCTCAAGTGCACATGGTCACATTCTAGTGTGGGGCTGATTCTCTAAGGCCTGTTCCTGCTTGCTGATTTATAACTCAAGATTTATGTCTAGGCCGGTATTCAACTTGGATGGAGGTGCCATAAGAAGGGAGAGGACATGGCAGTCGGAGGGTGTTGCATGTTCCGTGGACAAAGTACCACAAACACAAATTGGGCATTCATAGCAGGAAAGGGCCAATGGCATGGGTGTCAGGCACCCCAGTAACAGCATGTGTGTATTCTAGAGGAAAAAAAAAGATCCCAACCAACAAGTCAGTAGCAACCATCAGACATGTGGGTAAGGAGGCCTCAGAGGTGCCTCTACTCCAGCCATTTGACTGCAACAGCATGAAGACTGGAACTACACTGACTAGCTGAATGCAGGCAACCCTCAGAACTGTGAGAGACAATAATGATTGTTGTAGTCCGACACCACGAAATTTGGCTTGTTTCATGCACTAGCTATAGAAAACTGAAACAGCCGTGATACTCCCTTGGTGAAACTTAAGTTCGTGCTGGGCATCTTGTACTTTGTGAAGCCTGTGCCTTTTTCCTCTCTGAAGTTTATTATGCAAAATGCTGAGTCGTGTTGAGTAATTTTTAGAGAAAGTGGGCCTGAAAGAGAATTAGGGACCAAAGGAGACAAGAGAGTGGCAGCAGTTTCCTTCAACATAAAAAGAAGCAACTTGGCAGCTACAGAGAATCCAGAAGAACGGAGAACTCAGGGGAAAACAGTGACGGAAGGAAAGCCGATTACTGGGCTGAGGGCATGGCCCTAACAGGTGGTCTCCACCTCCTTCTCACCTCACTCCAATCCAGTGTCCTCACTGTGGCCCAAATAATCTTTCTAAAGCATCAAGCCCATCACTCACCTATTTGAAAGTCTTAAATTCTCCCTGTTGCATTATTTTCAGGTTAAAAGCCAAGTTCCTTTGCATGGCACACCAGGATCCTAGAAGCCCGGCCTGTACTGGCGCCTGTCTCTGTAGCCTCAGGACTCCTCCTCCCTCCTCCCACACTCTGTGCTTCAGTTATGTTCATCATGACTGCTGCACCTTCCCCAAACATAATTCTGCCCTTGCTCTTCCTTCTTCTTGGCATGCCTTTCCCCTCCTTTTTTCCATAGTCAATTCCTATTCAACCTTAAAATCCAGCTTCAATGTTGGCTTCTTCAATGTTGGTGGTGTTACATGCTCATTCTGTGTATTCTCTAGGCCCCTGTGGTTACCTCTGCCCTAGGATTTCCTGCCTGCAATTGTCCTTGCCCATCTCCTTACCTGGCTGTGAGCTCCTTGAACCTCGTGGCTTTGTCTGTCAGAATCCCCAGAGTCCATCAGTCCAGCAAGTGGCTCATGGTAAACACCCAGGTATCCTCCACGAAAAATGACCTAGAGTGGACAGTCAGTCGGGGGAGGCTAGAGAAGGGTCAGCCATTGTTCCCAGTAACTAGGAAGAGAGTGTTATTGTGATAGTTAACACTTGCAATTGGACTACTTTAAAGTGTAGAATAAAGTGAAACACATGGGGTCTCAGCTGTGAAATTGCTTTGGGGCAGACACTAGATGGAAATAGGTTGGAGAAATCAAATGATTACAAATAAACTTTATCACAGTAAACTGACAGAATAAGCTACAAGTTATTTTTCTTTTTTCATCTTCTATGTTATATCACAAGAACATTATCTTTCGCAAGTGAATTAAATTTATTTTGTATCCTATGCAATTGTGTGTGTGTGTGGGGGTGCGTGGGCACGTGTGAAAGAAGGGTAATTTTACAGAGTCACAGCCAGTGATGTGCTAGAGATGCTCCTATGGGCTTGTAAGAGCCAATTGTTACATTTTCAGGAGTCTTGCAAGTCCGTTATTAAACACAGTTTGAAATTAGCCAGGGTGGGAGCATTTACATCCGGGAAACTAGCAAGTGCTACAAGTCACAGCTCTCCTCTCCCTGTACCCAGCTCTGGCTGTTTAACATTTACTAGTTTATCACTGGATGCAGTCCTGTTTAACTCAGTATTTCTATGCTCAAAGACTGCACAAACTATTACATCTTTTGTAATCTCATGAGAGATGAAAAATGACCTAGCAGAACCTATCACGTGTGTGAGCAGATGACAGGGAAAATGAAACTGTCCCTTCATTGTATGACCAAAACTTGAAACTTTCACGGTTTTGTGCCACAAACGTATTCTCTATGTAGTGTCAATTTGGGGGGGGGGGGCGGTGGTACATTCTACTGAGAGGACTGAAAAGGAGAAAGAGCTATGTTTTTCTGAAGTGAAACTTTTGACACTACGACCGTGCAAGCAATGTATTCTTTACCTTTAAAAAAACTACAATAAAATGCTAAGTGATTCAGATGTCAACTTATTCTTGAAAAACTTATCCGTTCCATAAATATTCATCAAGTGCCTACGATGTGTAGAAGAGGCTATAGTCGTAAACAGGATGAACACAGGTCTGCCCTTATGGAGTTCACAGTAAAACTGGGGAGACAGTAGGCAAATAATTACCTAAATGGCGTCACATGTTAGGATAAAATTCAGAGGAAAAAGGAGGAAATACATGTAAAATGAAGCTTAAGCTTTAGGATGCAGTTGGCATTCCCCATGTACGTGTAAAGATGCTCAGGGGAAGTAGATTTTGACATGTTTTAAAAGCAAATGGGAGGCCAAGGTGCCTAGACTATTAGATGAGAAGGAAACTGGTACAATGTGAGGCTGGAGACTTGGGTAGGAACAAGGTCATGGAGGGCCCTTGAGAAGGGTTTAAAAATTTTGGACTTTTTCCTGAGTATAATGGGAGGCCCATAAAGGGTTTTAAACTGAGGAGTGACATGCTTTAAAAGATTGCTGGGAACTGCTGTGTGGAGAATGGATGGTACGGGGGGCAAGGCACAAAAACCATAATGAAAGATGGTGCTGCTGTGAATTGGGACAGCAGGAAGGTGTCTAGGGGAAAGTTAGTGGGATAATTATTATGAGGCCACGTACGCTGGCTGTCCTTTTTAATGACCTGGAAGAAGTGATAAAAATAATTTGATTACTCTTGCAGGCAGTAATAGGGAATTACCCATAAAAGTGGAAAAAGACATAATTTTTAAAGCTCTAGAAAAATTATAACTAGTTAAGAAATAAAACCATATTAATAATGAAGGTCTGTGTGTACATACATAAAGCATCTAATAATTTGTTGGCTCTCATGGAAAAATGCCTTGTGAACAACAGCACATCTTGTCCAGTGTTGTATTGATTCTGAGCGCTCTCTGTTTGGTTCCAGCTAGTTCCTAGTGCCTTTACGTTCCACCTCTGCCAGAATGACTACTGACAATCTGTTTAGTGAGCTCGCAGGAGGATGGCCGTTCATGTTAAAAATTGGGAAGAGCCTCACTTCTGCTATGAAAGGATCAAAAGAATCCCCTAAGGTATCCAGTCAGCAAGAAGCTGTATAAACAAGATGCCATCAAGAGTCTGCACAGAACAGAAATTAAAAATAATTATTGAATAACCCAACTGGCCTAGAAAGCTTTATATAATGTCTGCTGCTTCTTATAACGTTGAAGCATGGAAGAGTGATGAAATGCAACAATCCAATGTTCAAATCCCCAAAGAGTGAACATTCAGCCTTCATGATGTCCATTGGAGACAAATGAAAACTACGACTTGAATTGCTATGGAAAAAGCATTAATTTAAGTTAATTCATCGAAGAGAATATTCTGTTCCGTCCTTCCAAATGAAAGATCATTTACCTTCTGTTACATAAGTTTAAGTCACACCGACTATAAACTGGCAGCTTCTTGTCTTAATTCCACTTAAACGGAGCAGATGGTCGCTTAATGCAACCCATTTCATTCAGAGTCACCAACAGATGAACAATACGGTTAGTTTGGCGTATAGGGAAATTAATGTGCTGCTGACTAGTCATTAGGTTTGCAACTACAGTTTATTAATTTTGATTTTTATGACGATTACCTCTGTTACCGGGAGAGGAGGGTAAATGCCAGAGTGAGCTGTGTCCATTTCACCCTCACCCAAACTAAAAATATTATTAGTGCTGCTACATTTTCTTTTCCTCAAGTTGAGAGATACATTTAAAAAATTAGGTTCTGTCCGAAGATAAATAATATAAACAATTTGTGATGCTGATGGTGTACATGGGATATGATGAGATTAGATGCTTGATTACAAACGTGGCTAATCCTGCACAGTCACATGGTTTACAAACAAATTGAGTTGGGTGAAAGGTTTTTCAAATGCTGTAGTGAATTAGCCTCTTTGGAAAATAGTTTCATTCAGGCTTTGTAGGTGGGAGGCCATGAAATTACTGAATTGTGTCCTTTGGTGAGTTTGTTGGTCAGGACCCTATTGGGGATCTGGTACCTTATAGTGTAACCCAGCGAGCAAGGTGGGGTCCTGGGTTTGCTACCATGAGGGGTACTTTCCAGGTAGTGCTCATTATAGTCCTTGAATAAGCTGTGGGAAGGAACAAGGGAGGGAGAAATGGAGGGAGAGGGAGGAAAGAGGAGGCCGGGGAGAGAAAAGATAAAAGATAGATAAAAGACAGCAGCAGACAGCTTTGGAGATTGAGTATTGGAGGAGCGTGAAGGCATTTTAAATCCCATAATGTCTAGGTCTGAGTAGTAGCAGATGGAAAGATATAGAGATAAAGCTCTGAAAATAATATTGGAGATAGTAAACTGAAATGCATACAGGAGCCAAGCAAATAACATAAATGTAAACAGGGACCAGGAGGGTCCTATAAAAGTGTGAAGCAGGCTGCAAGTATGATATTGGTGTCTTTATTGCCACCAAGCACAACACCCATCAAGTTATGACGCCTTTTAAGACACAATTTGAGCTGAGAAAAAATAACCCTATAAAACACACTGAGGTCGATTTGTGACCTCTAAGAGTATGTGCTTAGAGTTTGAACTTGAGCAATTGCATACAGTAAGAATTTTCTACAATGACTGAGAAAGCCCTGAAACCAGGAATTGTTCTTTCTCATGGAAGCAAGCAAGATAAAAAAAGACTATTTCAGAATCATATTTTAAAGGCATGTGTGGCTAAGAGTTTTTTGTTGTTGTTTTTCAGTAAGTTCCCAAATGTGGGGGGATTAGAGTTAATACCAAGAGTTCATTTTATGTTATTTATTCTCTGTGAGTATGTAGTATATATTTGCCTAAGTTACTGCTTCAGTACACTTTCACAATTCATTTCTCAGCAAGGCATTAGTCATTATCAGCTCAGCCCTTTTCTGTGTAGTGTCACATTTCCAAGTTTAGTTTATTCCCCCATTGTCTCTGATTTGAATTCTTGTAATTTTGCTCTCACTAGTTTTTTGTTTGTTTTGCCTCCAGTTTCTATTTCCCCTATCTCATCATTTATAGCCACTTCCTTAGAGGGGACCTGGGACTGACCCAGTTGGGATTTCCATCAAGGGGACAGTAGTGGGAATTGAGTATGAGAAGGCAAGACCAGCACAAACTCTCCAGCAAAAGGTGGTCTAGAAATGAAGGGAGTAACTAGGCACATTGAAATATGAGTCTATTGGGGAATGTGGACAGTTAGATATCGGAGAGTCCAAATACCGAGGTCAAAGTGCCAAAGATAGGGTTCAAAGTTGGGGGATGAGTGAAGAATTTAGAGTTGAGTAGAACTAGGTCAGCGGGTGATCATGTGAGGAACATACGAGGACGATCTGTGGTTCATGTCTATTGGTCAATGGCTGTGTGCATGGTGGTTGGAATGTCAGGCTGGGACTGAGACATGATATACATTATCCTCTTCACTATTGTTAAAGGGGACTTTCTAAAACATGAATTGCATCATGTAATTCCCTTTCTACAAACACACTTAGAATTCTGCTCGGAACTGTACTACTTGCCGTAAAGCTGTCTGATGTGGAGTCGACATCCTGGTGTGTTGCAATCAGCTATGTGGGTGCAGTCACATTTAGGTGTGTCTCATGTAATTTATTGCTCATAATAAAGTGCAGGAGTTTGTGAAGCATTTATTTTTTCAGTATGAATCAGAGCAGATCGATTCTCCATAGTTTGTCCGTCTCTCTTGCATCTGAGGTGATTTCTTGAGCAGAAATGAAAGGTAGAGTGTTACAAGTAATTCTTGGGGAATTGCACATAACCTGAGGCCTGTCTTAGGTAGGCTGCAACCTTCTGCAAGCAACTACCTTTCTTAATGTGCTGATAGTTAGATATTAGAAAAGGTGATTGTGAATTATTATCGTGTTGGGCTTCTTCGAGCTGTGGTATGCCCATAGGAGTGTGTCGTGAACGAGAATGTTATCTGTCACGTCTCTTTTGGAGAAAAACACATTGAGATCTGCTAGCAAAATCTAAGCTTGGTAATTTGAGCTGTCTGGTACAGCTGCATTTTTCTCTTCTCTCTACAGGTGTTTCAGACTCATCATTCTGCTTAGAGTCACCTCTCCACGCTTTCACTTGCCTTTCCTTTTGCCTGGAGTGGTTAATCCTGGGCTGCTGTATTGTCTAACTCGAGAGAGCACAATTTCCATTGTATTCTTGAGTTATCCTTTGGGAAGTGGGAGGGGGGATCGCATTCACACAGATGAACATTGCTCCGGAAGTTGTATTCGGGGGTGTTTTTCATTATGCTTCCTTTCTCTCATAGATCTGTTTATATACATATATATATATATACACATATATAAAATATTTATATATATAAATATATATTTATATGTATTATATATTTATATATGTATATATATAATATACATATATAAATATATATATATTTCCTTTAAAAATGTGTTATTAAAGTCCTCTTCCAAAATTATCATATTAATTATATGTAATCACCTAGCTTTTGAAATAAAAGGTTTCTACACTTTAGAAAAAGAATCTACATGATTGAAAATTTCAGTGATATTACTATCACTTTTGAGCACTGAAGATAAATGCCATAATTTTATCTGATATCAAGTGCTTAATCAGATTATTTCTAGAGAACGTTCCAATTCTTTAGTTCTAGAGAAATTAGATAGACAATAGGGTATGATTCGGTTTGTGCCATAGTGTCATTGCATGGGGAAGATTGAAAGGGGGCCGTGTAATATGAGTGGCATGATATTGTCTAATATACATAGATTTTGGAGCCAGGCAGACATAGATTTGAATTCCCGATAAATGACCTGGGAAATTTACTTAAGCACTCAGCTTGTCAGTTTTGTCAGTTTGTAAAGTGGGAATAACAGTACCTACACCACTGTTAAAGACCAAGCGAAATACCATATGGTTAAATCTCCTGTTGCGCTTGATGCATAGAATTTTAATTTCTGTTCTAAAGTTCTATGAAAGTGACTTAGTTATAAATAAAGCTATTAGGCTTTTGTGTATATGACTCCCTCATTCAAACCTGAATGAAACTTTCTGTTACATGTTTTGCACATAAGGTTCTACCCCCTCCCCCCAAAAGGTTTATTTTTAAGTAGTTACCTGAGTTTAGATTTATTTGAGCAAAACAAGTGGCAGTGATGGGAAATTGAAGTTTACCAAAGACTAATTTGGAAAAAGATGCATAACTCTGGCTCAGGTTGAAAACACAACCGTTTAAAATGCAAACGCTGAAACCATCGGAAAGAAAGCCGAGGTATTTGTAACGCACAATGTTGAAACGGTATACGCTATATTGATTTCACTACTGAGTGGAGGTTTTGCTTTTTGCTTTGCTCTATGTTTTTAAAGGTTTTGTAATGTGAATTATAGATGATACCAAAGTATTTGCTAAGCCCCAAATAGCATTTCTTTCTTTCCATTTGATTTTTATTTTTGTTGGAAATGCATGTTTGATGATGCTAAAACCATACATCTTTTTCGATAGTGGTCTGTTAGTTTTACTTAGTAGTAGCCAGGGCTGACTTTTCCTTTTACAGTCGTTGAATGTTAAACAGCATTGAAAAATGTTAAGTTGTTAGATAACTGACTAGTTTTGTCGGAGCTCCTTTGGGAGGCTGAGAATTAGCCAGGCTTCTCACTCTCCTTTTCACACTCCATAGGGAATACGTTAATTCACTATTTACAGCAATGGTTTAATATTCCATTTCTTTTAATTCACCATTCACTTGGGAACTTGTGCACAAGCCCTGTGTAAGCCGATTTTATCCCATCAGGAATACACACCCAGAGGCACTTGCCCTGGTGTGGTGAGAGTGAATTCCAACCCTCCCAACTTCAGAGCCCTTCATGATACCGGACACATAATAATAATAACAGTAAAATGATAATAATAATTATAATAATAGCTGGCTCAACAGATGTTTGTGGAATCAATGAAAACTAACCCCCATAATGGAATCAATGAAAACTAACTCCCATAATGCTTTGCTGCGATGCTTCTGCTCACAAAACATACAAACTAATTTAATTCAAAGGAGATGGAGAGCAATGTTGTGTATGGGAAATCATGAATCCAGACCCGTTAGTTTTTCTAGTAAGGCTCCTTGATGTTTCTTTCAGGAACAAGTCCTGTGAGATTCTATGACTCAGGAACATGGTGCTTTCCCTGAAAGACAAGGCAGCATCAAGATCCTTCTGGGGCTTGCACACTTTTTTCCTGGAGCCTTGATGTCACTATTTTTTATTCTCCTCATTCTTTCCTGACCCACTCTGTTTTTCTTTTTCTTATTTGGCCTTCCTGTTCTTATATTTCTGTTATTATAAAGATTTCAGATTTTTAAACTTTTATGAAAAAAGTCCCACATGGGTACATTAAAAAAAAAACATATCATAGCTCTGAGTTTCTCCCATGTTATCCAAAGCCACACAAATTTGTCGTTTTCTTTCAGGTGGATGGGAAGCATATGCTCTGTAGATGGCTACCATTGTTGATCAACTTACTCTGGCCTAGGTATTTTGTACACAATTTCCCTTTTTGCCCTCACCACAAGTCCATGGAACAACTCTGAGGCATTATTATTTCCATTTAAGGATGAGAATACAGAGGCTTATAGATGTAAAAGTCCTTTTCACTTGAGGACAATACTTTGGTTTTTAACAGAGATGGAAGGAAATAGAAGCAGACAGACAGAATGCTATGTCCAGACAAAATACTTCAGGACTGGACTCATCATTATAGTTAACTTTCCATCTGTGATATAAGATGTTTCATTATGAATGTATTTAAATGCATTAATTTTGCAATCCTATAAATATCTCTGAGCCATTCCAGGGGCTTTTGTAGTGGTTTTTATGTAATTCGTTTTTTTAATGTTCACTTCCCTTTCTTCCTGTATCACCACATACTTTCTAAAGTACTGAGGTCTCATCTCAGATGTTATTCCTCAGATCTGCTTTCTAAGATGGCTCTAGACCCCCCCTCCATCATTCTCTATTCCAATGTCCTATTTCACTTCCTTCGTAACTTCGGTATTCAAAATCATACTTTTTAGTCATTTGTATCTCTAACTGAAATGGGAGCTGCTTAGGAGAATGGTCTTTATTTGTCTTATTCATCTTTGCATCCCCAGTCCCTAGAACAGTGCCTGGATGTATTATTGCATATTCTTCAAGATGCAGACTAAGATAAATAGCGTGACTCTGATCCTTAAATAGGCCAAGGCCCCAGGGGCCCCAGTCACAGACAGTGGAAGAGTCATAGCAGCATTCCCTTTTTGCCAGCTGCTGTGTTGTCCTTCCAGCTCAGCCTGCTAAGGTGGGTGTAATTAGCTTTTAGCATCTGTCTCAACAAGTGCCCAAGTCCCAACATGAAGTGATCATTATCTAAGTCCCTACAGGCTTCGCTGGTTTGTAAGACGCCAGAGCAGCCTCAGTAGTTACTCACAACTCCTGGGACATTAAATCAACCTGAACTAATTCTGGGGATTTCTGTTTCAATGTAGGATATTTGTAGATTGCTTTAAAAAGTGATCTAACTCCTGTATCTCTGTAGATGACCACATATACTGGTCCAGATAAAACCCTACCATTGGGCTTCCCTGGTGGCGCAGTTGGTTGAGAGTCCGCCGGCCGATCCAGGGCACACGGGTTCGTGCCCCGGTCCGGGAAGATCCCACATCCCGCGGAGCGGCTGGGCCCGTGAGCCATGGACGCTGAGCCTGCGCATCTGGAGCCTGTGCTCCGCAACGGGAGAGGCCACGGCAGTGAGAGGCCCGTGTACCGCAAAACAAACAAACAAACCCTACTATTCACCAGGCACTAGGCTAATTGTTTTAATACCATTTAATTTCATCTTCAAACACATCTAAAAAGAGATACTATTATTATCCTCATTTTTCAGATGAGAAAACTGAAGCTCGGAGAGAATAAGTGACTTGCTTAGGTCTCACAGCTATTAGAGAAGGGATGCAAACCCAGGCTGAATGTTCCCAGCGTTGATACTTACTAATTGGCAAAGATGTGATGCTCCATTCTGATGTGGCCTCTAACCTTTAGGAAAATGGTATTTATGTGCTAGGAACGAGTGCTCAGTCTGAGGATGGGCCTAAGGGACGTTTGCTTAAAAGTTAAGGAAGAAGTCAAGTTTTAAATCATCATATTTAAGTCCTAAAAAATGAAAGTCTTATGCAAATCAATTTTTGAAAAGAGTTCATCTTTCCTGATTTGAATTATATATGTACTTTGGAGACAGATGGACTTGGGTTCAAAGCCTACCAGCCATTTAATAGCTTTGTAACCTTCAGTAGTTTTTTCTTTTGTCCTCTTAAGACTTAATGTGGCTTCCAATACCAATCTTGCAAAATTTTTGCAAGGAGAGCAGCTAATTCAGTGCCTGGCACATAGGATAAGGCACAAAAGATGATTTCCTTTTTTAAAAAATTGCTTTTACTGAGGTAAAATTGGTATATAACATTATATTAGTTTCAGGTGTACAATACAGTCATTGAATATTTGTATACACTACAAAGCCATCATCGCAATAAGTCTACTTACCATCGGTCACCGTACAATTGATTCCCTTCATCCATTTCAACCACTGCCCTACCCCTTCCCCTCTGACAACCGCCAATCTGTTCTCTGTATCTATGAGTCTTGTTCTGTTTGTTCATTTGTTTTGTTGATTATATTCCACATATGAGTGAAATCATATGGTATTTATCTTTGAGTTCCTTTTCTTTAAGTATTGTAGTTGGGAATTTCTTGATTGTGAAATTTTGTTTTTCCCTAAAGTTAATGTTCTCCCAGTATTTATGTTAAAATTTTATTCCTATTCTTTTTATTTCTTGTCTCAGGTACTGTTTAAGAAATTAATTAATTTCCTAAGATTTATGTATCACTTCTCTGGAAAGTCTCTCGGCCCTCATAGGAGCTGATAAAGTTCACTTTTTCTCTTCATTAAATCTTCTCAGACCTCTCCCTGGCTATAGTCTTGGTTTAATGGCTTACATTTCACACTGCTAACCATGCCTGAATCGATGCCACAACTTCTGACACTGTCCTAAAAGAGTCCCTCTCAAACCATACTTCTGAAAATATGGGGCCTAAGACCTTGAGAGAATGTTCTTATTACTTTAGGAAGTTTGGATTGCTTTTGAATCATTTTTATAGTCTTTGTATAGAAAAATTTGTGGTAAGAAGTGAAAATACAAACATGCAGTGGCTTAGTCATGGCCTATATCAGTAATGGAAACAAGGGCCCTTAACTTGGTTGGAACATATGAATCTGAGAGTGAATTCAGATAAAAACAGCTGACCCTGCAAGCCCAAGCAAGGCAAGAAGCTACCTCCAATATGAGAGAGGCAATAAAATGTGAATTGTCTATAATATCTCTCTTGGAGTAAGAGCACATTCTTTATACTTGACAGGCTACATCTAATGAAATTATCCACAATTTTTGTTCTGTTCTTAAGGAAAAACAAACTATATAGCTTGCATATTTGTCACAGATATTTCAGGACCCAGGTAAAAAGTTATAATGAACTTTATCTTCTTTTTCAAACTTCTGTTTTTCCCTTGTTTGGGAAACCTTGGGTTCCAGGACATTTTTGTACTGCCCAAATCAATCCTAAATTATCAGGGGTGCAAAAGGCTGCCATGGGTGCTAGAACCCAAGTACTACAATCCTTCTAACCCCACACCACCTAAAGACTGCCAATCAGCATTCTGCATTTTTATCTCCGGTGCTATTACAAATAGAATTGGCTCTGAGGCAAGTCCTTGCATCTGTGCAGGAACAGAACTTAGGATCTCCTTTTATTGGTGGTGGGTAAGCACTATCATTCCCATATTACAGATGAGGAAATTGAAGCCCAGAGATGTTGAGTAAATTACTCAGAGATGCTGAGTAAATAGGTCACACTGTTCGTTAATTGCAAACTAACCGCATCCAAACTCAGAATGACCAACTGCCCCAGTTTTCTTGGGCCTGAGGGGTTTCCTGGGATGCAAGGCTTTCAGTGCTAAAACTGAGACAGTCCTAGCAAACCTGGGTAGCTCGTCACTCTAGATGTCTGCTTTGAGAGACTCTATACTCTTCATCTGTTTGCCTTCAATTCTAAAATATTTAGCTTGCCATATACTTCTGTATCCTCACCCACCCACTACCCTACCTTCTTCTACATGTGGACAGTGGACTGCGCTCACCATTGCATTCACTGCGAGATTCCTACTGAAAATTGCATCCTATATACCCTCCTTTCTGGGCCGCAGGAAATCGACAGGCTGACAACTTATGTCCCTGTGGTTTTCTGGGCCTCTAACCCTATTGGATTTCCAGGCAGAAAATTGTTATTCTTCCTCCTTGGTGACAACTGTGTTGAGAACCTCAACAATTGCCCTCATTTCAAAAATACAATGTCTGTGAAGAGAAAGGAAGCTAAAGATCTCTGGGAATTAAAATCCCTCCATCCAGATACTCTGTGTCATGTTTTTTTTTTTTTTTTTTGCGGTACGTGGGCCTCTCACCGCTGTGGCCTCTCCCGTTGCGGAGCACAGGCTCCGGACGCGCAGGCTCAGCGGCCATGGCTCACGGGCCCAGCCGCTCCGCTGCATGTGGGATCTTCCCGGACCGGGGCACGAACCCGTGTCCCCTGCATCGGCAGGCAGACTCTCAACCACTGCGCCACCAGGGAAGCCCACCCTGTGCCATGTTTTAAGGATGGTTCCTGTTAACCTCAAATTGTCTGTTAGGGTTGGCTCAGCTGCTCTTGGCAAAGGAGGATCCGGACGGTGAAAGCTCCTGGCACCAACTCTTAGTGATCAAGGTCTTCTTAGTAAGGACTCCTCCCTTAAGGCGCCTCTCTTTAGTAGATCCTATTATTCGTAACAGCTTTGGGAGATAACATTTGTTTATGGTGGAACATTTGCTTATGGTGGCTTCTTTGGTTGATGGTAAAACCCCTCCTAACAGCAGCTTTTCTAAGATTTTGCTGGAGTCTTTTCCTTTTTCAGAAAACTTCATGCTTCTTCTATAGCTGATAAGTGAGTATGATGCTTAGTAGGTGCTAGAGCTCATATTAGATCCTCTAGTGAAAACCATGGTGCTCCATTATGCTCTAAGGTAGGGTTTTTCACTGTGGGTCCCTTACTCATTAGTAATAAATCAATGTAGTGGATCAAGACCAGTTATTTGGAAAAAGAAATTTAAAAACAATAGACTATAATAGAATAGAAAAATAAGAATACGTTCGTTGTATGTAGTAAGGATTGGTATTACTTTAAAAGATTTTTATTCGTTATTTTACATATATGTATTTGTGTATGCCTGTGAGTTCTCTCTCACACAAACATATGAAAGTATATATTTGCAATAAAAACTATACTTCTTACTGACTTACATAATAATTATTAAAAAGCTTCTGGAAATATTTTTGTAGAAAGATGTTCTTCAAATAGTAGAACATTGCAAACAATCCAAATGTTCACCAAGAGATTATAAGCTCCATGTATACCATATCTACAACGTTCACTGCTGTATCCCTCCAGAGTTTACCATCAGTGCCCTGTACATAGTACATGCTCAATAAATATTGCTGACTATTCCTGTTGCTGAGAGATTAAATGCATTCTGAAATATTCACAGGATAGAATTTAATGCAATTATGAAAATTATATTTCCAGTAATTTTGTAAATGTATGGGAAATATTCATAATATAATGTTAAGAGGCCATATGTTATATAAACATATATACAGTTGTATGTATGCATCTGTGTAAAAGACTGCAAGGAAAAACACCAAAATATTAAGTATGCTATTTCTGGTTTAGTAAGATTATGGGTAGTTAAAAATTCATTATTCTTATTTATTTGTTTATTTATTACACTGAATAGGTTCAGAGGTAGTTCAGCTTCAGGCGCACCCTAATCAGATAGACCAAATGATGCTGCCAGGAAGCCGTCCCTCTGTCTCTTTCTGTTCTTTTCCTCTGTGTTACCATCATCTCAAGGCAAGCTCTCCCCAAGGGATGGAGGAGATAAGACTGAATAACAGCTTCAGCTCATTGTCTTCCAGCTTAGAGGCTGGAAGTGGATGATCTTTCCTGATGACAGAAGCCCCCGGACTGACTTTTATTGGTACAGATTGGAGTCTGCAGGTGTGCTCACCCAGAAAAGGGAGGTATTATGCCACCTGATCCCCAGATAAGATTGGATGCTGACCAGGCAAAAACAAAAACAAACAACCCTCCCTCCAAAAACAAAACCAAAGAAGAATGCTCACTACGTTAGTAACTCAATTCGTTTACTTGAAATAAACATCAAATTTAGAATAATGACACTCGTGAAGGCACTTTTTTCTTCCATTTGTGATTTTATTCAATGACAAATCTTCAGTGTTGATGCTATGCCGTTTATCACCACACTGAACCTCCCTCCTTGACTGCAGACCCAACATCCCCCCACTTGCTTGACGTCTTTAGCTGAATTTCACACCTTCAACTCACTCAGAAATAAATCTCTTTCTTAAACACATGCATAAACAGACACACAGAACTTTTAAGTGTGTGTGTGTGTGTGTGTGTGTGTGTGTGTGTGTGTGTGTATGAAGTAGAGAGAGAGAGATGATCTGTGTGAATACTTGGTATTTTTAAATACCTTGTTGACGTATAGCTACTTAAATGAAGCAACAATTCCACATCAACTGATTCACTGGTAAAAAAAACCAAAACTAACAAGCCAATGTGTGGGCCCATCAATGTGACCCTTTCCCCCCAAAATAATTAAAGGCATCATTATGTTTTGAGGTTAACAAGCAATGGGAAATAATATGATTTTCTGCTGGGTCTTCATAAGAAAATCTGTTAACCTATTTCTGGACGTCTGTTCAAACTGACGGTGCTGATGATTCCATGGAGAGAAAGGTTACGTGATGTCACCTTGGCCCAAGCGCTGGCATGCGAACCTACTGGCAAACCACAGCGTGTCAGGTCCCAGAAATGAGTCAGTTGAGATGGAAATGCCAATTAGAACAGATGTATACTCCTATTTTTATTCATCAACTTACGGAGCTATTCTGATTGTCACAGTGTATGTATTTAGGTTGGTGAGTTTTAAGTTTTAAATATGAAAATTTCTTGTTTCCTGTGACTCTTCAAGAGTGTGGTTCTGATGAGGGAAATACCAAGCTGTAGATCTTAAGAACAAGCGATAAAATGGAAATTTTGTCACAAGAATCCTCTACAAAAAAATCGCAATTCTGAACGGAATTATTTTGTAGTACTCTCGTTTATTTAATTTCTTAAAATGCAAACTAAAAACATAAAAGCATTTTAATGTTTATTCTGCATTTTGTTAAACTCTTATCTAAAATGAAATAGAGGATGAGGAAAGACAATTTATCAAGATATGAGTATTTTCCTTCCTTCAAAACCAGCATTGCCTGAGGCCAAACTCATCATCTCCTGCCAAGACCAGCTCTTTTCCCTTGATTTCTTCTTTCCATTCCAAGTTTGATGATTTTTCAAATGTCATTTGCCTCTGTCTCAGCATACGGGTCTAATGTTGATCATGCTTTTCTTTATGAGTATGTGATGTGAGAATTAATCATGTTTGTGCTTAAAATGGAAAGACATTCACTTCTTAGCATTTGATTTCTTCCACTCATAATTTTCACTTGTCGCTGGCAAGTTACCTAGTAATGGTATGACTTCGAGGCCCTTTGAGCTTCTAAAGATGATGGGGGATACAGGCAATGAGGAAAATCGTTGATTATATTCCTGGTTTGAGTTTGGGGAGGAAACGTTTTTCATCAAGAACAAGTTGAGTCCATAGGAAGGACTTTAGAGAGTGAAAATAGCACAGCTTTAAAAAAATGTTTCTACTGCTTTTGTTCCAAAAGATGCTTCCAAGAATCAGGTGAAGAACAATTTCTATTCATCTGTATAAATAGATAGTCCTAATAGTATTGTGGTAAGAGGGTAGTTTCCCTTCTGTAACGATTTTTAATATCGGTCTATTACATTCTCTAAGCACTTGCTTTGCAATAGTCTTGTGTATCCCTTAGCTCTTCGGGCCATCAAAGGTTCCTGCTCCGGCTATAAAGCGTGGTACTTAAACGTGCACCAAGCCCTCACTATAGTTTCTCACCTACATTCTCCATGTTTGACAAGTCTCAGCCTCTCTCTTATTTATAAGCCTTCTGGCTTAGTATTACTGTTGCCACTGGAAGTCACTGTTGTTAGACCAAGAAAAGACATAGTTTGAATTTTTGACAGCTCAGATAAATGTCATATCAAAGCAATGTGATTATACCTAAAGTGTTTCCTGAAAATGTGGGTTACATCAAGGGACACAGTTTTAAGTTCAAGGAAGTTCACTTACTTAGGAAGGGTCCGACAGCCTTGGCCCCAAACAAGATTATGGGACATTAAGGAGGTGGTGGAAGAAGCGGTAAGCGCCCTCCCCTCAGTAAGCTGGGTAACTGGAACGATATTATTCCCAGCCTGAAGGATGTCCTCACACCTGTTCATAGCATTTCTCAGGGTCATTGGTAGTGTCTGGTGGCCCATTTCACTACAGTGCTTTTGTGGCTTGGCATGTTTTTTATTATTGTCGTGGTTTTGCTCAGTCTCTCATTATGTCACAGCTGCACAAATACAAGTTTTCTAAATGGTCTCCTTGCCTTCTAACTGACCCTAATCAAACTATGTTTTGCATGGCTGACCAAGTCATCTTTCAAAAAAGCCCCATCAATTTATTAATCCAACCACTCAGGATTCACTTAACTTTTATGGAGCACCTATGATGGGAAGGCCCTTGTGACAAGTCTAGGGAGGGAGATAGACTTGTACCCTGAAAATTACAAGACAATGTGCTAGGTATTTTATCTGATTAAAATGTTTTCATATTTCTTTACTGTTATTAAGAACAAGGGTTTAAATTCGTCTCCTAAGATAAAAGATCCTTCACGATATAAATCGACTCTACCCCACAGCCTTGTCTCCAGCCCTTCCCCCGTGTGCACCCCATGCGTCAACTACATAAAATGTGCTGATGTTCCTGGGACCTGCACCAGGAACAACTGGCAAATTCTTCAACGTTTAGCTCAAGTGTCATTATCTCCTTTTTGACTCTGAGTTCATAACTCCGAAGCGGACTTAGTCATTCACTCCTTTGGGCTCTTGTGGAAAATTTTATATATCCTTTTTTTCTCATGGGTCATAAAATACTTTATTTCATTATAATGTCCACTAAATTGCGAGAGGCTTGAAGGCAGAGAGGGGAGTGCATATCATGCCTTTTATTTTCCCGATGTTTAGTTCAATGGCTGGTACGCACAGAATGCACAATGCATTTTTCTGAGTGAATGAATAAATAAATGAATGAATTATGAAGCCAGCTTTTGGATTTACCATTGGATTTGTTTTACACTCAGCACTGTTGAAATACTCTGTACCATTAAGTGATTATCTTCTGGTGGAACACCTGGTAGAAATCTATAACTACGTTGGCCAACAGCTCAAAGTGATTAGTGCAACCGATTTACTGTAATTAGGAGGAGGACCACATTCCATAGAATTAAAAAGTGCATTGATTACACACCTGTACAACATAAAAGAGACTATGGGGGCTTCCCTGGTGGCACAGTGGTTGAGAGTCCGCCTGCCGATGCAGGGGACACGGGTTCGTGCCCCGGTCCAGGAAGATCCCACATGCCGCGGAGCGGCTGGGCACGTGAACCATGGCCGCTGAGCCTGCGCGTCCGGAGCCTGTGCTCCGCAACGGGAGAGGCCACAACAGTGAGAGGCCCGCGTACAGCAAAAAAAAAGAGACTATGAGAACTGCAATAATCATGAAAGTATGTCACTCTTTCACTAATTAGTTAAATAGACCACCAGCATAGGTATTTAATAGAAATAAAGCCAGATAAAAGCAAAAGGTGAAAAGCAGGCTACAAGAAGAATTTAGAAGAATCAGCAGACAGAATTTTTAAAAGAAGATGATATAATTCCACACACATGTCTATTCACACCAGTATAATCATTTTTAGGTCGTGTAGGGCATTTTTAGAGTTACCAGAGGCAGCTGGATTACAGAACATGAAATTCCATGGAAAGCAACGTGCATACAACTTCATTTTGGAGTAGAATCATCATCAGTGTATGTAGGGGTTTAGAGCCTGGACCCTGGAAGCAGACTGCCTGGGTACAAGTCCCAGCTTCACCCTCTTCTAGCTATATAGTATTAAGAATGTTACACAAACTCTCTATTTTTCAGTTGCCTTGTGTATAAAAAGAAGATAATAAGACATACCTCATAGGATTGTTGAGAAGATAGAAAGGGGTAAGCTCTCAAAAAATACGAGTTTTATTACTATTCATCGATTTCCTCTTTGGGTTTTTATCATATCCTATCTTTACCATTTCTTTTAGCATGTATTCTCACTGGGACTTGGCTCTTCCATAAGTTTTCCATATTGTATGTCTTTCATACATTCCTGTAAAGTTGCTACATCCAAGGCATTGGCATTTTCTTTTATCCAGGAAATGGTAATGATCATTGGTGAATGCAAGAGAAACACGAAATCCATTAGTAAACAAGGTCACAAGATGATTGCATTCTTTTACTCTTATTGTTTGCCGTATATTGGCTCAGAAATCCTTTATGTTGCCTACAAAGGCTGTGAATCAGCTATTATCACTGAGTTTAGGGCTAGATTAAGCACATTTAATTGTAACCGCATTAACAAAAAGCTAAGTGCTCAGAAAAAATATTCAAAATTTCCATGTAGTGATGATTGTATTCCTGGGCCTCATAATTAGGATGGGATACAATAATTATTGTATTGGTTAGAACTATATCCCGCTTTGATTTGACAATCAGAGTCAAACACACAGCAATCTTCCCTGAAATATATGAAAGGCCTGTTCTGCTGAATGACTCACTGCAATATTTCAAATAATTTCTTTTATGATCAAACTTGAAAAGTAAATAACTATTCAGATGATGAAGAGTTGATAAAAATAAAATCCAGGCAAACAAATGCCAACAAAGCCAGGCATTGTACATAGTAGGAAACATAAATTAAGATTTTGGATTTAATACTTACTGTTTTGAATGGAAACATTGAACTGTGAACTATATACTGCTAGTATGTTAGAAAGCTTTACTCTATTTTTTGATGAGCTAGTTTATATCCAATTTTAAATTGTTGTTAGTGCAAAATTAGCAAAGAAGTTCTTCTGTAATCAATCTACCACAAGGACAAAGAGAACAGAAGAGAAGAGAACAGTAACTGGAAAGAAAACACAAGTGGCAATTGATTTAAAGACACCTGAGAAAGTTAAATCCTAAGCTCGTAGTGGACAAAGTCAAGAAGTAACTCAATGTACTGGTATAATCTACGGAATCTTCTAAAGCCTCAGGAATTGGCATATCTGGCATTTATACCAGGTATTGTATTTATAGAAGTGTGAGGGTGAAGGTAGAAATAAAAACAGGAAGATATGTTGAAATTCTTTTTTCAGAAGTACTGTAGTTAGGCCCTTAAAACCTATTCCTCAGTCTTCCTAGTTGTTAACTGCCGCCACCTTTACATCCCATCGTAGAGAAAACAGGAGATCTAGTTTATGACGATGTTAAAACCAAGGGTCTCTGGACTTGACACCCTAGGCACAGTTGGAGACTCAGGTGCTGTGGTAGGCAAAATACTGGCCTTCAGAGAGAACCACATCCTAATTTCCAGAACCAAGAATACATTAATGGCAAAAGGGAATTAAGATTGTAGGTGGAATGGAGGTTGCTAATTAGCTGACCTTCAGCTGGAAGTTGTCTTGGATTATCTGGGTGGGCCCAATGTAATCACAAGAGTCCTTACAAGCACAAGAGGGAGACGGAAAAGGGAGGATCAGAGAGACGGCAGCATGAGAAGGACCTGACTGCTATTCCTGGCTCTGAAGACGGAGAAAGAGACCACAAGCCAAGGAATGTGGGTTCCTCCAGGAGCTGGAAAAGGCAGGGGAACTTTATTCCCCTGCCATGTTGACTTTATTGCAGTAAAACCCTTTCAGATTCTGAACTATGTAACTGTAAGAGGATACACTTGTATTCCTTCAAGCCACTAGGTGGTAATTTGTTGGACTAGCAATAGGAAACTATACAGGAACTTACTGAAAACAGGAGGAGCGAATGAATATTTACATACTAAGTGCTGCAATATCCATTAGTCTTGGTCTAATGGTTTCCAGACTGGCAGCCAGGTGTTTGCCCTTTAGGCGGGAGCCTGGAAGAGTCTTCTCTGGGGAAGCTGATCAGTCCAGACAGATTACGGAAAGATGCTGACATCTGGGGTTGACCAATAAAATGGATCAGTCAGGTCACTTTACGGGAAAGCCCACAGTTGAGAAGCACCACAGTGGACTCAAGTTTACTAAAGCTTTCGAGTTGTGTCATGCCTAAGGCTCAACAGACATTTCAGGAAAGCACGTACAAAGAAATTCACAGACCAAGACAGAGTCTGAGGGACTCCAGAGGAAGATTCTTGAGGAAATGGTATGAAGCAATGATGAAGCAGAGTAGTAAATAGGCAAAGGTCGGTGACAGGGGGTGGGAAGAAAGACATCCCGGTTGGAAAGAAGCGCGTAGTTAATCCCTGAGGAGAGCTGCATCCTGTTCTGGCGTAGGAGCTGAGAATCGGCCATTATGACTAAAGCTTAGAGAGCTAGAGAGCAGGGAGGAAAGTGAAGGAAAAAAGCCAAGGAATAGTGTGAAGGGATGAAGTATTTGAGGCCTGAATTAGGGGCTTCTAGCAGTCCACAATCCAATCGGAGAAAGAAAACATTTATATACATACATACCCATACGCATATGTTATATATACATAGTACATATATACACACAAATATACGTAATACTTACAGATGTATATATATAATATATTTTTATACATAAATCTCAACTGCTATCTGGTATTTGATATTTTTTTTTTCTGATGGAAGGATAGGAGAAGATAATGCAGGAATTATTTGTTCCTTTATATCAATATATAATTGAGGCAAAGAGAGGCCAGGCCTTCATGAGACGTAGCGGCAGAATTGAGAAATGAGATATGGTCAGAGTGACATTTCTGGTGACTGTTCCCTGGGTCCCACATCTGTAAGGGTGCTGAAAGACCTGTGATAGGTCTATTGAATATTATATCTTTCCTCCTAATGTCATAGCTTTGTCATACTCATTTATTCCCAGGATGGCTAAGAAGCAAAAATTCAATCTCATGGCATTTCTGAAGCTGGATGCTCTGGGATGTTTAGGCTTCTGGTTTGAATTGACTTTGCTACTTTTTCCCTGAAAGTTTTTGCAACATCGGGAGCCTCCTGTCTGGAGGGAAGGGAAAGCACTCCCTCTTTGGCAACGCATATGACACTGAATTAAAAAACAAAACAAAACAAAACTGGCTTTGGCCCAATGGAAAAAGAATGTTTCAACTCCCAGAAAGGGAATGACATAGGGAAAACAAAACAAAAGTAGACCATGCTCTTAACCGTCCAACTGTGCCGTTAAGTGCATCAGAGTTTTAAGCGGTCTGCAAAGCGGTCCCTGAATAATCTAGTTAATCTAAGGGAGTGGCTCCGCATTAATTGTGACTCTTCAAATGGAGTAACTCTCCATGCCTTTCTCTGGAGAACACACTGGAGAAAAAAAACGTGGCCCTTCTGACTCACCAACTTGTTCTTAAAACAGCAACAAGAGCAGCAGCAAAATACTGGGTTTAGCTGTTGGATTTCTTGATGCAAGAGCTGCTGAAGGAGGCTGGGAGCTGCAGCCAGCTTGAAGCTGTCAGCTTCATCCCCCACATCCTGACAGCAAATAGTGGTCACATTTTAGTCTGCCTACTCCTTATTTCTGCAGCAGTCTGACTTTTCTTTATGAGCACCCATCTTTTTGGAGATGTAGCGGTAATTTCACTGAACCTATATTGTGGGTGTCTAGTACAATGATTTGTATAGAGTAAGCCCCTCAGTAAACACTGGTTGAAGTGAATTGAATAAGATTGAAAAACTGAAAGGGTGAACTAGAAAAATCTTCTATAGACAATATGCTGTAAGCCTCCTTTAATTGTAGGCATTGTTATTACATCAAAGCATTATATGATTGTATATTGATTCAATTGAACAAATATTTACTGAGCCTTCCTGGCCACACTTCACCAAGAGCTTGGAAAGGTAGAAGAGAGAGTAGTACAAATGATATTGAACAGATCCCTGGCTCTCATGGACTTTATAATCCAGCAGGGCAGATGGACTAGAATGATGGTCTGTTTTTTAAAAATTGGGTAATAGAGACAGTTGGAATGTCCTTGAAGCAAAATCTTTTACTTTACTTACCCATAAAGTACAGGTAAATGAAGGGGAAACAAGAGCCTAGCCTGAGACTGAGAAAAAAAAGAAACAAAAAGACAAAAAACCCCAAACCCCGGGTGCATAGTGTTTTCTGAGGGTAAGTGAAATGCTCCTGGAGGCATGTCACCAAAAGCAAGGGCTTCTTGTTTCAGAGCGAAGACCTGACTCACAGGCTGGTTCTCTTCCTTTCCAATGTCTCCTTGACTCCCTACCCATTCCCTCATCTCTTCATGAGTAACTCCCTGGGGCTTTGGCATAAACTCTATACAAGGGAGTTACCCGGCAACCATGGTGCCCCTCCCCCAATCCTCCACGCCTCACAGGCGCCCTCTGCTGGTGTGGCTCGCTCATGAACTGTAGTATTCAGGAATCTGTTTCAAAAGTTTGAGAGTTGTGAAAGGCTTTTGAACAAGAAAACACTTATGTTGGCCTTGGAGGAACTTGTCTTCCTGGGTGCTCAGTATTTCTTGAAACTGTGCCAGCTTTGTGGAGGCATCTGCCAGGCATTAAATGGAGCCCTCAAACCAGACACTGATGGGGTGACCCATGGAGGAGCCTACTTGTTTTACACTTTCTAGGGAGAAAGGAAGCTACCATAATCTGCTCTTATCTCTTAAGCTGCTTCCAGGGACTTCCCTGGTGGTGCAGTGGATAAGACTCCGTGCTCCCAATGTAGGGGGCCCGGGTTCAATCCCTGGTCAGGGAACTAGATCCCACATGCATGCTGCAACTAAGAGTTTGCAAGCCACAACTAAGGAGTCCTGGAGCCACAAATAAGAAGCCCGCCTGCCACAACTAAGGAGCCCCATGTGCTGCAACTGAGGAGCCCGCCTGACACAACTAAGACACAGTGTAACCAAATAAATAAATAAATATTAAAAAAAACATTTTAAACTGCTTCCAAATGGTTTGGAATCATGCTGCTTTGAGAACAGTAGTGAGCAACGCTAGTTTGTCTGTCCAAAGCCTTCTGGAAACAATCCCACTCTCTCGGGAACTGCTTTTCCTTGCACTCTAGCTATGCGGTTCTAGAGGGAGCTGCCATGTTCTTACCTGACATCACCTATCTCACCACAGCGGATGGTTCAGGTGTGCACCGATTATCCAAAATGGGCAACTCGAAATAATTCCTGGGATTTTCCTAACTGGAATTGAGGAAGGAGAGTGAGTTTCTCTCAGGCTGTGGGAGGCTTGGGGTAGGAAGCTTGCCAACTCTTGGCAGTTATGTTTTCTATTATATGGGATCAGATGGTCTGCAGTGGGATAAGATACATGTGATACACGGAGAAAAGCAAAGATAAGAGATACACTACAAGAATCCTAGTGGCTCTGAGTCCCCAGTTCCTATTGTTCGGGAGGCTTAACTCTGCATGGACTGGTTCTTTAATCCTTTCTTCGGTTAGAAATACATCAGTATGCTTCCAAATAATCTTTCACTCTTTGTGTATCCTTCTTCACATCGAGTTTTTATCACTTGCAACCTTTAAAAGAACTCTTATTAATAAAAGGATTTGCTCTGGCGCTGGCTCCTGTCTCCACTTCTTCTATATTCTTTCCTTTGCTTTTATAAGCCACCAGCAATTTTCATCCTTTTGTGTATAACTTTTTTAGTTTATTTCCTCTCCACTTCTCTCTGGCCTTATATTCTTTCCTTTCCCTCTCTCTTTTCCCTCCCTTCCTTCCTTCCTTCCCTCCTTCTCTCTCTCTCTCTCTCTCTCTCTCTGCCCAGATGCCCACTGTTCTTCCTTTCTGCTGGGTAATTATCATTCATTTTATGTAAACAACCAAAGACATTTTCAACTGCAGCCTGAAGGCCTTTGGAAGTGATTGTTCGCAGCTATTATTTGGGATTCTGTTAAAGGTAAAGATTCAGAAAATAGAAAGAAATGTGTTGCTCCTGTTGATTTTGATTCTTTTTTTTTTTTTTTGCTTTCTCATATTTGTTTTGCTTTTATTAAAAATCATGAAAGTATTTTGTCATTGATCACATGAATTTGTTGCATAAATACCTGTTTCTCATTTGTCCTTGTTGGTAACCTATGTAACATTAAAAGATCTATCTGAAGATGACTTTGTCAAAAAGTATCCCCTAAGAGAGTCCAGAGACTTACAGCTTAATTCTCCTTGGGAAGTACGAATGGATAAATGAATAAGGAAGTGAATGGGTAGGTGAATGAATGTATTTCCCCTAAACGAAAAGCAGATACTATCTTGGCAAAGCCTGATTCAGTATAAGACCCTCAGATAATTTACCAGGCTGTCAATTTCTTTCAGCAGGTATGCCTGTGCTATTTGACCAAAGATAAATACTCAGTAAATTCTCTAAGCTAAACCTGGCAATGGTATATTTGACAGCTTTAGATAGAGAAGGAAAGCTATACTTCTGGATTCATCTCAGCCAGGAAAGGAAAGAAAGATGCTCAATACAAATATTTTAACAAGTTACAAAAACAGTGAGAGAGAGAAAGTTCAGACTAAAAATAATCCTTTCTCAAATGAAACATCTGGCCACGGAGAGTCACAGATGCGGTATCCTTTGTCTAAAGGGACCTATAACCCATATGACTTTAGACGGAGTTGCCACATGGATGGCAGATTAGGGGAAAAATAAGCCGGTTAAGGAGAAACTGAGGTAAAGAGAAAGGTAGTATTCAGGATATGGAGAAATTGGTACATCGTATAGATAGAGTACCCATTGAAATGTACATCAGAGCCACATTTGTGCAAAATACTCAGGTCACATGTCGTATGTCTTCTAACCAAACAAATTCACTTGAAAGAATGTGTACTAAGGAAAGTTTCAGGAGACTGTACAGACATCTGGATATAAGGATGTTGACTGCAGTGTTATTGTTAATAACAAGGAAACAATGGAAACAACTTAAATATCAACAAGAAGTTGCCGTTTGCATTATGGCATATCCATAAAGTGAATATTATGCAGCAGTTAACAATGATATTTATTGATTTATATTCATGAGCACGGATATATATTCAACATACTCACATATAATTTTAAATGAAAAAGCAGATTTTTTTTTTTTTTTTGCGGTACGCGGGCCTCTCACTGTTGCGGCCTTTCCCGTTGCGGAGCACAGGCTCCGGACGCGCAGGCTCAGAGGTCATGGCGCACGGGCCCAGCCGCTCCGCGGCACGTGGGATCCTCCCACACCAGGGCACGAACCCGTGTCCCCTGCACCGGCAGGAGGACTCTCAACCACTGCGCCACCAGGGATGCCCGAAAAAGCAGATTTTAAAGTGGTGCGTAGAAAGTGGTCTTGCTTTTGTTTATAAAAATATTAACATGTATATGAATTCATACACAGAAATATAGAATTTTTAGAATTCTGAAAAGTAGTGCCAGAACGTTTACAGTCTATCTGGGATTAGATGGATTTAAAAATATGTTTGCTTACCTTAGTTTTCTGTTTTTATATAAGGAATGCAAGTTATTAGCATAATAATATAAGGTTTTAAAGGGGAGATGGGGACCCTGATAAGTCAATCACTTCCTGCCTTCTCACATTCCATTCTCAGGGACCCTACTCTCCCCACCAACTTCTCCTTACCCTCAGTCCCCGGACGAGGTAGGTGGAACCCCCCCCCCCCAATCCTGGAAATTTCCCCGGGGCCCTGGAACTGAGACACTGAAAGGCAGAGCCACGTGGTGAGTGTCTAAGTCGAAAAGCCGTGCAGAGCAGGATCCAGAGTTAGCCCTGGACCGGCCAAAGTCACACACAGGCTGAACTGTGGCAGAGCCGACAGCCCCACAATAAGGCCTGAGAGGCAGCCTGCACAGAGGGAAGGGGTGGAAGGCAGATGCCCGAGGGGAACAGAGCTGAGAGACCTAGAGACCCACTGGGCAACGGAAGGCATAGCTTTACTATCACCCCCTCTCCTGTTCCTTCGTGGCCCGACGCTATGTCATTTCTGGCTTTTTTTAGAACATCTGTGAAATTGTTTTATTTTTTTTTTAATAAGAATCCCTCTTACCCTAGGATTGGAGAGAGCTTATATTAATTGGGATAACCTTAATAAAGACAGAAAAGTGTACTCGGAAACAAGCAGCAGGGCAGGGCGGCAGAATGGACTCTGCATGGGCTGCCATCAACACACCACTGTCACCTTCAGCCTCTGTGCGAGGCTCACCAGCGTGTCCAGCACCGAGCTGGGCTTTTACTTTTTCATCCTTGGCCACAGCAACTGGGAAGCTGGGGCGGCAGTTCTCTTTCAAGGACCAGCTGGAATAAAACGAGAAGTAAAATCTTGATCAACGTTTCTCCTGAGGCAGCTGCAATTCCTGAGTCATATCTACCCCAAAATGTGGTTTTGTGGGTTTCCTTAAAGACTTTTGAAGGTGAGGAATTTTACGGGGCAGCTCTCCTTTTCAACACTCTGAATTCCGTTGTGCAGAACTTGGCCTGATATGCTTGACAGTCTTGGTGGAAAAAAAGCACTGTATAACTGCATCATCAATATAATAATATAAATTGAATTAGAATATTCATTCTGTTCTGCCGAGTTTCTTTCCTGAGCTGATTATGTCTGAAACGGCTTTTGTTAGAAGCTTTCTCATTATGAGGAACTCACTGTCGTGTTCCAGCCCTCCATGAAGTACCACCTGTTTGGCATGTTCTACTCTTATTTTTTTAAGTAACCCATCATGAGGATCTGAAGCACAGAGTTATGGCATTAGAATTACAGCCTGCTGTTTCTCCTGATTACGTTTTTCTGTTAGTAAGTTAAGGTTGCATTTTGAAGAGTAAAGGATGACAGTTTGGATACTTGATTGTTGACGAGGTCAAGTCGTGGCCCAACAAATGATGATCTTAACGTTTTCTCTCACAATCCTCTCCTCGTTGCACAATTCATCTTTTATCCTTATACAGAAGTATTTACAGTGTCCTGACTCACTCGCCACTCAAGTGAACTGGATAAGTGTCTAAATTATGTATTGCTAGGGATGGGTCTTTTAAAAAAATATAGAGAGACTTTATTTTTTTAGGACAGTTTTGGAATTACAGAAAAATTGAGGAGCTAGTTCAAGCAGGGAGTTCTCATATGCCTCTCCCCAGCACCTCCAAACCAAGTTTCCCCTATTATTAACACTTTCATGAATATTGTACGTTTGTTACAATAATGGACCGATATTGATACATTATTAACTAAAGTCCATAGCTTATTTGGATTTACTTCATTTTTACCAAATGCCTTTTTTCTGTTCCAGGATCGCATCCAGGATACCATAGTATATTTAGTTGTCATGTCTCCATAGGCCACACTTGGCTGTAACGAAACCCAAAACAAATAAGAGCCCCAAAGAACAAATTCTAGGATGAGGGACACAGGTCCTGAGATTTCCCTTCTCCCTGTAACTCTCACACCGGGCGTGTATCTCTCTTCCCTTACATTGGTCTGTCCCTCACCATTGGTAAGATAGGCTGTAATTTTCACACATGAAGACTAAAAAGTGAGGAATAAGAGAATTTTAAAATATATGGAAAAAACAGACAACTCAATAATAATAAATTCTCTGAATTATAGCTTTGTTACCTCCTATCCCGATAGAAGTAATCAACAGGCTTCACTCAACTCCCAGAGATCTTCATTCTAATGTAAGGTTGGTACCAAGGTATGGCTTTCCTCCCTCCTGGTGTCCTAGGTGGCTTGGTTTGGTATTGTCTGGTTTTGTCTGTGTTCCTGGCCCTCAGAAGGTCCTTTGATGCTCAGACAAATGCCAAAGTCCTTTCTGCACTAAAACTCAACCCTTTTCTGAGTTTGAAGGTCTTAGATGATTTCTTCCTACTTAGTTTTAGTTTCTAGTTTGAGAAACTTGCCGTGGAGGACAGCCCAAGCTTCAGGGTGCCTGCAAAGTCTAAGGTCCTCTTTCAGAGGCCACGTTCCTTCCTTGTTGAAGAAAGGAGCCAGGCATTTCATCAGGCAAATATGTTCCCGTTGGCACCATGTGACCTTGGTTTGTCTTCCTGGCCGAGGCTGACTAGACCAGACGTGGCCATTGTGCCAAAGACAGTCTATAAGCCATGAGGTTGTGGAGCAAGAATTTTGTTCAACCAGAACAATGGAGACTACGTTGAACACATCAGAATTTCTGAAAAGAAACCTAGAGAATGAAGGCAAATTCATAGGGCAGAAGGGCCATGAAAGATGGTGAATAACAGAAACGGTAGGTAAGCAGAAGTCCTGAGTCAACCAAAGTGATGAGTAAGTGGAGACCAGATGCCACAGGTAGTTGTTTGTCGCAGTGGGAGAGGTTCAAGGAGAGACAGGAAAAAGCTGACTCATTATACTAGTAGAATTCTATGAACTTCAGGGGCTGAGGGGGTACAAGGTCATCGGGATCTAGAATTGCCTGAGACCCCCAGCCAATCTCCCAGCTCATGAGATTTGTTCCTTTTCTGGGAGGCCTAATCGTTCAGGTATCTTCAGGTTGTCCTCACTTCCACGTGCACCCTTACATTATACAGGTCTTGTTCCTCAAGGAAACATAAGGGGGGTTAAAAGGTACACACGCCTTGTCTCCACTCAGGTTGGCAGGGGTTGTGTCAGCACTGCAACTGATCCAACCCTCTCCAGCTCAGCTTCTTTGCCCTGCACATCTCAGAGATATTCCAGATTGTTCCATAGAGGTTTGACCTTCATCCCCAACATAGGGAAGTAGCCTTATAAAAGCCCAGTTCATGCAACAACACTAATGTATGTCACAGGCAAAAAAGGTTGTACCCCCAAGATTTTCCACCCCCTCGCATTAGGTCCTTTGTTAACTGACTTACCACAATCAAGTTATTCATTATTTGATTTCAGACTGCTTATAGGTCTTCCCTTCACCTGCCCTCTGATGATGAGTCACTAATATTTACATATGTAAAGTAGTACCCTCAGAAATGTACATGTGTTAATTCATTTAATCATCTCATCAACCCTCTAAGGAAGGTATATTCATTATTCTTTTTGTAGGTAAGGACGTTAAGCCTTAGAGAGGTTACGTAATTGGCCAGAATTCACAAATATAATAAATGGGAATTGACACGTAATCTGGTACTGGAGCCTTAGTTCTAAACCAGGGGCCATGTGCTCTGAGGTCCATGGCCCAGTGACGCAGTCCTTCTTACGCTGTGGTAGTTGGTACTGAGGCTAACCTTCACTCGACTGCTTCCTGGATCTCCCTGAGGTCTAGACTCCTCATTGGCATGCTCAGCCTGACTGTAGACAAATCCCTGATAAACACACCTTAAGGGTGAATATTGTGGAAATAAACTAGAGGAGCACTTCACTCTAGAGTCATAGGAACTCAACCCCAATGTCTGCTTCCTCAAAATAACCTGTCTGAACCAGGCTGCCTCAATGTCCAGTCATTTCTGCCGCGGGATGATTCCACAAAGCAACATTTTCTCCTAGGGATTGGTATATTTCTTCCATTTCATCTGTTCTTTTTCCCTGGACATCAGGGCTTACAAGGCAATGGGGCAGTGAAGGGTGTAGTCAGAAGGGATCCCACAGACCATGCCCTGTCCTCCAGTGGTGGTGAATTCCTGCTGAGTCCCTCTCCTCTGGGGTCCTGCTGCCCTGCATGGCTGTCTGTGTGGCGGGCTCTGGTGGGTGCTGTGATGGAAGTGATCTGCTCTGTTTCCAGGAGCCTCCATTACAAAAGTTCCCATTTCCTAAGGGGTTCTGCTCCTCCTATTATGGTGATCTCTTTCCTAACATAGACAGAAGGGAAAAGATTGACTCCAAATTATAAAGCTCGTCATGCCAACTTCAAGTTGTTCAAAGGCATTTTTTTTCTCTCTTAGGAATTCCCTACCTCCAAAGAAAGGCCCAGTGTTACAGGACTGTCAGCTTCCCCTACCCTTTCTGAGCAGTTTGGAGGGGAGAACTAGCATATTATAATGGGTGGCTGACACTATTATTCGCCGTTCCAGGCGCTTCCCTCTCCCTTTCCTTATTGGACAAGCCCTTCTCCTACTGCAGGAAATGCCAGTTACTCTTTTCCCAATCTCCCTTACAACTAGCGCATAGGCAAGTAACTCAATATTGACCCCTGGGACCTGAAGAAATGTCTGCTAAGAGTTTGGAAAAAGGTTTCTCTTCCTAGAAATGAAGAAGCATCCCTTTTCTCTTTTCTGTGTATGATTTGTCAGCATGTGGCCTCTGGAACCATTGCAGCCTTTTTGGGGTCATGAGGGGAGGCATCAGTGTCACATTGTGAGTGCCAGAGCACATGAAGAAAAGTGTCTGGGTCCCTGAGCCATTGCACCCAACTTGGGACTTCCCTGCCTTGACTTACCTTATAGTAAGGTAAGTTATAATGATGGTAATTATAGTAATCATTATTGTTATTACCAGCAGTAATGACAGCTGATACTTCTACAAAGCCTATTACGGACCAGACACATTTAATTATTATGTGACATTATAAATATCTGTATTGTTGAACCACACCTTTTAGTTAAGTGTTCTGCTATTTGCCGCTGAAAACACCCTAACTGATGTGCTTGTCACTCTCTGGTCCTTGTTCTTTCTGAGCATTAGAGGTCTTCGAGAGACTTCCTCAGGAAGCAAGCTTGAGCCTGCACCCTCTAAAATATATGATCCTCCCATCGTGGGATGAATCCTCTTTTCCCAGGGTCCTTCAATGAAACCCCTTCTCCTGTAAAGCATCTTGAAGTCCACACACAAAGGGTCCTGGGAAACCAGTTGTGAATTTGCCGTGCCTTTATTTTCAGCCTGGTGGTTGCTGAGTTACACAGACAGCAGGAATTTGTACACATATAGTTCCTAGAGGACCACTCTCTCACAAAAACATCTGAAAATGAGGGCTTGGAGTGCGAATGGGAGGAATATTTCTAAGAGTCCTCTAATATTCTCATTCCCTTACTATAATATTTCAGAAAGTCAGTCAGGTTACTCTAAGGGCTCAGGATGCCCGGAGGAGCTGTAATTAGTCCACTGCAGTGAATGTTTATCTGCCCATGTCTGCCCACAGCAATCATTTTCCTGGCTCACACATTCCACTTGACAATACTCTGCCTATATTACATAACTTTATATAATAAAGTAAATGCCATCACCAAAGAGCTCTATAAACTATGAACTATTATACAGATGTAATTTATGATGATCGCAAAGATTTATTCATTACCTGCTTTCAATATTATCGACTCGGGGTCCTAGGAATATATTTATATCCTAGTCTGTTTTATTACCTTATTTAGCTGTCAACATAACCTGGTTTTCCACCAAATATATTGACTGTGTTAGAACCAGTCGTGTTTTCTTTCATTGCTTTTGAATATGTCTCACATTTCATTAATTATTATGATCAATGTTGGTCAACATTTCACAATTTACAGTTTGCTTTTCACGTATGTTAACTCATGGGAGATTCATAACGACCCTCCTTAAAAATAAGAATAGGGAGGCTCAGACTTGTCCAAGATGACTCAGGATAAAAACAGGGAAAGAGCAGTTTCTTCTGAAGGCAAGGAAAGTGCTTTCTTCTGGGATGTGTTGACTTCCCTTTGGATCATACATGGCTTTGAGATCAAAGAGGGAGAACAGGGGCAAGAGATTAGAGTTCAGTAAGGAAGGATGGCACGCTGACAACAAGCTAGGTAGTGTCTTTCAGGCTGGAGGGGCCTTGGGGGAGATCTGATGAATTGGCGATACCCTGAATGACCACATGGTGGACTTCAGTGGCTCCCGGGCAAGTTATTTGGGCAAGTTTCTTGCCTCAGTTTCCTCATCGGTAAAACAGAGTTCCCAATAGCACCCACCTCATAATATCGTTGGTTTACATGCGTTAGAACAGTGCTAACATAATAAGCACTTCATAAACATTTGCTAGTTTGGGTTCTATCCTGTTCTGAAGAACACTTAGTGTGGTTGAGGAGAGAGTAGGGCAACTCAGCTGTTTTCCTCTCCCTACAGACCCTTCCCATTTCTCTATCCTTGGAAAAGTTCTGGATAACATGTAGATTACAGACCCTGTGTGTGAATGTCCTCAGGGATCATCTAACCTTGATTGTAAGCACCCTGACAGTAACGTGAAGCTTGAGCTTAAATGAAAACTGTAATATTCAGCTCTGCTCACTGTTTAAAGTATTTCTTTAAAGAGCTTAATAGAGGGGAGCATCAGGACTCTTGGGCATTAAACACGTCTTCCAATGTAATATTTTAACAAGGTAAAGCAAGCCCTTGGATTAATCTTCCCTTAAACTACCCATGAGCTCAAGATGCAGAGAAAAATATCCTCAGAAAATTGTGGGGCCTCTTTTTGAACCCATGTGTCAAATGCAAGAAAATTACAGGCGCTTGACTCCTAAACCCCATCAGGGCTGGCTTGGTCTCTCCTTAAAATCCCGAGACAAAAGTGACGATCCCAGAGGGAACTGATACTATTGCTTCTTTGTCGGCCCTTTTAAGGTTCTGAAGCAGCAAACTCTGGCTGGGTTTTTCTCAGGGGCTGGTTGGGGGGCTGGGCCAGTTGTGTCCACTGAGATTGTTCCCTGTGCCGGGCCCCATGGTGTGTCTTCACGCAAAGACTGTCTTTCCTCGGAGAGCTCCCAGTTTATTTTTAACAACTGGTGCCAGGACCTAGTGTTGTTTGCCTGTATCAGAGTGTGGGCAGCGAGGACGCACGCACGCAATCTCAGAGCATGGGGGCCACTTGTCTGGGGTTAGTCATGAGGAAGTGGCTGCCACCTCCTCTGGCAGCCCTTTATAACCAAGCCATTTTAGGTTCCCTGTCCTTATGTATACAGTTTAATTCTGAGCTCTTTAGTTTAATTTTGTCCTTTGAATTCCTTTATAAATTACAGCATCTTGTGATGATTGTTTTTCTTTCTCAGGAAGGAAAGGACTAGCACATAAATCTCTGAAATGAGAGAGAGGAAAGGAGAAAGGATGAGGATAAAGAGGAAGAGGGAGCTGCAGGGGAGAGAAGAGAGGCAGCTATTCTCTTCTGTTTCTCCTTTATCTTGGACATTGAGACAGACACAAATGACCTCAGTGGACCTCAAAAGGCAGATGGAGTAGATGATTTCTGTGAGGTTTGATTTGATAAGTTGGACACGGATTGTCCAATTACCCCAAATATCCCCTCCACTGTTTACTCTGATTTATTCCCTTGAGTTAAGCACTGCCTTTCTCTAAGAGGCTCCTTAAAAGGCAAATCCTTCAAGAAGGCTAATCATGAAGTGTTAGATGCTTGATAAGAATGAAATTCACATATTAGTGGTTCCCAAATCTAGCAGATCACCCCAAGCCCCTGGGATACTTGTTAAGCATACAGATTCCAGGGCCTCACCCAGACCTGGGGAGGAGTTGGAATATCTAATGATGCGAATCTACATCTGTATTTATAAAAAAGCTTTTTAGGTATTTGAATGATTTGGGAATTTCTTACAGACTCCCAGGCATGCTTCTATGTCTGATTTGTCTTCCTAGGAAGCAAGGAAGGGCAAAGTAGCAGATCTGTACTGGGTCCTTTGGAAGAATGAAGGTTCTAGAAAGAAGGTAAAGGGGATCCTTTTTTCAAAGGCTGTGGAGGCTTCCAAAAACAGTTTGCCTACCTTACAGCTTTGCTCTAAATCAGCTGTGTCAGTGTAAATGCGCCTTCATTCAAAGCCATCTTTATCAATACAGTTTCATAAAACCATTGCAGAAGACTTTGTTTTCCATCTGGCAGTTCAAATGTTGAAGCCGCTCAACAGGTTGATACTGATCCTCTGGCCTTGATATTTTGCTGGTTTAAAGTAAGAACCAGTTTATGTCAGAGAAGACAGAGCTTAATTAATTAATTAAAAAGAACACGGGCATATTCATTTACATCAGCAGGTTGCTTCAGTTTACCTGTAGGTGTGATAATCACGGATGGAGGTCCTGGTGATGAAGCATCATCATTTTGGCTTCTGTTCCTTCCTTTCTCAGTTTCCTTATTTCTTAGACTAAAAGGAAGCGATTAGAGTAGATTCTATTCTTGGGGCACATGAAGGTAATGGGACTCCATGTGCTATTTTCAATAACTGAATAAGAAACCAGGGTTAAACACCGTATACTTATTTTGCAGTAAAAGTGCATGACCTAACAAAAGAAAAATCATGTTTCTTTGTTTTTTTGGTAATAAGTATTTCAGCTCATTTTTTTGAACACTGGTTCACTCATGTTGAATCGAAGTTATGATCTGGAGTTATACTGTTGATAAATAGATAAACAGAAAAGAAACAAAACGTTTGAAAACGTAGGGTCCATTTGTTCATTCATTTGGTTGTTTTAGCTAAAAGGAGGTTCAGATATCACTCCCGGGAAGCATTTAGATACCAGAATTTAAAATATTCCAAAGCCTTTGAAACACAAAGCAATGGGAGAAATATTTTAAATAGGGCACTTTCGGGCTTCCCTGGTGGCGCAGTGGTTGAGAGTCCGCCTGCCGATGCAGGGGACGCGGGTTCGTGCCCCGGTCCAGGAGGCTCCCACATGCCGCGGAGCGGCTGGGCCCGTGAGCCATGGCCGCTGGGCCTGCGCGTCCGGAGCCTGTGCTCCGCAATGGGAGGGGCCTCAACAGTGAGAGGCCCGTGTACCGCCAAAAAAAACCCCAAAAAAACAGGGCACTTACCATGAGCTCACAAATGGGAAATTCTACCACATTCTAAGCCCTCTGTTTTATGGTGGGGCTCCTATAGGAAGCAGATTCTGAGATGGAGACTTTCGAGCAGGAAGGTTATTGGGGAGTACTCGTAGGAGACACCCCATTGAGGCAGTGAAGGCAGTGCTTTGGGGCAATGCAGAAATCCTCAGCCAGTCCTACAGAGAGCTAAGGAACTGGGATGACCTTCAGAATGATGGCAATTTCCAGAGAGGTACTCAGCAACTGAGCCATCGGTCCCGCAAACTCCAGGAGGTACATGGAAGCGCACCAGAGCGTCCACCCAAGATGGGTTCTGCTTTTGTGTGGTCACTGATGCTCTACATCCTGTGATACACGTGGGCACCCGTTCCCCCCACACCCCTAGGATCTGTGTTGTCACATATAACGTATAATGCCTTTTCTTTAGACTTCCTGGTTGCTGAAGAGCATTAACAGAACACATTAAGCTACTTTAAGATGCCAATTCTTTATGCGTTTTCACAGGAGGTAGGTCTCAGAGTTGAACACTCATGAATACTCTTACTGGTAATAAGACTTTGGCCATGAAGGGAAGGATGGGGCAGGGAAGAGAAACCAATAGTTACATGTACCTACCATATGCCAGGTTCTGTACTAGACTCTAGAGACAAAACAGTGAATTGGACACAGTAGGAATGCACAGATTAGCAAATTGGTAATTGCAACAAAGTGTTATGGGTGCTTAGAATGGAGTACGATTATATTCAGTGGAGACATAAGAATGAGTATGGTGAGTTTCCCGTGAGGAGTATTCAGGGAAAGTTTTCTATGAAATGTGAAATTTGAAATGCATCTCGAAAGATGACTAAATAGTGGCCAGGGAGTGGCACATGGAAAGATGTTCCAGATGGAAGAAGCAGGGTATGCAAAGCCATGGGGGCCTGGACTTGCTTGGGAAACTCCAGTCATTGTAACATTGTTGAAGCTTAGGTTTGGGGATATGTCATGCTAAGTGGCAAAGATTTTGAGAAGTGGGCAGATCAAAGAGGCTTTGATTTCTTGTCAAGCTCTTTGTATCTTGAAGGCAAACAGAACTTCTGAAAGATGTATGTGTATTTCCTCCTTAAAGGGAGGAGTGACATGATCAGATGTACATTTCTGAGAACTCACCTTGACAGTCACATCAGCACTAGGCTCAGGCAGATTGTAAACTCTTTGAGGGACAGGCCCTTTCGGTCTTCATTTTATATAAAGGTCATGCGAAATCAGGAAATAAAAGCTAAGACTAGGGCTTCCCTGGTGGCGCAGTGGTTGAGAGTCCGCCTGCCGATGCAGGGGACGCAGGTTCGTGCCCCGGTCCGGGAAGATCCCACGTGCCGTGAAGCGGCTGGGCCCGTGAGCCATGGCCGCTGAGCCTGCGCGTCCAGAGCCTGTGCTCTAACGGGAGAGGCCACGACGGTGAGAGGCCCGCGTACCGCAAAAAAAAAAAAAAAAAAAAAAAAAGCTAAGACTATGGTGCTTAAAATATGCTGACTTTGCTTCATTTTTTTTTATTAAATAAAAGCAAATGTGAGGACTCCCATTTATCAGCCCCATCCAACATTATAGTTTTCACTAAAATCAAACAAATCTATTCACCTTTGCCAGGCCACTTTAGAAATTCATGCTATTGCTTTCTGTTTATCCAGAAGCAGTCTAATAAAATTTAGACAGAGAATTTCCTTAGAACAAGTTTGACAAAGAAAGAAGCATTCTTAGATATACTGAAAATATAGGTCAAAGAAGCAGTCATATATCCATCAATCCATTGACCCATCGATCCATTGATCCATCCGTTCATCTATCCATCCATCCATTCATCCGTATCTATCCTGGCCCACTCCAGGCGCTGCACAAAACGCCAAGGCTGACAGGATGAAAAAACTCGGCCTCTGTTCAAAGAGCTTAGAATCCAAGTTCAGAGACACATATATAAACAGATGATGGCAATACTACATGGTGATGTAAATGCTATTATAAAAAAATATATTTTCAAATAAAATAGAAAATTTATTTTGAAAACATTAAGCACTTGAAATTGGAATACCAGGGTTTAAATTCCAGACGTGGGATTTACTAGCTAGGTAACCTTGACCATGTTATTTGACCACACTGTCATATAAGTTAAAAAAAAAAAAAGTGTACAAAGGAAATAATGATTGTACCTTATCCAAAGGAATCAATTGAAAAGCCATTCAAAGTATGAGCTCAGTAAGTTTGCTACATATAAGACAAGTACTTAAAACCCAAGAACATTCATATACACCTTTTGTGAGAGACAATCCGCCGTCAGTCCTAAGTGTCCGTGCATATTCTCGCCGGATATGCCAAGAATTCAAGGCCCCGGCCTGGCCATGCTTTACTCTGGCCAGCTCTCAGGCTTGGGTTTGCAGTAAGCTACTTTGAGGGATGAGATAACATCTCTACCCAGGGAAAAAGCCAGGCTTCCTTCTGCTCACTATTCAAGGGGAGGATACCCCAATCTCAGCATTCCTCTCCTGTCGATGCTGCCCACCGTGGGTGCTATCATCCAGGCCGAGCCCTTTGCTTCACGCCTTGGGGAGATGGAGAAGTCACATGAGCTTAACGCTGACATGCTGGCTACTGCTTCTACCATGAAGAGGAAAGTTCTTTTTCTGACCCGGCATTCTTGTGTCTTCTGCCAGCGTTCATGAAAGAGTAACAGACTGGCATATTGGCTTGTAATTGGTGTACAATCTTAAACCTTGCCTGCTTCTTGACAATAACTGTAATAGCTATTTAATACCATACATAAAAGAGATCTGTCAGCACCAACCAAAATATAGTATGTAGGGATGATTTATGGAGAAAGTACTTGACTTATAAGAAGTCACCTTATTATATGTATGTATATGTGTGTATGTATAGACATACTATATATAAACATACCATATATAACCCCATATGTTTCCTTTCTCTAGTCACCTGTGATAGTTTCTTTATTACAAATGTTTGTGTATCTATATAGTATATATACGTATTTGTACATATACATATGTACACATGATATATATGCTATGTGTATATTCATATGTATATAATGTATATACATACAAATACACATGTGTATATATGTACATACACACAAATACACACATATAACACATACGTACAAATACATATATACATACATAAATATACATAAATACATATGTATCTATATACACAAACATTTATAATAAAGGAAACATCACAGTGAATAGGGAAGGGACACACATATATATGTTTATATATAGTATGTTTTTACATACACACGTGCACATACATATAATAAGATGTGAGCTTCAAAAGCTTGGGAGTCAGTGCTGCATTCAGTGAAAAGATAGCCCCCAACAGACTAATAATTCAAAAGAAAATCCCTTAGAACACACTAAGCCTTATTTGATATGTAATCCTACCTACTAGGAAATACTTTATGCAAAATTCCCATCAAATAAGCTCTTCTTTCCTGTTTTTTGGGCTGCCAAAATCAAATACAGGCTCTGGGGCAAAGGTTAATCACATCCCTTTAAGGGGAAAACCCTCTAAAATCTGATTGCCAAGTGTTAGGAGAAAGTTGTAAATATGTAGTAAGTTCTGAATTAAATTTAAGGCTATTTTAATTATAAAAGCATTAATGACAGCAGGAAATTTAATGAAATAGTGGACCATGAAATCAGTGTTATCATTTTAATACATAGAATATGACAAACTCTGTAAGATTCCTGTTCTCTTTCATGTCTATTACAATTTCCTTCTATTAGTTTCTACAAATAGAAAATTACATATAAAATTGAGTTTAACCAAATCTCTGAAAAAATCAGACAATCTGATTTGGTATTATATCACCACACTGAAATTTCATTTAATTTAGAAAGGGCTTCCCCTGGTGTTTTGAATACTAACTACTTTCCTAACAACACGTATGCAGCTCTGTGTTTGACAGGGGAATAATCCTTGTGCTGAACAATAGATCAAGATTTTAACAGACAGAAAGAATGAAGATGGATAGAAATGCAGGGCTTGACCCAACCTCCTATAGGAGAGATTTCAAAAGCATTTCTTGAAACGTTCTGAAAATATTTACTTTTCCTTATCATCTTACAAAAGGATTCTTTCTGTGAAAAAGTTGAAGATTCAGATGTCAGGCCTGACTGTCTCCAAATACAGCATGTCAGAGTCTCTCCCCTGTGATCTCTATGAAGAATAAAAAGCCTTAGAAAATAGGTCTTCTGTGTTTTTACTATACCGACTAGTTGTTAGCATAGCGGTCTGCTGTAAATTGGTAATGATTTGAGGTTTTCTAATCTTTCACACAGATGAGAAGTGTTTCAAAATGAAATATTTTAACCGTAGCTTAGTTTGTTTATTTCAGAGGGAAGGACTAAATCTAGCAGTTAGGAGAGAGGTGACCCTTGCAGGAAGAGTGCTGATTTAATGGAAAGATGAGGGGGAAATCTGAGTGTTGATAATGTTCTTGACTTGTGTGCTGGTGACAGAGTGTGCAGTTGTGAAAATCGACTCCTATAATTATGATAGGATTCTATCATATCCTATCATATGATATGCAATTTTCTGTATGTATGTTATACTTTACAAAGATTTTTCTTTATTAGAAAAGAATTGCCTTAACCTTTTCTGTTAAAAATACAGTTGCCTGAAATAATGTAAAAGTCTCAGGCCGTAAAAATTTCTAGGTTAGAATTAGTGGAAATTCCTAGGTTCGGTTTTATGTTGTACACCATAAAGATAAGATTAGAAGCAAATAATAGCATCCCTATCCCCTCTGAATCTGGCCAGTCCATTGTGACTTGTCCAATCTATATCCCAAGAGCCATCCAAAGAAAGTACCCTTAACCACGAAATCCTGCAGAATCCTAAAATGTATGCCTTAAAATGAAAGCCTAAGCGATTAATTTTATTTTGATTAGTTTCCAAGTTTGCAGCTCTCTGTCAGCACCTAATCTGTATGGAATCCCATAATCTAACAGACAGTGAATCACTCACTCGTTTAGGCAAATTGTCCTTCTGAGCATCTAGAAATATAACTCGCTCCAGCCCTTAAGGGTTTTTACACATCTGGCCAACTCTCTTCTCCCTTTTGGTTAACCCTATCCTCAGTGGTAGGGTAAACAGTTCTATCCCCTGACTCTGGATTTTTAAGGAGATTACTGCAAAGTCAGGCTAGGAAGCAATGCATAGTAATAAAAGTAGCACAAAACCAAGAATCAGAACGAGAATCCATTGTTCCAACCCCCACTTTACTTTAATAGTTGTATGAACTTGTACAACCACTTTGTAAAATAAGGGTCAACTACCTGCCCTCGTGGGTTTATCATGAGGACTGAATACGATAATGTATGAGAATATACCTTGTTCTCGTAACAGCATAAACAGCAATGCAGGAGTTATGGCAGTAAGGTAGCTTATACATTGTAAGCAATGTGTTTGTGCTCAGGGGCAAGGAGTTACTATCACTTTGAAAATATTTTTAGCTCTTCTCCTGTAGAGAGGTATTCACAACCACAGCCAAGGCACAGGAGGGCAGAACTGTTTTTGTTTCACTTCTGGCCACTTCATTAGGCATCTTTCAAGGCAGCGTGACTTAGCTAGGCTTGCAGTGCAGATGCCAAATGACAGCGCCAACCCTGTGAGACAGGACGGTCCTCCTCTCTCCTTCCAGATGACTGTCTGAAAGAATTCTGTGTTTGTCCTCAGTTTGCTGTGTTGGGAGCTTCCCAGATAACTGACAACAGTGGATTGTGACCACAGCATTTAGGTCATCAGAGGCATCTGGGAGCAAGTCTGTACAGAAAACATTAAATGAACTTAAGTTTTAAGCTCCGATGATAACGAGCAATGGGTGCTCTATTAAGAAACTGGGGTGGGGAAAAACTGACTTCTTGGGATTCTTCAATAGATTGAGACCATTCATTCATTTAGAGGTGGATTGTTTCTTGAATCCAGAAGACATTCGCTTGTGGGAAAATGATAGTATAACGTTGGACTATCTCCTGTGGAATCCTGGGGACCCCATCCCCACATAATTCAAGCAATGTTTTAAAAAATATTCCAGTCAACCCTGCTGGAATTCCGAAACTTGCCTCAAAGGGTTTGTAAGGTTACATAGCCCAGAGGGATTTGGAAACTGAATTGAATTCTTTAGCTTTACAATTTCTTTACCCAGCTAGAGCTTTTTACATATGACATTATTTACTTCAGAGTAGTAGCCTCTTTCTTGTCCTTAAGTCCCAGATAAGCCATAAATAATACTTAAAGAATTACGAATGTAGAGAATAGACAGCTTAAAATAAACATAAAGATGTTTGCGATTCTCATGGAAAATAACAATTCTCTATTCCAAGGAATACAGGCCATAAATATGCCCATAGACCAGAATTCTAAAATTTTTCAGGGGAATCCGGGTGGCCAAGCAAGTTATATTTTTGTCCTAGGGGTTGGTTGGATGGAAGGTCATGTAATGTGTTCAAATGCTTTCTGCAGTTCTGTGTATTGGAAGAATGGCACGCTCATCAAAGTAGCAACCAAGCCATCCCATTTTTCGTCTTACTTCATTACATGCTTTCAGAGGCTGCAGCTTTCTAGCCGTAACCTGGCATGACTGGGAGAGACAGAAAAGAGGGGATAGGTGGGAGGCTGTGGAAGAGGGCCTTACACTCCCACCCCCACCCCCAAGAAGGGCTAGGGCATTCTTTTAGGAAGGAGGGCCGGGGTGGGGGTGCTTGGTGGGTAACCAAATATACAGAAAGAGTTGTCAGCCAAAGAACTGGTGTCAGGTACAGGTGTCACAGGTGTTGGGTAGAGAAGGCAGAATTCTCTGGGCTGTGATTTTCAGCAGCCAGTTACCACCCTTGCTGGCCTAATGCTGGCATCTAAGTCTTCATGTTGCATCCCTTGTGTTGCATGTTTGCTTAGCCGAGCTGGAGCTGCCTCTTTAAAAGTACAAATTTTCTCAAGAGAGGCAACTCATTAAGCCACTTAACACCTCATCATGAATGAATCTGGACAGGGGAGGCTGTGGGGGAGGGATTAGAAAGGGAAGGTGAGGGAGGCCAAGCATCAAACTATAAATTCATGCAGGGCCTTGCCCAGGGAGGGGAGGCCGGGGCGGGGGGCCATCTGGCAGAGGAGACGGCTTGCTTGTTTGACTGCACAGTCCCGGGGTAGCGTCCCATCAGGGGAGGTGGTCATCAAGAGAGGATGGCCAGCGGAGGGGGGGTTCCCTGCTTCAGGAGGGGTGCCTTCCCACCCCCACCGCATCCCCCCGCCTCCATTCTCCAACCCTCTCAAGCCTCTTACTCTTTCTGTCCTCACCCTCCTTATGGGTTCCTCCCCAACCCCTCCTGTGTTTGGCTCTCAGGCCCTTCTGAAGTTCACTCTGTGGCATTTCTGTGTGGACACAGCCTTGTAACCCCTCTCTGGCCGGCTTGCTCACTCAAGGAGGGAGCAGGTGGGCGGGCAGGAGCTGCAGTGTAAGGGCTCCAATGAAACACCTCGATGGGATAAGAAAGGAAGTGGGCGATGTTGCTGAGAGGAGAGAGACCTGAAGGGCAACCGGATGAACATTCTAGAACACCGAAGGGTCCTTCACATGGGGTGGGGACCCTTGTATTCCACCCTCTCCAAAGGTCACACAGTAGAAAGGGAGATCAATAGCAGTGATGGATCGTGGCTGGAGTTAAGGAAGGACTATTATCCTCCTTTCAAAAACCAGGGCAGATCAAGGGATCAATCCAAGAAGAAGATAAAACAATTGTAAATATTTATGCACCCAACATAGGAGCACATCAATACACAAGGCAAATGCTGCAGCTGTAAAAGGGGAAATCGACAGTAACACAATCATAGTAGGGGACTTTAACACCCCACTTTCACCAATGGACAGCTCATCCAAAATGAAAATAAATAAGGAAACACAAGCTTTAAATTATACATTAAACAAGATGGACTTAATTGATACTTATAGGACATTCCATCCAAAAACAACAGAATACACTTTCTTCTCAAGTGCTCATGGAACATTCTCCAGGTTAGATCATATCTTGGGTCACAAACCAAGCCTTGGTAAATTTAAGAAAATTGAAATCATGTCAAGTATGATTTTCCGACCACAACGCTATGAGACTAGATATCAATTACAGGAAAAAATCTGTAAAGAATACAAACACATGGAGGCTAAACAATACACTACTTAATAACCAAGAGATCACTGAAGAAATCAAAGAGGAAATCAAAAAATACCTGGCAACAAATCAAACCACCAATGGCATTTTTCACAGAACAGGAACAAAAAATTTCACAATTTGTGTGGACACACAAAAGACCCTGAATAACAAAAGCAATCTTGAGAAAGAAAAACAGAGCTGGAGGAATCAGGCTCCCTGACTTCAGACTATACTACAAAGCTACAGTAATCAAGACAGTATGGTACTGGCACAAAAACAGAAATATAGATCAATGGAACTGGATAGAAAGGCCACAGATAAACCCACGCACATATGGTGAACTTATCTTTGATAAAGGAGGCAAGAAGATACAATGGAGAAAAGACAGCCTCTTCAATAAGTGGTGCTGGGAAAACTGGACAGCTACATGTAAAAGAATGAAATTAGAACACTTCCTAACACCATACACAGAAATAAACTCAAAATGGATTAAAGACCTAAATGTAAGGCCAGACACCATCAAACTCTTAGAGGAAAACATAGGCAGAACACTCTATGACATAAAGCACAGCAAGATCCTTTTTGACCCACCTCCTAGAGAAATGGAAATAAAAACAAAAATAAACAAATGGGACCTAATGAAACTTCAAAGCTTTTGCACAGCAAAGGAAACCATAAACAAGACGAAAAGACAACCCTCAGAATGGGAGAAAATATTTGCAGATGAAGCAACTGACAAAGGATTAATCTCCAAAATTTACAAGCAACTCATGCAGCTCAATATCAAAAAAACAAACAACCCAATCCAAAAATGGGCAGAACACCTAAACAGACATTTCTCCAAAGAAGACATATAGATTGCCAACAAACACATGAAAGAATGCTCAGCGTCACTAATCGTTAGAGAAATGCAAATCAAAACTGCAATGAGGTATCACTTCACACTGGTCAGGATGGCCATCATCAAAAAATCTACAAACAATAAATGCTGGAGAGGGTGTGGAGAAAAGGGAACCCTCTTGCACTGCTGGTGGGAATGTGAATTGATACAGCCACTATGGAGAACAGTATGGAGGTTCCTTAAAAAACTACAAATAGAACTACCATACAACCCAGCAATCCCACTACTGGGCGTATACCCTGAGAAAACCAAAATTCAAAAAGAGTCATGTACCACAATGTTCATTGCAGCTCTATTTTACAATAGCCAGGACATGGAAGCAACCTAAGTGTCCACCGACAGATGAATGGATAAAGAAGATGTGGCACATATATACAATGGAATATTACTCAGCCATAAAAAGAAACAAAATTGAGTTATTTGTAGTGAGGTGGATGGACCTAGAGTCTGTCATACAGAGTGAAGTAAGTCAGAAAGAGAAAAATACCATATGCTAACACATATATATGGAATCTCAAAAAAAAAAAAAAGGTTCTGAAGAACCTAGGGTCAGGACAGGAATAGAGACGCAGGTGTAGAGAATGGACTTGAGGACATGGGGAGGGGGAAGGGTAAGCTGAGATGAAGTGAGAGAGTGTCATGGACTTATATATACAACCAAATGTAAAACAGATAGCTAGTAGGAAGCAGCCGCATAGCACAGGGTGTCCACCTAGAGGGGTGGGATAGGGAGGGTGAGAGGGAAACGCAAGCGGGAGGAGGTATGGGGATATATGTATACGTATAGCTGATTCACTTTGTTATAAAGCAGAAACTAACACAACATTGTAAAGCAATTATACTCCAATAAAGATGTTTAAAAAAAAAAAAAAAGCCAGGGCAGGAGTGAGGGAAGGCTTTGTCTTAACCAAGGATAGACTGCTGGAAAAAGTAGGAGTAAAGAAATAATTTGTGGAGTGGAACAGTTTTCCAGTTTTTAAGGTTACTGAATGTTTTTTTGTGAATTAAATTGTATGCAAAACTCTAACAGAAGCTAACCTTCTCTGGTTGAGCTGGGGGTGGGCTGCTAGGAAGGCAGACCGGTCATTTCTCCTCATCCGCTGAGGCTCTCCTGAGGAATCCCACGCTTTCCTGAAACACAAATGAAAAATCCCTGGTTGAGCATTTATAGTTTACACAGCACTTCCTCATACGCTACCCCATCTGATCCTAAAAAGAGCCTTGGCGCCATTATCTCCTCTCTTACAGGAGAGGAGATCAGGCCAAGACAGATGAAGGAAGTGGCCACAACTTAACAAGTCTTGTACCAGCGGGCATTCCGGCTGCAGAGAAACTACCTGCTCCCAGCATAGCCTCCTGGAAGTTGTCCACAGACCTGTAAGAACCCCAGAGTCTCAACCCTCTGGAACCTCGGTGAGAAAGTCATACAGGCATAACTGTACCTGCTAGTTGTTCTATGTCCAAAACACAAAGCTGGCATCTCAAGCTACTGGCGATGATGGAAAGACAGAGAGCAAACAAGGACCGTGATCTTGACGTGTCTGCTGCTCTTTCTGCCACACAAATCGTCCAGAAATGGACTGCACCCAGGACACAGGAATCAGCCTGAAGGCTGAGAGGAGGGCTCGGGGAAACAGGAGGAGAGGACGAGGTGGCAGAAGAGCAAGCTGATGCTTCTAAACTAATGGAGAAAAGGGAGGCAGATGTGCAGTGGAAATGCTGGCTTGAAATTGCTAAAATCAGGCAATAAATAAGGCAACATCTGTCTTGCCTAATTCCAGGCACAGTTCGTTCAAAATGAGATGCAGTTTCTACCTCTGTCACTCGCTCTAGGTAGACTCTCGAGGTCAGCCTCATGTGGAACGGAAACGTATATTTGCAGTTCGGTTTTGAGCTTGGTCCACACCCCTACTTCTCATCTTGTTATGTTATATGTTATGTTATTTCTTCCTCCTTTACTTCCTTCCCTCCCTCCCTCCCTTCCTTCCTTCTTCCTTCCTTCCTTCCTTCCTAATTTTCATGCAGAATTTGCTCTGAGGCATTTTAATTGGCCTCAGCATCTTCCTGACTCTTTCCCCATTGGCCTTCCCACCCTCCTTTTAATCTGCCCACATCTTTGTCTCCCTGAAACGCTTCTTCCTCTCTCTGTCTCCTCCACCTCTCTCTCCAAAGACAAGAAAAAACAAAGAGGAGCAGTAAGGGAATTCCACGGCCTGAATGCTTTCTTCCCTGTGTTCTCTAGGGCCCATTATCAGGGGAAGTTGCTACCCTGTAATTAAAACGCAGTATTGTATTTTCCGCATGTGCTGATATGTTTTAAAATATTCAAAACGGAATATTTTTGTCACTGCATGACAAAATATGATTTATGTGGAAGAGCAAGTCTGGTAGAAAGTATCTTTCTTAGGAGCAGGGATAGCCCGCAGGCAAGGGTAGAGACCATCCCAGGCTCCGACCTTTCTGCTGCTACAAACACCCACTGACCAGGGCTCTCCATCCTCCGTGGGCAGCATGGAACAAAACAGGGGCACAGGGCCATTGTCCTGAGATCCCAGAGCAACATTTCCACGTGCTCAGCTGGGTCTTACAGACTCTGGACTCCCGCCTTGCTTGCCTAGGACATCTCTAGAAGTGCTTGAGAGCGTGACCGATTTCTGGGGATGTGGCCTCTGACCTGCCCGTACCTTCCCAGTTTTGCCTTTTCTTTCTGCTTGCCTACTGATCTGGTTTCTTATATTCAAGGTCTGGTAGCACGATATGTTTGTGGTACAGAAACATTGCACAGTAATAAGCATTTGTTAAGAGAAGAAAATAGTATTAATAGGCAGAAAACCATGATCATCAACCTTGACCTCCCTCCCAACCTTGACCTTAGCTTGTTAGTGGTGTCACTGCAACTTTGTTGCATATTTCTATCTCTTCTTTTCTCTGTCATTTACATGATGATCATACTTGAGCTTTTTTATATTCTACCTGCAAAATGTCCCTTGACTCTGTCCCCTCCTTTCCCCGTCTTGGGTCACCGCCCCAGCATGGTCTCCTGTTATCGCTTATCTTAAACGATGCCATTCTGGGATTCTTTCCCCTTTCCTATTCACTTTCCAGATCGTTTCCTAAAATCTGAGCTATGATTCTATCACTCCCCAGCCTAAATATTGCTGCTGGTTCCCCACTGCTGGCATCGCATCCATGCCCCTAGCGACCTTCACCCAGCACACTTCCCAGTCCCACCCCCCATCCTGTGACCCCTTACCTTTCATCACATCTCAGCCCTCGTCTTGATAACAAGGCAGCCCCATGAGACCCCTCCCCTTGAACATGCTCTCCAATGGCCAGCCCTCATGCTTCAGGTCAAACTGTTTCCTTTTCTTGGAATATGTTTCCCCACATCCACTTGTCTAAACCCAGTGGAACGTCCAAGGCAGAGCTCAAATGCTGCCTCTTCTGAGGAGTCCTCTTCTGTCAGCTAGGCGGAGTGAAACACCCCACCTTCTGTTCCCATAGCACTTGGTTCATCCACCACTTGACAGACCCATCATTCTCCCTGCTACAGTAGTTATTACTTACAGGTCTGTTTTTTCCTACCAGACCATGGTCTCTTAAAGATCAGGGGTTTTCTTGGGTTTTCTTTGGTGAGTGAGGTGTTTAAATATCCTTAGCACAGCTCCTGGTATCCAACAGGCAACAAGTGAGCTGCAGTTGGGGCCTTGGTGATTATGGCCTGGTGGAGTGAGATTTGCTGACTCTGCAATCACCCGGCTACCCCTGCAGCTGGTACCCATTAGGGGCAATGCCCCTTGGAATGGCCAGGCCCCGGAGGGCAAGCCCTTTCCAGCAACATAAGGTGAGTGGACCAGGGGGTTAAAATGGGACTTTTCCTGTCTTGGGTTTTGTCTGAAGTCTCAAAGCTGAGAACAGTGGATTCCAGGTATCTCCACATTCTAAGGCAGATGTTAGACCATTTTTGAAAAATTTGTAAAAGGGAGTAATAAAAACTTGTTGTATCGGCAATATCTAGACTACAAAAGAAAACATTAAGAATTCATTAAGTGTTCTCCAAACCAGTCTCCCCAGTTTCATCCTTTCTCCCCTTTCTCCCTGGTATTCTTACCACAGCCACTAGAGTGATCCGGGGCAATTGCGCCTCTTGTCTCCTCAGAAACATGTAGGCGTGGGTCTCACCGAGTGGGAGCCCAAATCCTTGCAATGGCTTCTGAGGCCCGGCAAAGGCAGGTTTCATTTCCTCTTGAACCTCACCTGCTGTTCCACCTCCCCCTGCTGTCTCTGTTCCAGCCACACTGGCCTCCTTGCTCTTCTTCAAACCTGCCTCAGGGCCTTTGCACTGGCTTTTCCTGGCTAACCATCACACCTTCAAGTCTTCGCTTAAGTATCACTCTCTTACTGAGGCCTACCCCATCACCCTGTTTAAAATTGCAAGCCGTAAATACTAGCACTCCTGATTCCTCATGTCTTGCTCTGCTTTTTCTTCTTCCACAGCAGTAACACACTATCAGATTGAATTATTCATTACTTTCTGGTTCATTGTCTCTGAGGGTGGGGATGTTTCTCTTTTCTGTTTGTGAAGCACCCATTCTACTGATGAAGCACAGAATACGCTTGTTTTCTATACTAACCATTAGCTAAGTCAGGATTTCCAGGAAGGAGAGGATGGCTTATCCAGCTTACTGCCCATAACAACCATATTTTTCCTTGGATTTGACTCCGTTTTTCATGTCTGCTCTTGAATTCTTCAAAATGGCCCTTTCACTAAAATAATCTCTCACTGTTGTTCACTAGGATTTTAAAGAAGCTATTCAGAGTAGTTTTATCATAAAAGCAGTCTCCTTTGAGTTGTAGGCAATAAAAAAAGATTTTTTGTCTTGTTTTCCCCTTGCTCTATCTCATTTGTGTCATTTCAACGTCTCGCCTTACTGCTTTCCCAGGTGGAAGAGATCATTCATCTGTGTGTTTTAACAGAAGACAGGGGGAATCAATTGAGCCAACTGAGGCAAAAACCAATAGCTCTAGGAAGAAAAATTGTGGAGACCCATGAAATTAGTTGAATAGACTGGTCGACAAACCAATCTCTAAAACCAAGCTCATAAAAACAGAAGATGAAGTAACTGTTGTCACAGATTTCAGTATGTGCTCAAATCTCAGAATCACAGCTAGAAGCACAAATATTGAGTCCTTATGTTACCCTACAAATCAGAGAGATTTGGCGGAAGGACTGCAGGCTTGAAGCCAGAAGACTGAGCTGTACCCTGACTCATCCACTAACTCTTACATAGGTGTGGGCCTGTCAGTTAATCTCTACGTGGGGATGGTGACACACAGGTCATTCTATTTCACGGAGTTATGGAAAGATAAATGAGAAAATATTTGAAAAGGCATTTTGTTAAGTGCTCTATAAATATTGGAATCATTTATTCCAGGATTAAGGGGATTCGTTTATTAGCTTACAAAACAAAGACACTTAGATTCATTTGAATCTCCGTGAAAAAATTCAGCACTACTCCATTTCCTTACACCCGGAAGCAAATCCTCGTACTCTTACGGGTCTACATTCATCAACTAGGGAATCCAACCTTCAGCTACCTTCTTTCACGCCAAGATTAAGAAACACAGCAGCAGCAGCTGGAAAAACACAGAAGTATGAGTAGGAGATGAGGATTTCGGACTCCTTAAAAGTCTTCACCTCCATTAATTTCTAGATCAGCAGAGTCTTTCTTGTGACTGGTGTTGACCATATGGCATCATAAGTGTGAACCCTGAAGGCCCCTCTACTCTCCAAAAGTTCTGCCATTGTTGCCCCCAAAACCACCATCAGGGATTCTATCTCTTTATATTGAGGCATTAACTTCTGCTCAAATCTCTTTGAACTGTCACACAAAAGAAAGGGGAAAATGAGGTCCAGAGTACCAGGTGACCCTTGAGAATTAGAGGCACTGGCTGCATAAAGAAAAGAATCACTTGAAAAGAGGAAGTGAGCAGATACTGGAGATCAGCCTTATCTCCTCTGATCATTATCTTGAGCTGTCCTGCAGACAACAATCCCTCCTGCCCCGACCCTGACTCTTTCTAAGCATGGTGAAAAATGCTGGACAGCCTGCACTGAGGCACAAATGTGGGCTGTTACATTTCTCTAGATGTCTTACTTGCAATTTGAAGGCCAAACAGAATTTTCAAGATGGAGATCAGTTTTGTCCTTAGAGTGCCTTGGCTTTTATGAAACTCTGCCCGCAGACAGCTGTCAGTGCTCATTCCTGCCAACATTTAGCACCATTTTTTTTCCTCTGATATGTGCTATCAGGGAAACATTGGGTGTTTTAGATTGCTTAATTGGCTCAGCTATGAAGCATGAACTTAGTTACAAGGGCCTGGATCTTTACCAGCTGTAACCAGAAGAGCTACCTTGGGATTTAGTACAATCCCTGGAGAGCCCTGATAATCTCGGGCTAGCATTGCTCATTGTAAGAGAAGCCTGGGGTATCCCGGAATTGATCTGGGGATGCTAATGCAAGCCTCTTTGGTCACTGGTTTGTATTTTAGGCTACAGATTTATATGTTGACTTGGTTTACATGAAGCTTGTCACTTTAAAGTGCTGCCTCCTTTTTCCAGGTGAGGTTATGGAGAGTAGGGAGGGACGGGAAAGAAGGAAGAAGAATCGGCAATGGTTGAGGCCAAAAAATGAGATGCATGTTTTAATATGAGACTAAGCAGTTTTGTAAAGACCCAACTTGTGTGCTTCTTTTGAGCGCAAGTCCATCAAATAAACACAAAGGTGATTCTTAGCTTTCTTCTGTCTGTGCCTATGAAATGTTATTTAAAGCTGTTGAAGAAATGTAGGAAGAAAATGGTTTTGAATGTCAAAGGGAACTCACGAAAACTAAAATTACAAACAACCAAAGTAATCATTGCCACAGTAAGAAAATCAGTCATGTGAATTGCAAAGATCTTCCATGATCCCAAGACAAAGCCTTAACTGCTCCTTCTACGTGGAAAACATTGGAGGACAACTCATAACTCTCCAAGAGGGCTAAACCCAAGGCGATGATAAATGCTTACAATTAAAGGTACTTGGTAAAGTATTAATTACTTTTATCAATCTCCCTTGGCTTCAAAGATGAGATGAAAATCTGTCTGGAAATCTAAAGAAAACAGGATTGAGAACAAAACAAAATTGTGACTTTGGAGAAACAATCAGCATTTTAAAATTGTATATAATCTTTCTGTCTTGCTTATTTGGCCAGTTTTGAGTACCCAAGGGGCTTCTCCTTTCCACCATGTAAATACTGCACTTGATTATCTGCGTGTTTGAGTTTATTTAGAAGTAATACAGTATAGAAATGAACAGCAAGGGCCTTGGAATCAAACTGCCTGTGTTCAACTCTGCCATTGACTAGCTGTGTGACCCTGGTACTTCACCACGTACCTTTAACGGTGAGCATTTATCATCACCTTTGGCCTCTCCAAACTCCAGTTACCTCATTTGTTAAAAGGGGAGAGTGTGGGACTTGCCTGGTGGCACAGTGGTTAAGAATCCGCCTGCCAATGCAGGGGACATGGGTTCAATCCCTGGTGCAGGAAGATCCCACATGCCGCGGAGCAACTAAGCCCGCAAACCACAACTACTGAGCCTGCGTGCCCAAAGTACTGAAACCCGCCCGCCTAGAAACCGTGCTCCGCAACAAGAGAAGCCACTGCAATGAGAAGCCTGCACAACCGCAACGAAGAGTAGCCCCTGCTCGCTGCAACTAGATTCTCTCAACTAGAGGAAGCCCGCATGCAGCAACAAAGACGGAATGCAGCCAAAAATAAATAAATACATTTATTTATTTTAAAAAAAGGCGAGGAGGAGAGTGCCTGTTATGTACATAGTAAGTGCTCAGTTAATTTTAGGTATTATGACTGTAGTGAACACTACTGGTGCCCAGCCTATACTCCTTTTACCATGTATCCATCCTCCAGCTGTTTTCAGTGTTAATGCTGAAAGGTCACAATTAATCCCTTTTTTAAAGACTTGCTCTTGTCAAGAGAGAGGAAACTCGAAGGGGAGATTGCAACACACCCTGCTCTCTGCTGCTGGCAGCCAGTGATTGACTGACATGGGTTACAAAAGGCTACAGGCCATCCCCGCCCCCTTTGCCCTCCTTCACTTCCCAGCATGGAGCAGGCCATGTGATCTCTCGAGATCACATTCTTGCTTAGCTCATTCCCTTTCCCATCCTGCTTCTCTCCCTTCCTTATGGGATATTTTTTCTCCCTAAAAAGCACTTCCTCCATAAAGTACTTCCTCACATGCACTTGAATGTCTGTTTCAGGTTTCTGGTAGCCTGACCCAAGACAAAAACTATACTTCTTTGATTTTTAAGCCACCCATGTTTTCACATTTTAACAATTCTGAAATCAGGATGTATCTTAAAATCCCCGTGGCTTTGGCTAACATGGTTTAATGTCATTTTCTGCACATTGAAATAAAAGTGTGCAGAAAATCCTGGGGCAACAATGGAGCATCCTTTTGCTGCATTGCCAGCGTTCTTGATGGCAGAGGACCACATTTTCTGGAAGAACAGTCATCAACGGCTGAGTTGAAAAGTTGAAAAGTCAAATAGTCATAGTCTGAATGAGTGAAAGTTTTAGGAATATTTTAATCTATTTATTTTGCTTTTGTTTTCCTTTTGCATGTTGTTTAAATGCAAAACAGTGATATGTAATAGGTTTTATCAAACATAATTCTAGAAGAGCTCTTTCAATAACAAAACAATTTTTAAATGATGATTATGACAAGGTGACATTGCAGTACAGTGGGAAAGTGATGGTCTTTTAAAAAAATGCTCTGAATCAATTGGATGTGAGCATTGGTCACTGGGATGTCCACATTCCTCTGTCTACCAACCAAATCAACCTCAGATGCCTTGTGGCATCTGTGTGAGAGATAAAACAATGCAACTGCTGAAAGATATCACAGGAGACCATCTTCATGAGCTTGGGTTGGGGAAATACTTATTAAGCAGGACCTCAAAGGCTCTAGTTCTAAAGAAAAATATAAATACATTGGACTACATTAACGTTAAGAACTTTTCTTCAGCAAGACAAAGCATTAAAAGAATGACAAAGCAAGTTATAAGGTGGGAGAAAATATTTACCCTATGAGTATCTGGCAAAGGGCTGTATTTCGTATAATAAAAGAGCTACAAATCAATAATAAGACAGATATTCTAATGGAAGAATGGGCAAAAGCATGGCCATATCTCAGATTAGGATATCATACGGTCAAGAAACATACAAAAAAGACTTAACTTTATTAGTCATCAGGAAAATGCAATTAAAACGATGATCAATAACACTACATCCTCACCAGAATGGTTAAAAAAAAAAAAAGACAATATCATATTGTGAGGTTGTGGAGCAGCTGGAATCCTTCCACACTGCTGGTGGAGCTGTAAGTTGTGCAACCGTTTTGGAACCTGTTTTGGCAATATCTGCTACCTATCTACTCTGACTTCATGGTTCTTCTTCTAGGTACTCTATGTACCCAACAGAAATGCATCTAAATGTCCATCAAATAAAGCATATAAGAATGTTTACAGCAGCACTATTTGTAGTATCCCCAAACTGTAAATAGCCTGAACACCCATTCATAATGCAATGGATAATTATAATGTGGTCTGTTCATGCATGGAGTACCGTACAGCAATGAGAATGACCATATTACACCTACGTACAGTAACATGGGTGAATGTTGTCAACATAATGTAGAGCAAACACAGTCAGACTCAAAAGAGCACATAATGTACAATTCCATGTGTATAAAATTCAAAATTAACTAAACATTATCCATGTTGTTAGAAGCCAGGATAATGGTTACCTTTGGAGGGAGGTAGTCACTGAGAACAGGCCTAAGGGTCTTCCAGGGATCTGGCAATATTCTAGCTCTTGGTCAGAGTATTGTTTACATGGGTGTGTTCACATCATGAAAATTCACTGAGCTATGTTTATGGGTTTCATGCTTTTTGATAAATAGGTAAAGTGAAAGCATTATGCCATTATTTAATTGGCAGCATTTCTCCCTTTTCTTAGCAGTATTAAAATCATAACGTGGGCTTCCCTGGTGGCGCAGTGGTTGAGAGTCTGCCTGCCAATGCAGGGGACACGGGTTTGTGCCCCGGTCGGGGAAGATCCCACACGCCGCGGAGCGGCTGGTCCCGTGAGCCATGGCCGCTGAGCCTGCGCGTCCGGGAAAAAAAAAAAAAATCATAACGTGTCATAATTAATGGCATCTTGGTTGACATAAAATATGGTATTATTTTTATTATCATCGGTCAAGTAGTAGTATTTCCCTGACTTTGATCTGTCTCTTACTTCCACTTTTCCAGCTCATCTCAAGTGGTCCATGTGGCGCCTCCAAGTCTCTTCCCAACTTTTTAAGAGTAGCATTCCTGTTCCTTAGCTGGGTGTATATTCACCTGGAGTAAATATTACCCTTCCCAGACTCCCCTGCACTAAGTGTGGCCAATGTGATTACGTTTCGGTCTTTATCAGAGGAAGCTGTACAGGACGGTGTGCCGGAAAGTGTTAACTGAGCAGCGCCAAGTTGCTCAAAACTTGCACATTCCCAAGAAGGATCTGCTCCATGCCTGGCCCTTGGCTGGTTCCTGGGAATTGAGCTCTTGGAATGCGCTGACTGATAAGAGTGTTTTGCATGCTCTGGGCTTTCAGTCACACAGTACCAGCTCATCTAGATATTTTGTACAAACAATTTCCTTCTGGGGTCTGGAGCTTCAGTGATTGCAATTAGTCCCACGGGCACTATAGGCCTACCTGACTGACACTAGACCCCTCGACTCAGTCAAGCTTCCCTGACCAATGACACTTTGCAGGGGTTGTCACAACTGATTGCTGGAAGAATTAAGTATGTCCCAGGGGACTGCACTGGGAGAGACTCTGGGAAGTTAGCACTAAGGTCCTCTGGATTTCACCCCCCGTGAATTTGCTTTGTATCCTTTTACCATAATAAACCATAACTGAGTACAAAGACCTGAGGGACCAACGCAAATACAGAAAGCCCAGGTGAACTGCTTTTATGTCTCCTGGAAGATCCTGAGCCGTTATCAGAACACGAGCCTGTTACTGGTTTTAGTTTTGATATTTTCCCCTTTCCTATGTCTATCTTTGATGGATTTTCCACCAGACAATTTCTCTTTAAAAAATGTTTTTCCTTTTTTACCTCCAAGCTCTTTCAAATGAAACCTGAGTGAAAGCCAGTAAGTAAAATAAACATGAGGCAAGATGCTCTGAAAGAAGGGTGGTGACCCAGTCCAGCACTGTAAATCTGCCCTCTCCCAGCCCTGGGGAGCTCCGCTGAGGCGCTCTGGCCTCCTGAAATCCAGGACGGCGCCCAAAAGTGGTGCTGTATTCCCTTCTCCTTTGGATTCCACCCACTCCTCAGCCCGACCCAGGGCTTTGCCGAGAACACTTTATTGAATGTCACATTATTATTCTCTTCAACGCTCTCTCTCTCTTCCATCTGGGGTGGAAGGGAGACAGTGAGGCAGACAATTACATTGCTGATGTGGGATTTTTAGAGGAAAATCGAGGAAATTATAGGGACTACCCAGTTGTGGTAAAAACTTCTCACTCTCTTCCCACAGGACCCATTATTTTACAAACTGCAACTATTAAAAATGATCTATCCTCACTTGCCAACTTTACCATGCTGATAGATTCACTTGAATCCTACCCAGCTCTTAAAAAGAGTACAATGGTCAAAGCAAGTCCGCTCTCAAAATGGCATGGATGAGATTTGATGACTACTACTTAGAAGGTTGAAATCTACGACCCTATCAAGGTCCAATCTTATCTCCCCAAGACCTCCTATTCTATTTGATCTTATTTCCTAGATCCTGTCTCCTATATCACCTTATTTTAACCTCAGAATTTTCCCTCACCAAAGATGTCTCTGGACTTTGACCTATTAGTCCTCTCTTTCCAAATATGGAGGAAAACTCTTGAAGTTTTTATCCTTACCTTTCATTTAAAGGCATTCACTATGTAATTATACTCACTTTCTTCCTTTCTTCCTTTCCTGTTTCATCAAGAACGACAGTTACCTGAGATGAGTGATAATCCTGTAAGATTGACCCAAATCCTACTGGCTTGGTGAGCTGACAGCTTCTAGTTTGGCTTATTCTCCCTGTTGCCTTATTATCTTAGAATTTTGAAGAGCTGTGGTACAGATGAGGGTAAACAGTGAGGTGTCTATACAGTAGCAGCCCTGGGCAGATCTGAAGCTAATTACTGAAGGGCAGCAACTCCAAAGCTTGGTGTAAGCTTTGGGGATCTGACTTTAGAAGGGAACTACTATCTGGTTCACTTCGTTTTTTCACTTCAGTGGCTGCGGCATTATACAATTAACACTTAGGAAATGGAAAGTTTTTGTTCTGGAGAAAATGCTCAGGAGACTTCCCGATAGTTTAGATGGTAGCAGAGGAGATGTCTTGAGTGTGACAAAAGTACAAATGAAGCAGGGATAAAATGAGTCACTTCCAAGATGCGTGTTTAAGAACTGGAGAGTAATGAGCTACTTTGAGGAGCTGCAAAGTGGATAATCTTAACCATCTGGCTCTCACACTAGGTGACTATATTTTTTTAAAGGGAAAGGAACTGAGATTCTAGCTGGGTAGCTTTTTTTTTTTTTTTTAAAACATGGTATAGAAGAAGGTTTTAATGTTTGATTTTTATATTATAAAAGTAACTCATGCTTAAAAAAAATGTCATGCGGTGGAGGAGAATACTGCATAGTTCAGGGCAGACTGGGCTATGCTGTGTGCGGTCGTCAGCCTCCGAGATGGCCCCAGTGAGCCACCGCCTGTAGTCACAGTCTTGAAATTCTCATCCTCCCGCGTGTGGGCTAGATTTAGTGACTCACTTCAAACAAATAGAACAAGCATAAGTAATGCGATACAACTTTGGAGATTAGGTTATAAAAAGACTGTGATTTCCATCTTGGGATCGTGCACTCTCTCTCTCTCTCTTAAATCTCTCACTCTAGGGAAGCAAGTTGCCTTGCCTTAAGCAACCCTATAGAGAGGCCACTTATGTCCCTGGCCAACCGCCATCGCAGAGCTAAGACTTGCCAACAGCCACATGAGTGGGCTTGGAAGAAGATTCTCCTGCCCCAGTAGAGCCTTGAGATGTCTACACCTTGGCCAACACTTTGATTGCAGCCTCATGAGAGCTCCTCAGTGAGGACTACTCCTGAGTTCCTGACCAGTGAGCTTATAAATATTTGTTGCTTCTAGCTGCCAAGCTTGGAGGGGTGGGGGAGATTGGTTATGTCCAATGGATAACTAATATGTTATGTTAATTAACTCCTAAATCTCAGTGGCTTTACACAGTCAGCCCCTGCCCCCAGTACACACACTCACAGTCTCACACTGCATCTCTAGTTCAAGTTAAGTACCCGGCAAACCGTCCTCTGTGGGGACTTAGTGATCCAGGCTGCTTCCATTTTGTGGCAGGAAAATTGCTTGGAGGACTCACACCTTACGTATCCCAGACAGAAAGTGATGTATGTCTCTTTTGCTCACGTTTCATGGGCAGGAGCCAGTCACACAATTCCACCGAAATGCATGGGAAAATGGAAAACTGGAGAAGTATATGGCTAGCCAATAAGAGTCAATGAGAATTACATGTTTCTGCCACATGCAAAGCATAAAAAGTGAATATCCACTTTTCTCCTTTCATCAAATATTTTATATATTTTCATCAAATATTTTTCATCAAATATTTTATAGTTAACTGCTTGAATTGTGGCCTTTCAGGTAAACACACTTATCCCACAAACATATAGGCGTACATATACCGTGTGTGTATATTATGTATACGTGTAACCATATATGTATATCAAACATACCACACATATGTCATACATATATGTGTTAAGTAGGATCAAGTTTCTACATCAAGCTCTGTCTCATTCTTGGTAACATCTGTTCGGTATTCTAAAGTAGGGATGTATCATACTTCATTTAATTGCTCCTCTATCAGTAAAGAATCATTTAATCATTTCTATAGTTGCAAAAATGTCTTAATAGCTCTATTTCCACCAGTTACATTTCTAACTTGTCCACGTGACACCATGTGCATGCATTGGAACCAGTCCACAGAGAAAACAAATCCTGTTTCCACAGCCCTTGCCTCACCCCCACTCTTGCTTGCTTTTTAAATAAAGGGCATCATCATGTTTTTCCCCATTTTTTAGGGACAGTGAGAGATGTTAGAGAGCTGGTGAAGTATTCAACTTCACTAGACATCATTCTGATATGAATATACGGAAAAGGGGCAGAAGGTCACTACCACCTATTAAGCACAAAGGGCTTACGCACTGTGCTATGAATTCATACACTGCTATCACTAAACCCTTATAGTGATCCTGTGAAACACGTGATTATTATTTAGCTCCTGTGGTAAAAACCTCTTCATGAGCTTTAAGCATCCCCACCACACATACTCACCATGTAATTTCTTTTTCTTTTCTACTTTTTTCTTTTTTCTAGAATGCAGAGTTAATAGGCTGTGGCGATTGTTGCTTTTCTTATAAAGATCCTTGTGTCCTTTCCCAGAAGATAGACCATATGTAGTAAGAAAGAAAACATGCAGTGTTTGCAAATTTCCTGGGAAAAGTCTCTGTGTTTAAAAGTATGCTAGTTTGATTGCCATGTCTCTATTAAAGAACAAAACAACAAAAAATAAATATATCCCAAACGATGGGAGAGAGATATGACTGGCTGTCTCCATTGGTCCAGCATTTCCTCTTGGGAATCTATTAAAGGGACAGAACATCCTCTGCCTTCAAAGCAGTTGCCAGATCGTGTCAAAGTCGTATGAGGGTTGCAGGCAAACTCCTCTGGGTCTTTCTCTCTGACCAAGGAAACTGTTCCAGTTTCGAGGCTTAGGACTGCCAGACGGCAAAGTAGTTCAACTTTGGCAGAGAGATGGGAGCAGGGAGGGTAATATCTGAATTTCCATAGCGTTTTCTCGGATGGGAAATAAAGCGAAAGAAGACATCCTTGGCCTTGGCTCCTGGAGTCCTGCAATTTCCTACTCTCTGCACTAAAAGAAATAAAGTGAGGCTCAGTCTAGGCGAAGAACCGTCTCCAATCCTGGCAGGGACTGAGATAGTATTACCATTTCAACTTTGTAGATGAGCAAACAGAGGCTTGGAGAGATTGAGGAACTTGACACCAAACTTGGTGTAATTACACCAAGCCACACAGGCCTCAGGACATGTAATTCACCTGCTCGGATTGCAGCAGGTGAGCTCTCCAGGCCTCTTAACATCTCAAATACATGACATAAACAGAGCTGTGGCCAAATTACACACATCTAGAAGAACCCTCCTTCCATCCTAACACCTGGAATGCTTTCTCTGGACAACTTAAAAATAAATTCTTACAGCCCTTTAGCTGATGAAGAGTTTGGGGAGCACTGGAGAGAACGTTCTGCTAAAGAATTTGATGTGTCCAAAGTAAATGAGAAGTTTAACTATAGACTTTGACCAGGTTTTTCTGCAAATGAAGGTGGTAGAGGATAAAGTTTCGGCTGGATGGATATTATAATGGGTCTTGTTTTCTATGTATCTGCAGGATCCAGGACATTGAATGGAACCAGTTAAGGGGAACTGAAGCTTCCTCTCTAAACCAGTGTTAAATGGCATATCTGTGCTCAGATGGGAAGGTTATACAAATTAGGTAACATTAGTGAACGATTTTCCTTTTCTTACATAAAATTGGACTGTCCCTTCAAAAATTATTGCTTATCATTGCGGTGAGTGTGTGTGTGTTCTAACAGTCCATGCATTCATTATTTACTTAATAAATATTGAGTGCCTACTATGCAAGAAACATTGATGTAGTTTCTGGGAATAAAGTAGTGAACAAAAAAGACAAAACTTCTTACCATCTTGGAGCTTTTTTCATTCTGGTGGGGGAAGAGAATCTAAGCAATAATTAAGTAATGTAAGTAGCTTGTCATATGCAAAGAATTACTATGGAGAAAAACAAAGCAGAGAAGAGCAAATGTGAGTGCAGGGTTGGGGGTGGGGATGTTTGTAATTTTAAATAGAATAGTGAGGAGGTGACCTATGAGCACTGACGTGAGCGAGGGTAGAATGCTCCAGATAGAGGAGCAGCAAATGCAAAGGCCACCAGGAAAGGCTGGAGAGGCTGGGGAAGAGTAGAGTTGGGAGAAAAGTGAGAGATATGGCCAAATAGGTAAGGGAGGGGCCAGACAGGCAGGACGCAGAGGATGCTGTAGGACTGGAGCTTTCGTTCAGAGCAGGATGGGAAGCATTGCAGGGGTTCCAGCAGCAGGCTGATAAGAGCTGACTTATCCTGTAACAGGATCACTTTGACTAACCTGTTGAAATTCAGCTGGAGGGAGGTCATTTGGAAACTATTGCACTAATCCAGAAGAAAAGTGACGGTAGCTTTAATCAAGATCAGTATGGTGGGGCTTCCCTGGTGGCGCAGCGGTTGAGAGTCTGCCTGCCAATGCAGGGGACACGGGTTCGAGCCCTGGTCCGGGAAGATCCCACATGCCGCGGAGCAATTAGACCCATGAGCCACAACTACTGAGCCTGCGCGTCTGGAGCCTGTGCTCCGCAACGAGAAGCTGTGACAGTGAGAGGCCCGCGCACCGCGATGAAGAGTGGCCCCCGCTCGCCGCAACTAGAGAAAGCCCTCACACAGAAACGAAGACCCAACACACTCAAAAATAAATAAATAAAAAGCCATGCTTGTAAAAAAAAAAACAAAAAAGCTCAGTATGGTGGACGAGGCAGCAAGTCCTTTGATTCTGGATATGTTTATTGACCTACTGAATGTGGGAGGTGAGAAATGGGGACACAGATGACTCCTCCATTTTTGGTCTGAGCAATTCGATGGGTGGAGTTACTATTTAAGGGCAATCAGGAGTTCAGTTTTAAACATGCTAAGTTTGAGATGCCAACTGGATATTTAATGATAACCTGAGTCTGTATTTCAGAGGAAAGTTTTGCACTGGAGAACATAGTTGTAGGCTGGTACTTAAGCCTTGATATCGATGAGCTCGCCTAGGAGACGGATGTAGACAGAGAAAAGAAGTCCCATGATTGAGCCCTATTTTTAAAATTACAACTGAAAAAGGCTTTTCTCTCTTATATGGGCGATAGAGTGGGGAATATATATTTAAAGTAACTTAGTTGTCCAACTGTAATGAATAGAAAACTGTCAATAAGAAATGGGCACACTATTTTTTCCCCTCTTAAATTATTTGCATTTAGTTATATGTGAAGCACACACAGGCAGCTTTCTAATCCTTTATCCCTTTATTTGCATAGTGTTTTAAAGCTTCATAATAAATTCACATGCATTATTTCATCTTGTCCTTGAAAACTTCTGGGAGATAGATAATATTGGTGGACATCCATGATGAAGCTCAGAAAATAATATCTGAATTATTTACAACAGCCCTATTAGTAGGGCTACCGTCCTAATTGCCATCATCCCCAATGTGCAAGTGAGGAAGTCGAGACAGAGTGAGATAAAGGCATTTGATCAAATTCAAGCTTTTGCAATATGTTAGCAATAGAGCTGGGTTTCGAATGAGTTTATTACAGTCAATGTAACTGAGTGCTGATGACAAAGAAGTGAGTCCCATGCAGCTCTCGCCTCTTTCCCAACCTCCTCTTTCCTCTCTCCTTGTTTAGGGCGGGGCTTCTCAACCTGAGCTCCACTGACACGAGGGGCTGGATAATTCTTTGTTGGGATGGGGGGGGGTGGTCCTGTGCCTTGTAGGATGTTTACAGCATCCCTAACTTCTACCCACTGGATAGCAGCAGGGCACCCCACCCCCACTGTGGTTACCAAAAATGTCTCCAGGCATTGCCAAATATGCCCTGCCGGGGGGACAAAATGTCCCTGATTGAGAACCACTGGTCTCTGGGCTCCACTCTGCTTACGCTGGGCTGGGAGCAGCCCCTCTGTCACCAGTTTCCCAGGGCAGCTGAGTGAGGGCGTCAGAGGCCCTGGGCTGCAAGCCCTCTGCCTGGAGCCTCCTGGGGTCCCAAGGCTGGCCCGCTGTGGCATCCCCTGCCTGGTGGGATCGCTGCATGGCCTCTTGCACAAGGCCCTCTCCTTTGCTAATTCCTGCCTCTAAGGAGGTTGCCCCTTATACCCTCATATTATTGCCTCCATTTGCTCTGTTCCCCCCAGTGTCCAGGAAAGAAAGCCAAGGACAGGCCCCTGGTGGCTCTCCTCTGATTCTGTGTCTATTAGCTAAATGAACAGCAAGCGTATGTAGCTGTTAAACTGCAGGGGAAAATGTTAGACACCGGGACTTGATTGGATTATCTCTGATGAGGCTAAGTCGGGAAGCGGGTGGATATTTGTTGGTAGAAAAAAATCCTATCACGTCAATCAAAAAGCATTTACTGAATACCTAACCTAAATTTGCTTAGCACAGATGTGCCACGTCCCACAATGCTAGATGTGACATTTCCACATACCAATAAAGAAGCATGAATTTGGAATTTTACTCTAAGTATCTTATAGTTTTTTTATCTTTCTTATCTTCCCACCCCCTGGATATGCTTAGATTGCTTCAGAAAGCCTGGCTCCGTGCGCGGATTTTGTGTGTTGCAGTATATTCTATTGGAATGTTTTCTTTCAGACACTTGCGTCTGCCAAGTTGGTGACATTTCCCTCACGCATGCCTCGATGAGTCACCAAATGCTTATTGTTAAGCTGGAGCTTAATTTCTGCCTTGACTAACTCAGCTTCAGGCATCCGAACGTGCACGGACTGTGCTCAGGAAGCGGGTCCAGGTGTGGCTAAGGAAAGGGCAGGGAGATATCTGCAAAGGCAGAAAAGAGGGACCTTTACCAGTTTGTTTTCCGACTTCCATTCATCAGGACAGTCTATTCCTAATGCAGAGCATGTTGTGATTTTGTGACAGAATTGTTGCTCACTCCTCCCTTTTGATTTATTAGTAAGTGATCACCTGGGTGATGAAAAGCCTAGGATATCATTTGGTTGGCAACTTGAAGCACTTGGGAGTCTTCTCCCGTATTCCACTTTCTGGTTTACTTTTTGAATTATTTCCTTATAGGAAGGTTTTCTTTATAGTCACCATGTGAGTTATGCGGGTTACTGCTTGGTTTGCTATACGCTTCTGTATTATTACAGTCATGAGCTCCGGAAAAGGTTTAAATAGAGCAGCTCTAGAGCATTTTCCCAGGAGGGGTCTCATTTGGTACTGTGAGGTTTTCAGGAACAGTAACTGTCCCAGTTTTGTCGAAAAACCTTCTCCCTTGTCTATCTGCCACTATAAAGTTTGATAAAATTTCCCACTTTCCCAGCCTCCCTTTAAGCTAAACCTGGTTCAGGCAAATGAGATGGGTGAGGGGATTTCTGGGAAGGATTTTTCCTCATTGATAAAAAGAGAGTAGTATACAAGGATAGTACTTTCTTACCACCTGGCTACCCACCTGCTTCCTCCCTTTGACTTTAGCCAAGTAAGATGGCTGCAGCTGTGACAGCCACCTTGTGACCACGAGGGCTAAGTCTTTCTTCAAGGGAGTTGCAGAGATGCCAGACCCAGCACCATAACGTAACGGGAAACCCAACTAAAAGGGGTTTAAACCATAAGGACATGTATTGTTTCCTTCGTGGTAGGTGTTTCCATAATCTACAGCTAAAAACAGCCTAACGACAACTAAAGTTCAATCTCCAAAGTTCAGAGAGCTAATGCTAAAGCCAAGGGATCTTCCCTACAGGAATTCTCTTCCTTTATGCCTCTCTGACTCTGTATATGTAGTGTATAAAGTTAAAGAAACACAAACTCCTTCTACAACTGAACAATAAGATGTATGGATAATAGTATAGAAAAAGATGTAATGTCAAATTATGTTTAATTGCAAGAATCTTTAAAATTGACCAAATCCAGCCAACAAGATAGCAAATGCAAGACTGAGAGTAGGTCCTACAGATGCAGATATCTATATAACACTGAAGTCTGAATTAAGGCAAAACAATGTGAGAGCTTTGCAACCTTATATTTTATGATTTAAATGACTTAATAATAATTTAATCTGCCCCGGTCTCCTTTAGATCCTCCTCCACCCTGAAGTCAAGTTGTGAGTGAGCACATTCTCTTATTATCCACAAAATAACCAGCATAAACTGGGAGAAGTTGCCCAGTGCTCTGAGCCGGGTCCAGCCACTTCCCTTCGGCTTTCTGTATCAAGTCTCGCATGTAGAAAATGAAACTCCTCTCTAACGTTCTGAGCTTTCCTGAAAGGACTTGGCCTTTTGTTCATGTTTTGCCTACATTAGAGGCAAACGTAAAGTTGGTAAAAGGTTTGGGCGTGCAGATGGCATTTTGAATATAATCCTTTAAGATACAGAACCTATGGGATTTGGAAATCAAAATTACGTTTGGACTGGCAGCTTGTATGCAGTAAGGTTCATCTCAAAGTAATTTGAAAGAGCTGAGATCCTAAGCTGCCTAAATCAGCCTTTTGAAAGGAAAAGACGAGCTCAGCAGGCCATGACTGTGTTACTTCAGCGACTACAATATGCTCAAATGTGCCAAATCTAAGCGGAGTAATGCACTGTGATGTGTTCAGAGGAAGAATTGGATTCCACAAGACAAGAAAGCCACTGATAGAGACTTTTATGCAAGTTGATTAATAAACTTCTCAAAGGATTACATCAAAATCAATGGCTTCCTCTAGAATAATGTACAACAGGACGTGAAAACTCCACTGACAGCTGGCAGCAGAATTCATTGCAGGAAGGGAGCTGGTGCAGGTAGGATGACTCACGGGGAACAAGGTGAGCTCTGGAGGGCTTGGGTACTGACTGGTCCTGCAGAAGCCTGGAAGGAAATGGCTAACTGTTCAACTCAAGGGGCACTTTTTGTGCTATTGAATGAGGGTATGAGAGGAGAGGTGGATGGGAGGGAAGAGGCGTGAAGACATGTTGTGAGGCTGAGAAACTATAGAGCATTATGTAGTCCAAGCACAAGGATGCTTGAAGTTCAACCTGAAGTTCTTTGAGATGTAAACTCTTGTTTGGTCTCCCTCCAAATCTCCAGTACAGTGATCTGATAAACACAAACACTGCCTTTGCGCATGCATGTTTTTTGTGGGATTTGAGGAAGGGGCTGCAACTTACATCTGAATCTGGGCAATGCAGACCAGAGATAACAACCATGGGGTGGCAAGGCAATGAGTAGATTGAAGAGGTGGGAGCCAGAGGGGAGCATAAGAATTTAAAGGCACCCTTCCCCCAGCCATGTTTATTGGAACTGTCTGGAAATCATGGAGAGGGTTTGAGGGCTTGAGTAATATCATCCCATTACTTGCATTCAGACTTGTGAGGCCCCTATTGAACGGGGAGTTGGGCGTCTTCCTCAGGCTCTTCTGGTCGCCGGTGGGGTGAGCTGAGTGCGCTGTGGCTCTGATGCTCCTGCATCCTGTCCTCTGCCCTGAACACTGGCCAATGCGACCTGGCTTCAGGTTGGCCTTGGCTCATGCGGAGCCCCACGCAGAGCCTCTGCAGGAGGTTAGAAGGAGGGAGGAGAGTGAAGTCAGGGTCTCTATTCCCCTGACCTCCTCCCTCTGAGGTCGCTCTGAAAAAAATGTGGCCTTGTCTGAAGATCACTTGCTTCCTTGTATAAGGGGACTGTCTTTCTTTCCAGGTTTCAATGACCATTCCTTGTCTTTCTACCTCAGCACTAGATGGGTTGATCAACCATCTTCGTTTGCTGGAACTGAGGGTGTTCCCAGGACATGGGATTTTGAGCTTTAAAACTGGGACAGTCCTGGGCAAACAGGGACAAGTTGTTTCCCCTACCCTAGGAATGGTTAATAGCTCCTCTGCTGTTTCTAACTTCAGGTTACTAAATTATCCCTTGGGGTGCCCCTACACCCCATCCCTTTCTTTGTAAATAGTCCTTTTGTCAAACAAACAAACACACTCTCCCGGAATTATTTTACTCAAGGGCGTTGTCTCTTTTCTGTTGGGACTTGACACTGGGTGTCCATGAATGCTCACATCCTCTCTACTTAGGTTTCTTCTACTGCCAAATAAAAGGTTTACACTAGAACATTCCCTTACATCTTTCCGGCTCCAACATCATGAAGTTGTTGAAAAGAACATCATGATCTTTATCTCTCTCTTTTTAAAATTTATTTTATTTATTTTTTATTTTTGGCTGCGTTGGGTCTTCATTGCTATGTGCTGGCTTCCTCTAGTTGCAGCGAGTGGGGGCTACTCTTCGTTGCGTTGTGCAGGCTTATTGTGGGCTTCTCTTGTTGCGGAGCACGGGCTCTAGGCACGCGGGCTTCAGTAGTTGTGGCGCACAGGCTTAGTCGCTCCACGGCATGTGGGATCTTCCCAGACCAGGGCTCGAACCCATGTCCCCTGCGTTGGCAGGTAGATTCTTAACCACTGCACCACCAGGGAAGCCCCGATCTTTATCTCTTAAAATTTTGTAACTCTACTTAATTCATACTGTCATCTTCTAGGAATTCTGCCTAAAGAATTCTTGAGGGCATCTGATTACCAGACCTCAGCTGTGCCCTGGGGAAACTGAGATGCAGGGTACATAGTCCCGGCCCTGGAGAGGGTCATGTGTGGTCTACGGGGAGGGAAGGAGGAAGATGCCAGACTGTCAGCAGATCATTTCAGCACAATGTGCTACATATGTGCTAAACGAGATTTATACAAGGTGTCCTAGAAGCCCAAAGAGGGGTAGCCAACTAAGCCTAGGAGGTCACGGAAGGCTTCCTGGAGGAAGGGACACCTGAACTGAGTTTTATATAATATGTAGGGCCCAGGTGTTGGGGCAGAGGACATGAAAAGGGCAGGCAGAGTATTCCTTGCAGAGGCCTGGAGGAGGCCAAGGACATAAGGGACATAAGAGGAATATGGGAGGATTTGGGGGTGGAGTAAATTAGCTGTTCACTTTGGGTGGAGCCTAAGATGTGAGGCAGGAGATGAGTCTGGAGAAGTAGGCAAGGCCAGATTATAGAGGGTCTGGCAGGCTGCTGAAGGAGGTGACCCTTTACCTTGTGGATGACAGACAGCCACTACATGATGGGCTTTGTCACTGAGCAGGGTGATCTAATATTTAAACATCCAGTTTCTTTCTGAAAATGAAATACAAAGAGCAGCTCTGAACCACGACCAACAAAAAATAATGTGTGTTCAGCAAACTTTCTGAGGTCTTGCTCGTACAATGGAACTTGAAATCTGCATTTTTAGTTCTATGAAATGATAACGTGATACTGCTATTAGGAAAAGTCATCAAACTCTGCCCCAAAGGCTTCTCTGAAGGGAAAATAGCAGATACTAGGCTTGATAGACTCACCTTGATTGTCTTCATTCATTTACTTCAATATTCATTTTAGTTCACCCACATTTTGAGGTTTTGAGGACAAAAAGTATATCTGATTTATATTTGCCTCACCAGCAACTAAGACATTGTTTGGCACATAGAGAGGTCAATAAATATTTGTTCCATGAAAAATGTCTGTTTCGGGCTTCCCTGGTGGCGCAGTGGTTGAGAGTCCGCCCGCCGATGCAGGGGACACGGGTTCGTGCCCCCGGTCCGGGAAGATCCCGCATGCCGCGGAGCGGCTGGGCCCGTGAGCCGTGGCCGCTGAGCCTGCGCGTCCGGAGCCTGTGCTCCGCAATGGGAGAGGCCACAAACAGTGAGAGCCCCGCATACCGCATTAAAAAACAAACAAACAAACAAAAATGTCTGTTTCACTGAGGGCCTGCTGAACAGTAAGTACCAGCTGCACTAAGGCCAAGAAGTAGAGTAACAAGACCCAAAGTTTCTGTCCTCAGTACATTAAAGGCTGCGGGTGGACCTTGAATTGAACAAACCAAGTATAAAAGGACATTTTTGTTCTTTTAGTGAAATTTGAATGTGGAGTGGGTATTAGATGTAATCATTATTATTTTGTTAGGTGTAATAACAGCATAGTGGTTGTATGACAAAACATCTTTTTTAGCGTGGTAAAATTCAAAGTATTTAGAGTGAAATAACACAATGTCAGGGATTTACATTAAAATATTGTCACTTATGCCTCAAAAAGTTTGTTTAAAAACAAAAAATATATAAATTACTGCCAAAACAAGAAAGAAAGCAAGCAAGCAAGAAAGAAAGAAAGAAAGAAAGAAAGAAAGAAAGAAAGAAAGAAGGAAAGAAGGAAAGAAGGAAGGAGAGAAGGGAGGAAGGAGGGAGAGAAGGAAGAAGTTAGCTGGTTCCAGTCCAGGAGAAGCTTCTAGATTTGAAAACGCAACATTTGCAGTGTTATATACACTGGTGAGTAAATTCATTTTGTGATGGGGCGTGAAAAAAGCATAATTACAGTGTGGGTAGAGACCAAGAAGCATGAATCCCTGAAGACATATATTTTGCGTCAGGTCTCTTAGGTTCATAACAAGAGCTCATTTCAAATTGAAGTCACCCTTTCCTGTTCTCTATTTTAGTAAGAACAATGTTTCTCACTTCCTCTCCAATCATAGCATCCTTTAGAAGACACATAATGGGGTAAGACACTCTCTTGTGATAACTTGGTTACAATAAATAAAAATGATCTGGGTAGTTATCTAGAGATGATGCTCCTTGGTGGCTAACGGTGTGACCCTGGTTACTGACAATGATAACATGATTGTTTATTTCACAAATTCATGAAAATCTTATGGAGTATCTACTCTGTCTTGAGTGATGCCTTAGGCATGGCAGCAGAAAACAGGACAAAGTTCCTGCCTTCATAATGTTTACATGCTTGGGGACTATGGTCATAGCTTACAATCAGCTTTTGTGTAGGGGATTGTCTTCTTGGCTTCAATCTTGAAAACAATGTGGTGAGGTTAGCTGCTGTTTATACGACCTTCCTTTCAAACGTAAGGGTGGGTTGGCTCACGCCTTGCTCATGGTCACGCTAATAAATGGCAGCAAGTATGATTCAAACTTGGATCTTCTCACTTGGAGTCCAGCCCTGTCCCCAGCGCACCACAGGCTGCTCTTTCTTATGTTGCATCTGTGAACCAAAATGCAATGCAGGTGCCACGTGCACGTGGCTGGATGTCTGGAAGGGGGGAGCAGTGCCAGCTCTTCTGGCCACAAGCACACGTTCTACTTGGAGCTGCTCTGTGGTGCAGCTCTGAGGGCGGCTCTGTTAACTACCAGCACATTGTGACACTTCAGGGGAGATTTTCTGTTACCAGTTAATTATCACTTACATTTGTCAAGAAGGGAAAAAGCGCCTCTCACATCTTATTTTAAAATATAAAAATCCTTGGAAAAGTTTGAGGGTGATTTGCTGCTCTTGCAGCACCACAGGCGGCCCCAGCCAGACCTGAAACAAGTACTGGCAGAAGGGCTGTCAGTGTGGTGCCCCTGAGGCACGCCACGGGGGTGGCGATCCCAGACCGGAGACTGCACACCGAATAAGATGCAAAAACACTGGTGAGTGCCTGGGAAGGGAAGAACGAGGATGGAAATGGAAGAGATCTCAAAGCAATTAACTGGAAATGATTTGTACCCAGAAGGGTCGCTGATGCCAAGAGAATAAAGCCAGACACAAAAGACCACATATCGGAGGATTCCATTTATGTAAGATATCCAGAACAGACAAATCCATAGAGGTAGATAGAAAACAGATTAGTGGTTGCCAGGGGTTGGGAAGCAGGGAGGAAGGATGGGGATGCAGTCATGGGTCCTTAATGGACACAGATTTCCTTTTCAGGTGATAAAGATGCTCTGGAACCAGATGGTGGTGAAGGTTGCACAATACTGTGAATGTACTAAATGTCACTGAGTAATTTTTATGTTAGGTGTATTTTACCAAGGTAAAAAATATACACACACACACACACACACACACACACACACAAACTTAAAAGAATCATCTTACTGGTTGGTTAATCTCAAAACTATTATAATTTGGCTATATACCTGTTGAGTGGTCATCCAGATTTTACCAGAATATCTTCTCTGAGAAGAACATTGTCATCTCAAAAGTAAGCTTATTTCATTTTAGGAAGCCTTGATTGTTAGAAAGTTCGCTATTAAAGTGACTTAAAAATCTACGAGAGCGAGAGTGAGAGAGAGAGAGAGAGAGAGAGAGAGAGAGAGAGAGAGAGAGAGAGAGAGAGATTGCCCAGTGATTAGGATGTAAGGGTATCAGGTACCTCAGACATTTCCCCCATTTATATTTATATCTGTGCCTTGAGAGACTGCAGTTGCATTTCCGGGCCAAGGACAACAGTCTTGCAAAGACAGCTGAGTGAAAGTGTGCTCCAATCTAGAGCGGAGTTGCTACATTTTGGGATGCAGAAGTTCTGTCTGGGGTTATTCCAGACCTTGGACTGTAGATTATTCAAAATCTAACTTTATGGAGCACTGCACCTGACAGACAGGAAGCTAGGAAAAATTTCAGAATTTTCTGTTGGAAGAAATATACTCCCATGCTCGTTTTAAGATGAGAAAATATGTTCCCACCTGAAAAAAATGCATGAGAAAAACCACATTACCAGAAATGTTATGGGTTTTATAAGCAGATCTACAATACAAAGTCTTTAAATGATGAAACCCCCAAGGACTTTGATTTGACTTATTTATAATTTGACTTATTTTATTTTTTATTTTTTTTTGCGGTACGCGGGCCTCTCATTGTTCTGGCCTCTCCCGTTGCGGAGCAAAGGGCTCCGGACGTGCAGGCTCCTCGGCCATGGCTCACGGGCCCAGCCGCTCCGTGGCATGTGGGATTTTCCCGGACCGGGGCACGAACCCATGTCCCCTGCATCGGCAGGCGGACTCTCAACCACTGCGCCACCAGGGAAGCCCCCAGCTCCCTTTTGTGCTTCTCACAGCTCCTCTGAAGTGCCCTCCCTTCTACCCGGTGCCAAAGAGCTTTGTGGCAGAACAAAGGAAGATGTGACTTTTGTCCCTGGGAACTAGCGCTGTTTTTTATTTTGAAAGCCCTGCTTTTAGATGGTTCCCAGCATACGAACATTTGAACAATGTCTTATCTTTTATCATCATTGCAGCGGAAAAATACTAGCCTGAGGCTGTGGGCTGCTTAAAGCTGTCAGAGCCTGCCCACCTTTCGTATTTCGTGATGACATGATGACATTAGAAGCTTTCTGCCACCCATACTCAGATCTGACTCAACATGGGAAGAATCCAGAAATACCAGAGCAATTCAGGAAAAACGGAAGAGCAGCAAGGGAGAAGCCAAGAGGAGAGGAAGCTTTGTTTTAGACCCGGATTGAACGAGACGGAACCAGGTTAAGACACAAAGGATGTGAAAAACATTTATCTTCCCCAGAAAGTGGTGAAACCTGGGGAACACAGGACCCACGCAAAGCTCCTATTCACGGAAGCTTCGAGGCCTACGATTTTCTCTAACTGTGGGAGGGGCGGGTGGTTTGAGATGAAGGAGAGGCCCAGAACACAGTGTGATGGTGACAACTTTGCTTCTCCCTCCCTTCCTGTGGATTGATTAGGCAGGCGGGCAAATCGGTGTGCGAAGAATAGGTCTGCTGGATAACAGCTGCGTCAGTGACACGTTATGCAGTTCTGCAGGTACAAACTGATCTGCAGTCGCAGAGAAATGAAATTATATGAGGCCAAGGGCTCTGCGGTACCAGCTTCAGGGCTAAGCGTTGGCCTGGCCACTCTCTGCTCCCGGAAGGGTTTTATTTGCAGTCTGTCTCACAGCCTGCAGTTCCCTGCTGTGCCCTCCCTTAGCACGGAGGTGGTGTTTACTCACTCAGGTGAAGAGGACGTTTTAACTCTCCATCTTCTCCTCCAGCGTGCAGTATTGATTTTCTGCTGGAAGGAAGGAAGAAAGACCTTTCTTCGAAGTACCTTTGGAGGCAGAGTTGGAGAAAGGACCCGTATTCAGGGAACGTGGAATCTCTTTCTCAGTTGCAGATTGTGTTTGTGCAGTTTACTAGTCATAACAAGTTCATGTTTCACTGTTAGTTGTTCAAGAAAAATCCAACAGATTGAAGCTGCTTCATCCCTTGATTAGTCTGAACAAGTTCGGATAATTAGCTTGGCTAATTAATGCCTATGTCTAGTGTGCAGTTTGAGTTGACATATTCTGAAGGTCAGTGCCTGTTCAAACATGTGGAAATAATTACTCCATAAACTGGGCATGAGGCATAGTTCCATGGAATTTCACCTTGAATATGCAAATGCTCTCCCTTTTGAAATGTGATTTACAAAAATGAGGAGTATTTGAAAATTCTCCCATCTGGAAATGCTTTTTTTTTTTTTTCAGGAGTTTATGGAAACCCTGATCCTGCCTTGCAGGCATAACATGCTTTCCAGTAACATCTAATAAAGGAAAAAAATTAACAGAGCTATCTCTTGCTCTAAAAACTCAGGTATATAGTTTGCTGAATTTGTCGTCTTGATAAAGCAGAGAATTAGTTTTTTATTACTTTGAAATTAAGCGCTCATGTTCAATGCCTCCCCATCGCTTCCCAAATTAAGTACAGATTCCCCAGCCTGGTTTTCAAAAGGCCTGAACCACATACCCAACCTCTACAGGCCAAATGGGAGATTGCAACGTACTTTTATTAAATATAAATACCACAAAATACTGTACTTAGGTGTCGGGGAAATTCCGGAGGCCATGAGTGAGAGGAAAAGACAGGAGATCAAAGGAAAACAGATTTATCGATTCATTGATTCCTTCGAGGTCTATTTCCTGAGAAGTAACCTAAGGAGATGCATGGTGAATGGTACTCAAATGAATCATCAAATTAAAAAAATGTCATTAATAAGTTAGTGGCAGCTGGAGGTGGAAATACTAATTTACTCTGCAGCATGTCTTCTTTGTTTTGGAAAAGACCAACTTTGGTGGTGCCACGTAGTTATTAAGATGTTGGGCAGAGAATTCCCTGGCGGTCCAGTGTAAAGACTCCGTGCTTTCACTGCTGAGGGCCCGGGTTCGATCCCTGCTGAGGGAAATAAGATCCCACCAGCTGTGCAGTGGGGGCCAAAAAAAAAAAAAAAGATGTAGGTCAAATGTGGATTGGGACCAAGGAGGGTTCTTGGAGGAACGGAACAAATCCCTTGGCGTTGAAGTTTAATATTCTGTGTCTGATGGGTTGAAGTGACCATGATTGAGGACAGCTGTTTATAAATAAAGATCTCAAGAGGAAACTCACTTTAAGGAGGAAAGCAGTCTAGAGTGGTGGCCAAGGCAGCGCATCATTAGAAAAAGACACAGGGTATCAGGACATGGCTGATGCTAGAACACCTCTTGGCCAAGGAGCGTGTGTGTGTGTGTGTGTGTGTGTGTGTGTGTGTGTGTAAACGTAAAGAGCTGAGTCAACAACAGATTATGGCTTTGGAAGGCCAGGCCAATCACAGAGTTCTGTGAGCACTGCTGTGTGTGAGCCTGGAGGAGAGATGCTCCTCCAGACGTTCCCTCGCCTGAGGAAATACCGTCACGGCAGCAAGTTCCTGTGGCCTGAGCATGACCAGGGGTGGACGGGGCTGCTCAGGGCTGCCAGAGTGCCTGGTAGAGGACAATTTTTTGGGCAGAGGCTCCATGTTGCACAGCATGGGGCTTTTCAAACTATAGGCACGATTTTCCAGCTTATTGGAGTTCCTGACTTATCTTGTAGCTGGGGGGTTGGGAGGAGACTATCTATTGAGGAAGGCATGCATTATTGAGATAAATGGAAACAGGGATCTGAGGTGGTTGGTTTCAAAACAAAATTAAATGTGATCTAATCTTTCTTGTGCCCCCAAATGGGCAAATCAGTCAGGGCTCTTCACACAAACTCTATCTATCTATCTATCTATCTACCTACCTATCATCTATCTATCTATGTATCAATCTATCTTCTATCTATCTATCTATCTATCATCTATCTTCTATCTATCTATCTATCTATCTATCATCTATCTATCTATCTATCATCTATCTATCTATCTATCTATCTATCTATCTATCTATCTATCTTATCTATCTGGTCTATCTGTAGGAAATTATACCAATAGGAAGGGAGAGAGACAGAGAAAGAGGGAGAATTTATCTTCTGGAATTGGTTCATGGGATTATGGGGGCTGCCAAGCCCCAAATCTGCAGGACTGGCAGGAAGTCTGGAAATTTAGGTGAAAGTTGTTGTTGTAATTTTGAGTCCAGATCTGTAGGGCAGGCCAACAATCTAGAAACTCAGGCAGGACTTCTATGTGACAATCTTTTAGGCAGAATTCCTTCTTCCTTGGGAATCCTCAGTTTTTGCTCTTAAGACCTTTAAATGGTTGGATGAGGCCTACTCACATTAGGGAGGATAATCTACTTTACATAAAATCAGCTAATTGTAAACATTAGTATATCTACAAAACATCTTCACAGTAATATCTAGACTAGTATTTGACCAAACAACAGGGCATCTATAGTCTAACCAAGTTGAACTATATAATTAACCATCACACTGGGGAAACAGGACAGGCCGGCCATTTACCAAAGAAACTTCCAACTTGGTAATGGAATAGTAAATGTATCACAAAACGAAGTATGCAAAGTAGTATGTGGTATGTGTCATAAAAGGGATGCAAACTAAGTGATATAGGGGTTCTGAGGAGTGGCAGTTAGCAGAAACCTGGGGGTGACCAGACAAGGACATTTTGGATAGAAGCAAAGGCCAGAACAGTTTCAGAGGAAAGTCTCAGAGGAAAGCATTGAATTGACATAGCAGAGCATAGCATGAGACATGTAGGAAAGCACTAGAAGACTGCAACAGACCGGACACTGAGACTTAAATGGAAAGAGAGGGGGGCTGGTGGGAGTTTCTGAACACGGGAGTGCTTTTGTATACAGTTGCAGGGGGTTAAGTGTGTCATGGAAGGTTTGGTTTTTTTAATATGGTAGAGATGTGATTAGAATTGTGCTCCAGGAAGACTACTATAATAAAGGTTTTCTGGATAAATGTGACAGAAAGTGATTCAGGATAAACAGTTGGGAGGCTCATAGCTATTATGCAGTGAAGGACGGAAATGAGGGTTGAAGCTGTAGTAGTTAAATTAAGGGGTCATGTTTTAAAGATGTTACAGAAGTCAATCTATAGGACATGCCAGTTAATTGAGGGTAAAGCAAACAGGAATGGGAAGAGTAAAGGCAGATATTAATACTTCCAGACAATATGAATGAAAAAGTAAGGGTTATACTGACAGGACTAGAGAATTCAGGAAGAGAAACTGGTATGGAAGACAAGGTAATGATTTCATCTTTAGATATCTTGAGTTTGACATGCTGGAGGGACAATCTGGTGAAATGCTTTAGGACCCAGTTATAAACATGGTCTGGAACTCAGGAAGGAGGTCAGGATTAGAAATATATGTTTGTTTCTAACGATTGTCTAGGTTAAGGTATGTCTGTGATACTCCCATGCTGGAGTCTTTGCCCTTCCAGGCAAATATCACTTCGTATTTACAAGGACAATACCATAGAGTGGTTAAAAGTTTTTCTTTTGGCTTCAGCGGGGTCCTACCCAGTTATTTACAGACTCTGTAAACATTGGGGGTGTTACTGATCCTCCTTCTGCCTTGGTTTCTTTATCTGTAAGTTGGGAACCATAACATCAGATGGTTGTATTTGCTAAGTTAATACGCATGAAATACCTGGCTGGGCTACTGTTACACTCCTGGGACTCTTAACAGAGGTAGCTTTCCTCCTGTGGCTCAGATCCTGAGCTGTGGATTCCAGGACATCCTCCCTCTCCTGCCCACCCCAAATCTCACGTGAAACTCTTTTTCCTCTGCCAGTATGAGGTGCATTCACCTGGAGTGGTGAGCAAGTGCAATCCTTACCTGTCTGTCTATGGGGATTCCTCTTTATTCTCCTCTATATCTTGAGAGATGATGTGAAGGTTGGGTTGTACCCTTAGCCTGAGGATGTGTGTCTCTAGTTTAGGTCCACTTACATAGACAGAAAAGAAGTTATCTTCATCTGTTCCCTGGAAGAAGAAAAATCAATCCTTAATCAGGCAAATGTACTTGTGTAGAGATGATGGGTGAAGCTGCAGAAGTGGATGGCATTGCCACTGGAGTGGGTGTAGAAAGAGAAGAGCCTCTAGAACAGAACCTTGGTGGATATCATCACTTTTGAGTCTTGGAGAAGAAAAACTTGCTATAGTTATCGCTAATAAGACAACCATAATTAATAGCAAGAGCCTTATTTCTTTTGTTCACCACTGTATCCCCAGCATTTATTCATTCAACAAATACTTATTGAAATCTATGAAATATAAACCACTATAATAGGCACTGTGCACATAGCAGTGAACAAATTAGGCAAACAATTTTGGCTTTCACGGAGCTTAGACTGTAGTAGGCACTTTAAAAAATACTTGTTAAATGAATGAATAAATATTTGAACAAGAAGCATGTCTGCAGAAAGGGGGCCTCTAGTATGTGCAAGCACTGAATTTGATAGGCACTGGGAAGTCTGTAAAGGAATAAAGATAGGAGGTGATTCTTGGAGGATGGACAGGATTTAGAGGAATGGAAAGAAGGGCGAATGTTCGGAAGATGGATGCAGGGAAAGTGCAGAGATGGGTATTTGCATAATGTCTTTAATGAGTAAGAAGACAGTGGCTGGCAAGTTTGGGGGAGCATTCAGCTCCCCACAGGAGTGGAGAGGCAGAGAGTAGAGATAATGAGGTCAAAGAACTTGACCTCAAGGTCAAGAACTTGTTGCAAAATAAAGAACATGAGGTTCCTATTTTGAGCTGGAGCCTTCAACCATCATCTCCAAGTCAACAAATTTGACCATTACAGCATTTGCTGGTCAGTAAGAAGAGGAAACTAACATCTGTTAAGCTTCTACCAAGTGCCAAACATTAGATCAGAAGCTATGCGTATATGGGACTTAAATGAATTTATCTCCACAACATTCATGTGCACAACCATCCTATTTCTTTTCTTATTAAATCAGGTTATACCTGGATTGGCTCAGACCAGCCAGGGTTGGCGAGAAATTGAATTTCCGTTTTTGCTGGAGAGGAATAGGCTTCGGCTCCCTTGTGGGGCGGGGCAGGGGAAGCGCTGTAGCCTCAGGATCTGCCCAAGCCAGGAGCCTTAAAAAAGGGTTTCTGGTGTTTGGTCCACTGTTACTAAGATGTTTCTTTTGTGTCTCCTCTCTGCGTCAGGTTAGGACCTGGACCATTGCTCCTGCCTCCCAGCCTTGAGGGGCTTGATGTCGAGTCCCCACTCATCCACTGGGGACCTCTGATAGGGCCTCTGCCATTGTTAGGAGCAGCTTTCTGGCTCTCCTCCCGGCCCCAGTCTTCTCAGTACCTGGAGTGGGACACTCGCTTCCTCATCAAAGCACCTGCTCCCCCATCTCTCGTCCATAACTGCCCTCCAAGCATCCGCTCCTCCCATACTCTCTTGTGGGGAGGTTGTCTTCAGGGCAGCTCATGCCATCAAAGAAAAAGTTCTTTCCCTCTGTGGCCAAGAAGTCTAAGACACAGGCCTATTCTGCCAGGACATGGGAGGAGGAGGGAAGGGGGGAAAAAAGAAAAAAAAAATCAGTTCTTCATTTTCTGGCATTTCCTAGAGAAGCAAGACAATTTTCTGGCATTTCCTAGAGAAGCAAGCAATACAAAAATTAATATGCCAGGGCTTCCCTGGTGGCACAGTGGTCGAGAGAGTCCGCCTGCCAATGCAGGGGACGCGGGTTCGTGCCCCGGTCTGGGAAGATTCCCACATGCCGCGGAGCGGCTGGGCCCGTGCGCCATGGCCGCTGAGCCTGCGCATCCGGAGCCTGTGCTCCGCAACGGGAGAGGCCACAACAGTGAGAGGCCCGCGTACCGCAAAAAACAAAAACAAACAAACAAAAATTAATAGGCCAGTGTATTATCTTGCCGTGTGCATTATCTCCTCTAATCCTCCAAATCAGAGCATGAGATAGGTACTGTTACTACGATTTTATGGAAGAATTAATTCATTCAATAAGTATTTATTCTCTCTGCCTTACAGTGTCCCAGGCTCTGGAGAACAACAACAACAACAAAAAACCCAGCAACAAGAAAAAACAGTGAATAAGACAGAAAAAAATCCAGATGAAGACACGAAGTCCCTGAAAGTAAATACTGTGCTTGAGATCTCATAATCCATAAGTGGAAAAGCTACCATGAGCCCAGGACTATTTCTCCAGAGTCCACACCATTGTATGCTGCTTTTGCAATATGAGCTATTCTGCAGAAAACTGCTTGGGCTTTTGACAGACTTCTTGGGAGAATAAAATGTGACATCACAAGCAGTGATAATAATAGTGCTTATCATGTAGTGATTGCCTACCGTGTAGCAGGCAATGGAAGAGATTGCCGGCAGTATCTCATTTAATCCTCACAAGAAGCCCACATTCTCACTTTTCATGGTTCAAGGAAACTGAAAATTAACAGCACGTTTCTTGCCAAGATCACTGGGCCAGCATGTGAGGGAGCAGAACTTCAATCTAAACATCATTATTCCAATCTGGGGTGCTAAAGAGTACTGTCCCTCATCCTGATTGCCTGGGGGTCTTGTTAAGTTGAAACTCCTCTTTTCTCCCATCTTGGTTCTGCCTCCGGCTGGGAAACCTGTGCTGGGTCGGGTATGGATAGTCAGTTTCTCATTCTTGTTCCTCAGTTACGAACATCTACTGTTTTGGGTTTCTGCAGGTTTGGTTATAGAGGTCAGAGAGGACAGGCAAGGCTCAGGGAAAGTCTTACGACTTGATCCGTTTTGTGGACAGTGAATGTCCAGCATTAATTCTTTATCCCAAGGGTCCCTGCAGCCGTTTCTTGTGGGTCCCCCACTCTGGACTAGGCTTCCGGAGGCCCCTTTGGTAGCCCAGACTCTATTTAGACTTCTCAGACATAATTGAGGAGCTGGTCCTCGCAGCCTTTAAACTCCGAAGAATACATGTTTCACTCTCTAAGTGGTTCTTTTGAAGCCCCCACATTATCTGGCTTAATGTGGCAAAGTGCAGGATCACCTCCATGTCTTCTGCCCTGGATGGGTGACCCAGAGGGAAGGGAAGAAACCTGACCCAAAGTCGTCCTCACTGACTGCCTCTGCAAAGGCTCAGTGAATTTCTTAGTGTCTTTTACACAGCCTGAATCTGGAGGGTGGGCTAAGGTGGCAGGAGTATCCCAGTGGGACCTGCACAGATTGTGAGACTATTTGGAACCTCTGCTGAAAACACAAAAAAAGTGTCATTTCATATCCAGTTTGCATTGGTCCCAGAAGCTGCTTAAGGATGCATAAGATCATAGGCTTTGGAATCAAATGGCCCAGGTTTGCATCTTTATTCTTTTCCTTACTAGCTATATGAAGTGAGGCAATTCCTAACCTCTATGTATTTCTATTTCCTCTGCATATCCATCTATAAGACAGGGATTCTAGCTACCAACCTCATAAGGTTGTTGGAAGAATATAGGAGGCAAATACGTGTTAACTGAAGCACAGCGCCCGCCACGTGGCTAACGTCCCCAAACTGAGCTGTTATTATTCTCACCACGTTGTCCTGTACATCAATTTCTGAGACAGATTGAAGGTAAACACTTCTGAGTGTAGAGCACAGGCTTTTGTAAAACCAAAGCTCAAGAGGCAGATATAAGATAAAATACATATGACTTCTTTTAGAACTATGGCTTAATTGGATTTAGGGCTGCCATGATTTCTTTTCGCTTTCCAGAAAGGGAGTTTGCTGCCTAGTTTGGGCTGCTGTATTTCTTCCAGTGTGGTTGTTACTGTTTTCAAATTGATCAGAAGCAATGTGCTGTGGTAATTAAGACAGAAGACACCGGGGCAGTCAGACTTGGCCTCTGATCTCTGCTCTGACACTTAATAGCTACTATGACATTTTGCAAGTTACTTAATTTCCTCATCTGAAAAATGAAAACAATACTTGTGCTTACTTCATAAAGTTGTTGTGAGGATGAAATAAGATAATGTAGGTAAAGAGCCTGGCACAAAGGTGGGCTCAAAAAATGGTAGCCATGGTATGGTAGATGGTGCTAGAGTTTGGTTTTTGATCATGGATTAGAAGCAAAATGTCTTTTTTTTTTTTATCTTTATTGGGGTATAATTGCTTTACAATGGTGTGTTAGTTTCTGCTTTATAACAAAGTGAATCAGTTATACATATACATATGTTCCCATATCTCTTCCCGCTTGCGTCTCCCTCCCTCCCACCCTCCCTATCCCACCCCTCCAGGCGGTCACAAAGCACCGAGCTGATCTCCCTGTGCTGTGCGGCTGCTTCCCACTAGCTATCTACCTTACGTTTGGTAGTGTATATGTGTCCATGCCTCTGTATCGCTTTGCAAAATGTCTTTTGACTTTTGTTGTCAACAGATCTAAATTGTTAGAACTAATCTCCCCAAAGTAGGTTGGATCTGCTACAGAAAAATTCGAACATATTAGACTATGAACACACAATCTCAAAAGCTGACATCATGATTGGTGCTGCTGGAGAAGGGTCTGGTTGACTTATTGAGAAAGGCTCAGGTTTCATCTAAATCCCTAAAAATAGTGCTAGAAACAGGGACGGACCATGGGGGTCCAAGACCCCTCAGTGGGAGGTGGAGAGCTCTCTGCTTTCCTCTCAGACTTTGCCAAATGTTTCTTCCACCTTCTCTTCAAAGTATGAGCCTGTTGGTCTCAAAGTCATCCCGGAAGGCCCTTCCCTCAGTCCAAATCCTTGGAATTTATCTGACCATTGGCTTAATCCAGCTCGGGTTAGGATAGGCATTTTGTGTCTATCCTTAGCTGTGCTCAGTTCTTTTTACCATATCTTCCTCTTCAGAATATAATGGAACGGCTTTGGGGACAGATGTAATGAGCCAGGCTCTGACTCTCTCTGCTCCACTCTGTTCTGAAGAGGTTCTGCCTAGGCTGCTTTCCTCAGAGAACGCCATCTAGGGTAGGTGTCATCAAGGCTTGTTAAATCCCAATATGCACTTATCTTATCTACTTTCTAGCAATATTTTCTTCCGTCCTCATCCTGTAGTTTCTAATCTGGGCTGGTCATGCCTGAGTGGTTTACCCAGAGGACACAACGATCAAATTGTTTCCTAACGCAAGTTCGTGTGCCCAGTGCACAACGAGGCCATAAGTTTGGAGCAGAGAAAAGTTTATTGCAGGCCCAAGCAAGGAGATCGGGTGGTTCTTGCTCCCCCGCCCCCCCACCAGACCCTGGCAGTGGTTTTCATTTATTTATTTTTTAAATATTAATTTATTTAGTTGAGGCATGCGGGATCTTTCGTTGTGGCACACGGGCTCTTTGTTGCAGTGTGCAGGCTTCTTTCTACTTGTGGCATGCAAGCTCTAGAGCGCATGGGCTCATCAGTTGTGGCGAGAGGGCTCTCTAGTTGTGGTGTGTGAGCTCAGTAGTTGCAGCATGCGGGCTTTAGTTGCCCTGCGGCATGTAGGATCTCAAGTCCCTGACCAGGGATCGAACTGGTGTCCCCTGCATTGCAGGATGGATTCTTAACCACTGGACCACCAGGGAAGTCCCCTGGTGCTGGGAAAAACTCAGGAAGTATGTATGAGATACTATTATCTGAGTACTTCAGAGAGGAGCTAGAGCAGAGGGTATGGGGGAGGGCTCTAACCCGAGAAGGCCCCATAGGTCCTACTTGGTTACAGTATGGCCCTGCTGATTGGGTCAATTGGGTTCCTGTAGATCTTCCTTCTGGTAGTGCACTTTGAGCTGGTATTCCTTCTTGTTGGTGATCCCTCCCCCAGGCCCCAGGGTCCTGGTTGTCCAAGGACCACCCCCCCACCCAGGGCTTCTTGATACTGCTGCTGCTTGGGGGACTGCCATTCTCTTTTTCACGAGTTGTCTTCCTCATGTGCTTATCTTCAGATAAAGATTATTAAAACAATTAGGAGCTCAGAGTTTCATAATTTTTTTAGAGAGAGAAGTAGAGAAAAAGAAAGAGGGAGAGACAGACAGGGAGAGAGCAACTTCTCTACGACAAGAGGTCTTCTTGTCACATCAGACTCATCCGTAGAGCTTTTAAACACACATGCCTGGCCCCGTCTCAGATTTTCTTTACCAGATTTTTTTCTGGGCACCCATTTAAGTTTGTTGACTATGCATATTTGTTGATACCAGTCTTTCCACTTGTGTCGTTTCCCTCTCTGGATCCTCTGAGAGGTATGAAAGAGGCAGTGAGGTGGACTCAGCCACAGATGAAAGTTAGACAGGACAGTGGATGAAGAAAGGACAAATGAGCAAGGATATTGAGTATGTGGACAAGAGGGTGATTGAAAGACATAGAATTAATAAAGATGGGAGAGTTATTGAAGATCCTGGTGAGGTCTCAGAACGGGTATAGTGAAGCTGGTTGTGCAGGTCACTGGAAGGAGAGGAGGATGTTATCAGAGTGTGACATTTTTCCGAATTAGGATTTCAGAGGGGAAAAATGCAAAGACAGGACAATCACTTAGGTATGCAATAATCAATATAAATGAGCCTCTGGTAATCTGAAAATGGAATGATTTCTCAATCACCCCAGGCTTTAATTCAGTCCTTACTTTCCCTCTTGGTTGCCTTACAGTCTCTACTTAACCTCTGGTTCCCTTATTTTGGTGTCTCCAGTTTATAGCTTTTCCCATGTCCCTTCAACTATTGACAGAACTTGGACTCTCTGGCTTTGAACCTCGAAGATAGATTTCTATCCTTCTATTGGTATTTCCTACTGCTGGCTGCTCCAGGGAACCACCTAAATGAATCTCTGGCCCTTACACTACGTATCAACACTGATTCCTTACCTGGGTCTACCTTGGCCTTTGCAAACAGTATTGGGTACCAGGTTTCCTGCCTCAGTCCAGTGCTTTTCTTCCCACACACACACTGCCACGCTCCCCTACATACTTGAGAGCCTGGCTTTCTGTTTGTGACCAAGGACCCAGTTTCACCCTTTGGTCATGCACCCTTTAGAGCTCTCTCTTTGGGTTCCACTGACTCTCCCAGATCTTGCCATGAGTAGTGATGTGACAGCACTATGGGGGTGACCTGTCTGTTGCTGCTTTTTCTTAGCTTTTCTCTAGTTAAATAGCCCTATTTGAGCTCAGCTCTTGAAATATTTCTGAGAATTTTCTCTTGCTTAACTTGTTTGAGATCAGTCAACTCAACTGATGTTCCTCATTCTGAAAGTGATCAATAAATGACTCAGGAAGCCACAGAAAAGACATTTAGTGTGGAGGCAGAAGATACATCCTCATGTGATACTGGTGCTGATTTGGGTAATTTTGCAGTGACTTGAGTCAGAATGAGAGTGTGCTGTGCTTTAGAACATGAACAAGGTGACAAGAAATAAGGTTAGCTGGGGCTTCCCTGGTGGCACAGTGGTTGGGAGTCCACCTGCCGATGCAGGGGACGCGGGTTCATGCCCCGGTCTGGGAAGATCCCACATGCCGTGGAGCGGCTGGGCCCGTGGGCCATGGCCAATGAGCCTGCGCATCCGGAGCCTGTGCTCCGCAACGGGAGAGACCACAGCAGTGAGAGGCCCACATACCGCAAAAAAAAAAAAAAAGAAAGAAAAAAAAAGAAATAAGGTTAGCTGCTTTCAGGAGTCACTGGCACTCAGTCTATATTTGGAATCCAGGAACTTTTAGTGAAAAATGGTATTTCTTACCAGGCTCCATGCAACCTTACACTTAACCAACCCTGTCGTTAGACGTTAGTAAAAAGACAAAGATTTCTACCACAAACACATCTTCCCGGAGATCTAGGGTAATGGTAACAAGATGGCAACAACAAGGGATACACTTTGTTAAACTTCTGTTGTTTTATTGTTTAATTTACTTTAGACCTATGTGAGATGCTACTAACTAAGGCACTTGTAAATAACTAGAGTGGTAGAAAGAACGCCATCTTGAATGAGGCAGATTTGATTTTGAATTAGAGCCCCTATGCACTATGCATCAGGACAAGTTCTTACTGTCTCTGAGCCTCTGTCTCCTCACTGGTAAAGTGGAGGTATAGTACCTGCCTTCCCCAGTTGGCAAAGTGCCTACCACATAGGAGATACTCGTGGATGCTACGGATTGGCTATTCAACATCCACTCCAAACGCCCTATGCGGTACCCCCTCATTTCAGAGGCCAGAAAGCTGAAAAGGAAATTTCTCAGACTCTCTTGCAGCTAAGGTTCTGGATTTGATTTCAGTTCCATCAACTACATGCACCCAAACAAGACTTGAATATGGATCAGGGTTAAGGAGAGAGAGAGAGATTGCAGGAGGTAAAGCGTCCGTTTTGCTGACACAGACTGTGACGGAGGCAAGGTGCGAAGGAGTGGCTTTCGGCAGCAACAGTGTCCACTTTCCTTATTATGGGGATTCTGGGGGCTGGGAGTTGTTCCTGGAAGTTTAGTCTAGAGTTTGCTCCCCTAGCCCTTCCAGTAATTGCGGAAGCCCCCGAATACCTGATATAAATCTCTTTACGCTGAAATTGGTAATAGCAGTTTCTGCTACCTAAAACTGTAACTGAAACAAAACTGAGTGAATGGTAGCCAAACAGCAGCTAGGCCCCCTCCTTACGATGACATATACACTGAGCTATATGTAGGTTCTATATAGGTTGTAGGAAATGCAACAAGGAATGGGGCACAGTCCCCCTTCCTAGGGAGCTTATTGTTTTGTAGAAGAGACACACTTGCAAGTGAATACACTTTAAGATGATCTAAGCACCATGTTATCACCAAACTGCTTTGAGAACTGAAGGATGGGGTAAATAGCAGTGGCTTGATGGGCTGGATCAGACGGATGGCATTTTATAGCATTGGGAATAAATGCTATAACAAAAAATGGGCAGAAGACCTAAATAGACATTTCTCCAAAGAAGACACACAGACTGCCAACAAACACATGAAAGAATGCTCAACATCACTAATCATTAGAGAAATGCAAATCAAAACTACAATGAGGTATCATCTCACACCAGTCAGGATGGCCATCATCAAAAAATCTACAAACAATAAATGCTGGAGAGGGTGTGGAGAGAAGGGAACACTTGCACTGCTGATGGGAATGTGAATTGGTACAGCCACTATGGAGAACAGTATGGAGGTTCCTTACAAAACTAAAAATAGAACTATCATATGACCCAGCACTCCCACTGCTGGGCATATACCCTGAGAAAACCATAATTCAAAAAGAGTCATGTACCAAAATTCTCATTGCAGCTCTATTTACAATAGCCCGGAGATGGAAACAACCTACGTGTCCATCATCGGATGAATGGATAAAGAAGATGTGGCACATATATACAATGGAATATTACTCAGCCATAAAAAGAAACGAAATTTAGCTATTTTTAATGAGGTGGATAGACCTAGAGTCTGTCATACAGAGTGAAGTAAGTCAGAAAGAGAAAGACAAATACCGTATGCTAACACATATATATATGGAATTTAAGAAAAAAAAATGTCATGAAGAACCTAGGGGTAAGATGGGAATAAAGACACAGACCTACTAGAGAATGGACTTGAGGATATGGGGAGGGGGAAGGGTAAGCTGTGATCAAGTGAGAGAGTGGCATGGACATATATACACTACCAAACGTAAGGTAGATAGCTAGTGGGAAGCAGCCGCACAGCACAGGGAGATCAGCTCGGTGCTTTGTGACCGCCTGGAGGGGTGGGATAGGGAGGGTGGGAGGGAGGGAGACGCAAGCGGGAAGAGATATGGGAACATATGTATATGTATAACTGATTCACTTTGTTATAAAGCAGAAAGTAACACACCATCGTAAAGCAATTATACTCCAATAAAGATGTAAAAAAAAACCAAAACAAACAAACAAACAAAAAGATCAATAGGTGGAAAGAAGGGAAGGGGTGAAAGGGGAGAAGAGAGCATTTCCACATGAGGGGCCCAGTATTTGCAAAGGGGCCAAGATGTGTATGTGCTGCTTAGAGAAGCAGGAGAGGCTTGCTGGCTCTTGGGTGAGGCTGGGATGGGGCGGGGTGGGTATAGGACGGGGAGCAGTAATGAGTTTGAAGAGTTAGGTTCTGACCAGATTGTGTAGAAATATATGTGCCTAATTAGGGAATTTGAACTTTATCGTCCAGTGCTAGTGAGCCAGCAGGGATTTTGAAGCAAAGGAGTGAAAATAAACAATTTTTCTCTTTATGAGGAAAATTCTGGCATCAGAGTGGAGAATAAACTGCAGGATGAAGATCCTCAAAGGCAAACAAGAGGCTGTTTAAAAAAAAAAAAAAGGTGAGAGAATGAGAGTGGCAGTAGTGATGGGAGGAGGGGCAGAATTTAGAATAGGTTTCTGAAATAAAAATGTACAGAATGAAGATCAATTAGATTGGAAGGAGAGAACGTAGAAGGGAATGAAGTGTGTAGTCAGAATACAGGGTTCAGTGGAGTAAGAACTTTGTTCATGGAAATATCCACGGTACCTAGAATAATGTCTAGCACTCAGTAGATGGTCAATAAATAGTTATTAGGTGAATGGGGTGAGCTACAGCGTCATGAACTGGATGATGAGATTATTTTTGGCTGCCTGTGGAGCACCCAGGTAGGAATGTTCACTGTGCCAATCTGGTACTTAGAGGAAAGATCAAGCCTGAGGTTATAAACAGAAGTCTTAGAGAAGTTGGGCTTAGATGAGATGTTCCAGGGAGAATATCTCAAGTGCGGAGAGCGCTAATGGTGGACTTCCAGGATGCACCAGACCTTAAAAAGCTGGCAGAGTGGGACTTCCCGTGAAGAAGCTTGAGATGCAGTGACCAACCACCAATCAGATCCAGACATGTTGGAAAGGTAGGTTAGGAGAAATGTGTTGGTACATGGTGTTAACTCCGTGCTGAGATCGAATTGGATAAAATCCTAAAACAGCCCATTGCGTTTCTAAATTAGGTCTTCAATCTTTTTTGCTAGTCCCACTTGAATAGAGTCGTAGCGACAGGGGTCATATTGTTAATCGGTTTGGTAGTGAATGGAAGGTGAGAGATTAAAGGGGATAAGTGTTGATTTCCATGTCAGGAAGTACAAGGGCAAGGAGAAGCAGAGGGAGAGAGTAGTAACCGGAAGAGAAGCAAGGCTCTCCTCTTTAGAAGTGGCAGAAACCCACCCAGAGCTGCTTAAGATGTGGAGAAAGTCGCTTCCCACAGCAGTAAACAAAGGATGTTGCAGACATCAGCCACCAGCCACTGCAGCCCCCCTACCTGTGCACCCTGAGGGGATTCAGAATGGAGAATAGCAGAATGCTAGCCCTAGATAGTTAAGGTGCCTATCAAAGGAATAATTTCAATCAGCCCAGAACCTGCATCTTCCCACACATAGAAAAGTGCTAAATTTATTAACTTGAGATGTCTGGTTTTCTTTAATTAGCAGTCATTTTTTAATGGTCTTTGTTGCAAAAACTCCTATATATCCTGGCTTCTCCCCTACCTCTTCCGAATAGTCCCTCAGAGCTATCTGAGCGGCTGCCTCTCAGGCTTAAGTCCTCAGCAAGTCCGTGGAATAAAGCATAATTCTCAACTTTTAGGTTGTGCTTTTTTTTTTTTTCAGTGGACAATGGATGTAAAAAGTTTGGGGAGGGTTACTGGCTTATGTAACCAAAACATGGGTAGGGCAGGGATGCAGCTGGCCTAAGACCGGTTGCACGGGAGCTCTGACGGAGCCATCTTTTGGTCTCTCAGCTCAGCTTCCCTCTGTGTACCAGTTTTATTCTCTCAGCAAACTTCTCTTTGAGGACTAAGCTACAGGCAAATTCAGCTTCCCACTCAGATAGTTTTACCACGAAAGACGAAAAAAACATTTCCCTTGCAGCTTTAGGGAAGCTAAAATTTAGGGAAAATTTAGGGAAGCCTTTTGATTGGTCTTATGTGGGTCATGTGACTCACCGCCCATTGGACCAGTCACTGCGGTCAGGGACTTGTTCATTGGCCGTAGGATCACCATATAATAATCACTGGGACTAAGTTGATGTGCTCCTGTTAGAAGATGGCAGTTCCCATGTTGCAGTGAGGAAGGGTCAGGATGGGGAGAAATTTCCCCCCAAAAAAGCAGGGCAGGTCAAACAGGATCACTGAGGGGGTAGCTGTGACCCGGACATTTACGCCAAATGTTCTCTACTGTGAGAAACGGCAAACAGAATGCAGTAGATTGAGCGGTGCCTAGGAGAGGGGGGAAGCTAGGACAGTACATGCACATTTCTCGGGCTTCCCTGGTGGCGCAGTGGTTAAGAGTCCGCCTGCCGAGGCAGGGGACACGGGTTCGTGCCCCGGTCCGGGAAGATCCCACATGCCGCGGAGCGGCTGGGCCCGTGAGCCATGGCCGCTGAGCCTGCGCGTCCGGAGCCTGTGCTCCGCAACGAGAGAGGCCACAACAGTGAGAGGTCCGCGTACCGCAAAAAAAAAAAAAAAGCACATTTCTCTTTCAAGAAGACTGGGGTTTATTTATATGGAGAGTGGCCTCGGGGTGGGGGTGGGGTGATTTATCTCTCCCTCAGAGTCTGAATATCCTCACAAAACATCGCCCCAAAACATACAATACAGGTAAAAAATTACGATTGCTAGGCAAATTTGGTCTGAAGGCCAATCTCCTAGCTCCTGCATTTGCTGATGAAAGGGAGAAGCCTAGTGGAGAGGATGAGATTAAGGAGACAGGAAATAGAGGAAGGGGCTCGCTGATGGAAGTTCTAGAAGCTGGAAGAGAGTATGTTTGGTTTTGAAGAGGAGAGTCATTTTGCCTCTAAGAAAGAATCAGAGGAGGAACATGGAAATATATAGATATTGATATCTATTGCTAAGGGGTTGCAAATATGTTTAGAGTGGAAGGGATGGAGGAGAAAATACTTCACGTGGCCTTCAGCTGCGTTGTGAAACGAAAGGCACAACCTGGCTTAAATGAAAGGGACCGTATGCATGGAGTCAGAGATTTGAAGAGAGTGGTTGAAAATACTGAACTTCCATGGTGGCGAGTGTGAATAGGAGCAGCCCATGGAGAGAGGAAAGGATTTTTGAGCAGCTGTATGGAGCATTGATGATAAACCTGACTCTGTAGAAAGGGAGTATTAACTAAATTTAGTCATAAGAGCTAACATTTTTTGAACTCTTCCTATACGCCAGGCATCTTGTGAAGTTCTTTATTTGAACTGCCTCATGTAATCAACTCAACCACAGGTGAGGGAACTAAGACAAAGAGAGGGAGAGAACTTGCTCAAGCTCATGCATTTGGAAAGCAGCAGAGATGGCATTTAGCTCCAGGCCTGTCTGACCTCAGACTCAGAGCTCTCACCTCTACAGAACACTCTTCTTTGTGGCTGCTTTTCTCATTACATGCCCAGGTGGACTGTCCACAGGCAAGGGATGTAGAAAGCTCAGGGCCCAAGTTTTATAGCTTCTCTTGGGTTGGGTCATGCAAAGAGCATTTGCATCCCAGCACTGACCTTCTTAGCATCGTGGCTTTGGGTAAGACGCTCAGCTTTTAGGAGTAATGAGATGATAAGCTGCAGAAATGAACCAACTGGTTAGAGTTAGATGGAATATTTCAAGGGGCATGGGATTTAGAGGTAGAGAACCCGAATTTGAAATGGATCTGCCACCTTTCAACTAGTTTAGGGAAAGTTATTTAAACTCTGTACACACCTTTTTTTTTTTTTGCTTCTCACTTTTGAATATAGGGCTGGAAATACGCTCTTGGCAGGAATGTGGTAAAAATGAGAGATATGTAAGTAAAGCATTAGAAGAGTGCTCAAATCTTAGTCCTTACATTATTGCCTTATCATGACAAGGTGGATGGGGGAGAGCCACTCGGCCCTTTGTCTTTACTAAGATAAGCCAGTATATTTGTGCTCTCCTGTCTTCTCTCCTAGTTGTATAATACATAGACCAGTATTCCCAACTGGGAGCGATTTTGCCCTCCAGTGGACATTCGGTTCCATCGAAAGCATTTTTGAATATCACAGCTGGAAGGGAACTACTGGAATCTAGTAGATAGAGGTCAAGGATGCTATGAGACATCCTCCAGTGCACAGAACAGTCCCCAAGAACAAGGAATGATCTGGCCATTGTACTGATGTTGAGAAACCCTGCTAAAGAGGACAACACTGATGAAATGAGGCCAGTAGGAAGAAACGGTGAGGCAGAGAGGAAGAAGAAGATATTTTCTTCCTTTAGATACGTGACCCAGGTTCATCAAGTAGAGCTTTAAAAAGCTCTGTCAGTGGAATATAAACAACCAGCTGAGCAAATGGCCTCCGGAATATTGCTGCCTTTTCCTTTTCCTCTTCCAGTTCTGACAAGAGTGGCTTGATTCGGAAAGCTCGCTGCCACTTCTCCTTGTTGTGAGGGAACACAGCCTGAGGACTCTGTCGTCGGCGTTGCCGGGTGTGCGATCAAGACTTCGACCACCTTTTCTGAACTGAAAATTGGGTTACCTGATGAGTCAAGTATGAGCGTATCTATGGGGACAAGGTGACAGGACTTGTAAAATTGGGACGACCTGGAGCTTCCAGCTTGTGTCCTTGGAAGAGAGAAGACAGAAAGAACTCTGGACGTGGAGCTGGGAGATCCAGGGAGAAATCTCCACTCCCCTGATTACTGGCTGCCTGATCCTAAGACAACCCTAATCTTCTCTGAGCCTCAGTTTCTTCATTTGTAAAATTAGACTAATGATACTTACCTCGGTGGTTGAAGTACACATGAATGCCAGGATGCATTGGAAAGTGCTTTGGAAATTGACTAGCACAGTCAATTAACATTGTTATTTAGGGTGTTTTAATAAATAGTACTAGTGACATATATGAGGTGTGAATATAAAATAATAACAGTATATTTTCTATATAAAAATGTACATAGGGCTTCCCTGGTGGCACAGTGGTTGAGAGTCCACCTGCCAATGCAGGGGACACGGGTTCGTGCCCTGGTCCGGGAAGATCCCACATGCCGCGGAGCGGCTGTGCCCGTGAGCCTGGCCGCTGAGCCTGCGCGTCCGGAGCCTGTTGCTCCGCAACGGGAGAGGCCACAACAGTGAGAGGCCCGCGTACCGCAAAAAAAAAATGTACATAAATGTAACCAGAACTTGGGTACCCAACCAAATATAGACTTCTTAGGGGCAGAATCCTTGGCTGCTTTGTTCACTTCCTGGCACGTACGTCAGAGGAAAACCACATGAACAATGTTGGAGTCTTTCTATTTTTTCTTTGCAAACGTAAAGCATATGCAAGGTAGCTGAGCTTTCCAATTAGCTGGCTCTCAGAATAAAGTGAGAAGGTGATACATGTAGGTACAATTATTATATGATTGTCAGCAATGCTGATTAAATACATTTTGGGTCAGTTTTTGAAAACAGAAAAGTTTGTCTTTGATTAAAATAAAATTTGAAAAACAACACCTCCTCCCTAACAGAATGTTCCTAGCTTCTTTTCCCCTTCTTTTATAGCTTATCTCAAGATAGAAAACTTTTGGGAAGGCCCTGTAGTTCCTTCATGGCTTAGCTCTTACGAGTGAAAGTCTTCAGAAACGTAGAAGTTCTGGGTCACAACTGACTGTGTTGGCTGGCACTTAGGCTAAGTTTTACTATTTTTGCATAGTAGGCATTTAATAAATAATTGTTGAAGGAAGAAAAGAGGAAGACATGAGATCAGGCATGTGAAGTGGTTATCAGAATGCCTGGCTCATAGTAGTTGCTCAATAAAAGACAGATGCTTGGATTTGTAAACAATGAGATGCCCTGAGTAAGAGTATTAAAAGGAATGTGCTGTGGATTCTGAAGAAGAAAAGAAGTATTCTAGGGGCTCCTATAAAAGCCTTTGGCCTCTTGGTAAAAGAGACAAGAAACTGCCTTGATTCTCCTTATTTTTATATTGAACCCAGACATGATGCCATTTGTGGCATAAAGTGACAGAGGTGAGGACAAAGGTCATATGCCAATGGTGGCTGAGTAAACGTCCACCTTCATAACAGCTTAATGGAGCTGACATACCAGCCCTACACTGTTGACCTCCTGACTTGTGGTTGTGTGATTTGGATAAGCCACTAGATGTTGGCTCTGTCATTTTGTGCAGCCAGAAGGAATCCTGACAATCCAGCCACACTAGACTCAACGGGCACATCTGCATGTGTGGATCCCACCACCAATGAGGTGCAGTCTTGAGATGGAAAAGCAAAGACATTCCCCTGTGTCTCCTTTATACTGGCCTTCAATTTTATTCTTTGGTAAGTTTCCAGGTACGTTTTTATTGATATTACACACAGGATTATCATTTCTTGAGCTTCCTTCTAGCTCTCATCTCATATTCCCCATGACTGTTCTTCAGGGTGACAATGATGAAGAGGATAATGTCTATATCCAAGTCCAACTCATCTCAGACGTTTGGGCCTCTCAGAGCCACATAAATTCACTCCTGGAACTGCTCTCTGGGCACCGAGGAAGTAGGCGGGAATGTCAGCTCTGCCTACAAGTGCAGAGGTGATCTAGTCCAGGGGTCCCTTGGAGGTGCATCAAAGACTTACTGAGGTGGGTTGTCTTGTAGCGGTGCCCAGGAGGCCTGGATCCAACCTCTTCTTTCTCTCCTGTCCACTAGGATTTCTCCATTTTGATCTGTATTGCATAATACGCTAGATAAAGGGCTCCATGGCTAGACTCCATGGAGTCACAGATCAGTAATAAGAGGAACAGAGAGGTTAATCTAGCACATACTTAAATTTATGGTTACCAAAGTGGATAGCAGCGGGGAGAAGTAAATTAGGCAGTTGGGATTAACATATACACGCTACTATATATAAAATAGATAAATAACACAGACCTACTGTATAGCACAGGAAACTCTATTCATATCTTGTAATAACTTATAATGGAAAAGAATCTGAAGAAGAATATCTCTATATATCTATATATCTGAATCACTTTGATGTAACCTGAAACTAACACAACACTGTTAATTAACTATACTTCAATAAAAAAATCTAACATATACTTGTTGAGAGTCCACTATATACGCAACATCACTGTGGGCAGGTCTGTGCACTGTACAGATCTAGAGGCTGCAGTTCCCATACACTACAGTGTGAATGCCGCCCTGGAGTTGTGCAATGAGGCAGCCCTATCTACAGGTGCCATGTACATGATGAGTACGATAGTGTTCTTACCTTAAGGCACTAAGAATTGTCTGTAAGGAAGGAATGGGGAAGATACGAAGGACACACTGCAGTTCTTAGGTAGGGCAGAGTGAGATAAATATAAGACATCTCAACTCAGGATGATGAAAGTTTAAAGAGATAAAATGTACAAAGGGGGTGGTATCAAACAACTTTGAACAGGAAGCAATATTTAATATGGACCTTGAAAGAAAGCTAGAAGCATGTGTGGATTAGTATAGACTGGTACCACTGAAAGAAATCTTCACTGAGGATAGGTGATCGGTAATAGGTGAGTCCACAGCTCCTAGTGCATTCATGGGAAGCAAGGTTATTATCCCTATTTTAAAGATAAGAACACTGAAGGAGTGAGGTCGAAGAATTTGCCCAAGGCCTTACAGCTAACAACTGGGGGACACAGGATTCAAAATCAGATCCATTTGCTGTCTAAGCCTGAGCTCTCTCTAGGCTCATCCTAAAATAATTTCAGGCAGAGTAGAAGGAAACTACTCTATAACTTGCTTTGAAGACTTAATCATCTAACCCTCATGGCAACCCCAGAAGGTTCTGCTGTTATCTCCACTTTAAAGCGACCCCCGAGCCAGATTACACAAATTGGGGTCCTTGTGCAGCCTTGATGATGATCTAAGTAGCCTTGATTTCAAGGCAATACACCTTCCTCTCAAGCACATGGCCTCCTCACGTGAATAAAAAAATAAGGTTGGCAGTGGGGTGGGGAGGGAAGGATTGGGAGTTTGGGATTAGCAGATGCAAACCAGTATATATAGAAGGGATAAACAATAAGATCATACTGTATAGCACAAGGGACAATATTCAATATCCTGGGATAAACTATAATAGAAAAGAATATGAAAAAGAATATATATATGTATAACTGAGTCACTTTGCTATATAGCAGTAATTAACACAACATTATAAATCAAGTATACTTCAATAAAATTTAGAATATATATATATGGAAATAATGATGGGAACCTGTGTGTGTGTGTATAGAACGGTAGGTTATGTGACAGAAGTGGTGGACAGTGACTCTAGCATCCAATGCCAAGGTGAGGTGCTGTATCAGAAGCTGAAAATGTCAAAGACCTTCTTGCATCTGTTTTCTGTCAACAGCGGGCTCTCTGATGGCATGGTCTTCCCTTTGGAAAGCAGATCCTGAGGCAGTGGCTTGTGTTTCTGCATTTATTCAGAACAGAGGTAGGGACTGGGGGGAATGAGGGAGAAGGAGGGGGGACCATCTAGAGGGGTGGTCTTGAGTTGATCACTGCTGTGAGAAACTGGAGCTCTGTTTGATTTCACTGAAGTCTCTGGAGGAGCCATGCAGAATGCACCCCAGTATTATCTGGCCGAGGACACAGGCAGGTGGCGTTGCCCACCAGTCCCCAGCCCTGAGTGTTAAGCCCCGGCACTTCCGGTGGTTCGCATGCTGGGCAGTATCCCGCGGGGTCCCTCCCACCGAGTGGAGAAACTCACGGTGCAGCTGAGGCGCGATGCTGACCACGCAACCAGGGCTGGAGTAAGAGGTGGGCGGAGGGGACGTGATGGGGGGACAACAGGTGTCAGGACGTGGGAGTCAGGATGGGAGTTTCCTCCAGAAGGGAAGCAAGCTTTAACAAATACAGACCCGATGTCGTTTCTTGTAGGATCCATTTATGATCTCTAAATAGGAGATTTATATGAAGTAGTATGTAAATGCCAGAGAACAAGGAATACTGGAAAACAATTTTTAAAATTGTCATGAAATGTACACAACACAAAACTGACCATCTTAATTTTATTTTATTATTATTTTTTAGCATCTTTATTGGAGTATAATTGCTTTACAATTGTGTTCGTTTCTGCTGTATAACAAAGTGAATTAATTTTAAATTGTACAATTCAGTGAAGTTAAATATAGTCACAATGTGGTGCAACCATCACCACTATCTAGTTCCAGAACTTCATCATCACCTCAAAAGGAAACCAAGAACCTATAAAGCAGTGACTCGCTTTCCCACCCCTCTTCCTCTTGTCCCTACAACCCCGAATCTGCTTTCTGGCTCTACGGATTTGCCTACTCTAGATCTTTCACATAAACGGAATCATACAATATGTGACCTTTCTGTCTGTCTTCTTTCACTTAACATAGTGTTTTCAAGGTTGAAAAACATATTTTGAAAGGAGTGTTTTTGTTGCATCCACCAGCAATTTCGTCCTGCTTGAAGGTGGAAGGCAAATCCTCCCTGCTGTCACTGCTTGCAGAACAGCGGCCCCTGGTGGACTACGAGAGAAGTTCGCTTGTCCACCTGCAGGCAAGCCCTGAGGAAATAAATGAAGGTTAAGAGGGTTCGTTTAAAAAGACAGGGGGATTAAAAAAAAAAAATCAAATTTAGCTTGTCCTCACTACCGAAGCCTTACTAAAGCAAGACCGCAGGGGGAAACATCTGTCAAACTGGTGTTAGCAATTGATGGTCATCAAGCTCTGTATTACAGGGAATCTGCAGGGTCGAGATAAGTGTATGGGGTCATTTGCATTGCTTGTGATTACTCCCGCGGGACAGGATGTCCTTGTAACTTAGCTCCAGTAAAATAGCAGCTGCTTTGGAGAAATCCATACTTAAAGTTATGTTAAATACCCATAAATTAAACCTAAACACTGTTGTGCTATTACTTTGGTTATTAGTAGCAATCAAGTGTTTAAGTGCTGAAAATCGCCCCATCAAAATTCAAGTCCATGGCAACCAAGATAATAAAGAAGAAACATATTCTTATGTTGATAAGGCTATATTTGAAACTTGTCCTCCCTCAGTGAGACAAACTAAGTAGTTAAATAGATCTTCGGCCAAATATTTGTTCCTATTATTTGGTTCCTCTTCAGCTCTAGCATATTCCTAGGTGCATTTTCTCCTCCTGCCATAAAATGGACCCAGGGCAATAGAAGAGAGGCACGGGAGATTTTGTAGACAGCAGGTGGGAAGCCACTATTCACTAATCCTAATAAAAGCCTCCTTGTGTGTTGCTTCCATGGCTCCCTGAACTTCTTTCAGCAATTTCTGATTACTTAATTATTTTATATGTCTGTTCTTCCTCCATGGGGAGATGTGCTGAATATTTATATCTCTGTATCCCTATCTACCTATCTATGTAACCCTGTATCTAACCATCTATCTGTCTGTCATGTTCCCTAAAGCCCAGAAGAGTGCCTAGCTTAGAGTAGGTCCTCAGTAAATATTTTTGGATTGATTGTCTAATTGAAAAGCATTCTGGAAATATGGTTTCTAGTTTTGACTCGATATCTTGTGTTTTGACTTATCTAAGCTCTTGTGAGAATCAGATGAGACAGTGTGCTTTAAAATAGTACTTTTAAATAGTAAGTTTCCGTTTTTTTTTTTACCATTTTTAAATTAAAGTATAGTTAATTTACAATGTTGTGTTAGTTTCAGGCGTACAGCAAAGTGATTCAGTTATACATATACAGATTCCTTTTCTATTATAGGTTATTACAAGGTATTGAATATAGTTCCCTGTGCCATGCAGTAGGTCCTTGTTGTTTATCTATTTTATATATAGTAGTGTGTATCCATTAATCCCAAACTCCTAATTTATCTCCCTCCCCTGCTATCCCCCACTTACTAATAAATAGTACGTTTCATAATGTTACTTATTAAAAGGAATGATAATAATTAGCCTTCTGCAGTCTTTGGTTTGGTTCAGTGTAATTGATTGAGTGCCTATTGCATGCAAGATATAGGTGTGGACATTGCCCAGGCGCCCCAGAAAAGTCAGGCACAGCCCCTGTTCTAAAAGAGATTTACGAGATTTGATAAAAGAAGAGAACAAGACAAAAACGGAAACAAGCATGTCAGGTAAGCTCTTCAAGTTACTTAACTATAGGTGTGACATAGGCAACTAGCAATGAGAACAGAAGTCAGCTGGTAAGGCTGAACATCAATCCTAAGTAGAGGTAAAGTGGGCTTTACAATTATGTCTTCAGTGAAAAAGAGAATAAGGAACAAAGTAACAGTGCTATTCAAATTTTCCCACTGAAGTACACATAAAAGCAAGTAAGAGTTTAAAAAAATGTCCATCGATCTGGGCCTGTGTGGCCCCAAATGGCCTGCTATGATTTTGAAATTACTTTGAAGTCATGGGCTTTGTCTCAAACATCACGTACATTTTGCATTCTATACCACAGTGTATCTCATTTACCTTGTGTTATAATATAAAAATACCCTGTACCCCTGCTCAAAACCTGAACATAACTGATGTTCCAGCCAGCCTCAGTGAATTTGTTTAGGACCCTTAGGTATGCTTCCTTGCACTGTGGAGGATGTACCCCACTTGAGAAGCTGGGGACCCCAGTGGGAAATGTATGGAGTAAATCATTCAGCCAGAGGTAGACTTTTGTCCCAAAGGATCTAATTCTCTTTCGGGTCTGCACACTGTGTGTGTGAAGGGCAGCGCATCTTCCTTTTGTTTACTTTTTCTTCCAGTCTTATTGAGATATAATTGACATACAGCGCTGTGTAAGTGTAAGGTATACAGCATAATGATTTGACTCACATGCCTCATGAAATTATTATCACAGTAAGTTTAGTGAATATCCAACATCTCATATAGATACAAAATTAAAGAAATAGAAAAAAAAACCTGTTTCCTTGTGACGAGAACTCAGGACTTACTCTCTAACAGCTTTTATAAATAACATTCAGCAGTATTTATTGTGTTGTACATTACACCTCTCTCTAGTACTTATTTATCTTATAACTGGAAGTTTCTACCTTTTGACTACCTTCATCCAAATCCACCTTTCCCTCATCCCCCACCTCTGGTAACCACCAATCGGATTTCTTTTTCTATGAGTTTGTTTGTTGAAGTACAATTAACCTACAGCACTATGTTAGTTCCTGGTGCACAACACAGTGAGCCAATATTTCTGTACATTTCAAAACAATCACCACGAGGAGTCTAGTTACCATCTGTTATTATACAAAGATATTCCTTTATTATGGCCTGTATTCCCCGTGCTGTACCTTTCTTCCCCGTGACTCACTGATTTTTGTAACTGGGAGTTTGTACCTCTTAATGAGAGACATTTAATTTAATTTATTCCAAGCTTAGGAGACTTGGAATTTTGTCATTCACTACAGAATTTTAAACTAACGTCTTCAGTTTTCCTGTTTCTAGACTAGTTTGACTCAATTCTCTGTGACAACTATATATTAAATACCTTATACATATATACTGTGCTATAGTAAAAACTAAACCAAAACAAAACAACCTTATTGAGTACTGATTCTTCAATAACCCCATTCTTCCCATGGAAGAAGAAATAAAGGACCAAAGAGACTGCCTTGGCCCAGTTCTCACTGTTGGTAGATGGCCGAACCAGAACATCCATTGACCCAAGGACTTGGAATTCAAATCCAGTGCTTTTCCCATCATTACACTTACTTCTCTTCAAATTCAAATGGTGAATATAAATCTTTATTTGGAAAGTTGTTCTTAGGTTGTTTAACGGTGACTCCTGTAAATAATGATGTCCTCAGAAGCTTCCCAAACTACCTGGATGACTTCCCAGGCTCGTAAGGGTGAGCAGGGCCAGAGGTTTGATTAACACCCTACGTCCCCCATGCCAGCTATTCTCTGAGGTCCCTGGTGATTTTCTGAAGACCAAATTCAATTGCTTTTCCTCAGACTCATCCATCTTGACCTCTCTGCAGCATTTGGACATTGGGGACTGTTTCCTCCAACTTGACAAAAAAAATTTTTATTGGACTTCTGTGAAAATGCACCTTCTTTCACTTTCTTGCAGTTTCTGCTGTCACTGTGGCTGAGTTTTCTTCTTAAATCTTGCCTCTTAAATGTGGGTGGTTTTTGATTTTTAACAGTTATGTCTCCCTCTTTACTAATTATCTCTGGGCGACTGCTACTGATGCGTGATGCTAAACAAGAGCCTTCATAGATAACACCTGCGGCCCTAACCGCTGCCTGAGCTCTAACTCTGTATCCCACAGTGCAGAAGACTTTCCACTTACATACATGTCTTCCTATTGCCTCAAGCTAACAAGGCCTGGTTTTCATCTTTCCCAGAGCCACCTCACCTCCCGACGTGCCCACTTCTGCCAGCGTCATCACCTTCCATCCGCACAGCCGCTACGGCTCAAAACTTTGGAATCATCTCTCCCTCATCCTTCTCGTTTGTACCTTATATCCTCCCAGTTACCAGTACTTATCAGGTAAATGATGAATGGTCACTGAGCTCTGAAAGAATTAGTATCACGGTTTCACTTAGTATTAATCTTTGTGATTTTCTCATTTTCCTGCCCACACTTTCTGATCCTTTCCCTAGGCTGTCTAAGGCAGACGAGGGGAAATTGGGATTTTAAGGGGGAAATTGGGATTTCAATGTAAGAATGTAAAGATAGAAAGGTTAGCTTTCAGTTCTTTTGACATCCAAACTATATTCTTGAGAATCAAAAGGGAAAGCCCCAGGGCAGGTAGGATTTACTGTTTATGCAAGGATGAAGATTGGAAAGAGACTTGAAGGAGAGCGTTAGAGGGCAAAGACCACTGGGATTGGGTGGGAGTGAACTGGGACCATCGTTTAGGGACGTGTGTAACACACATGGAAGATGGCAAATGCCAATGAGCCTCTGCGAGCCGACCCCTCCCCTGACATCCACCCAGCCCGCTGCATGCCTCACACCTCTTGGAGGAGGTTGGTCCATCCTGGCATTTCATCTCATCCATAGATTATCCCACAGGGTTCCTGTCTTAACTGCCCTACCTGTTAACGCCTACCCCCGACCCAGCAGGGTAGCAGCAGTGGTGTTGAAGTGTCAAACAGTAATCAGTACTGAGGCTGCCGAGAGCAAAGAGCTTTAGTTGGGAGTCTTAGGAATTGCAATTCAGGAGACACGTTTGGGTAAACCCGGGAGTTCTGGGGAAGAGAAAGAATCAGGGGATTATAAAGGCAGAAGCCACAAGGTTGCTAAAGTTGTCTGGCAGGAATTATGACCGACTCTGACGCTAGAAAGGAAATAGCTGTCCTGAAGGGATAGGTTGTCATGAGTTATTTAAGGGTAAGGGTCCGATAAGTGTCTTGAGTTTCTGGAACATTGGGCAGACGTTCTGGATGACCACGTGAAGACAATAAGTGGTCAAAATTCAGGTTCCATCCAGGCTGAGACATGCATAAGGCGCACTTCCTCAATGACTTCCTGGTTCCATTTGGGAGAGTTCTTACCAATACTGACTCCATTTTGATTTTCCTTTCACAGAAGAGAGAGTCCGTCTCTCATTACAAACACCTCAGTGACTGGTGTCTACCAGAGCAACGTTTTGCAGGGACGTCGTGAAAGGCTGATGGAGAAGCGGAATCCAGCTCCTTTCTTTCTCTCAGCGGGGTCTCCATAGCCTGGAGGAGGTTTGGAGATATTTGTCTTCCTCTGAGCAGCCCTGAGGTCTGGCCACCTAAAATTAGTGAAACAACAGGGGGACAGATAGGAGGGTGTGAAAGACCAGCTGGGAGATGATTTTATTTAGGCTCTCACAGTAGGGGAAGTGTTCACTAGTGAGAACTACCTCAAAGAAAGAAAACCTGGAGTTTTACAGAAAAGCAAGTAAACAAGGAGTGCTGAGAAAAGGTAGGAGAGAGTGAGCCTTATCTGAGTCCTGAGGAATCTCTGCCAGGGCAGGGCGATCCTTTGTGCTTTGCCCTTTCTTGGAACGTGATAGCATTGGAGGGGATTTCTTAACTGTAGCCGCTTTCTGGGAACACAGGGCTCAGATAAAGTTTAACGTTGTCAAGGGAAAACTCTAAAGCAAATATGTATATGCCGCTATTTCCCCCCTCTGCAGTTAAAGGCTTCTTTTTTAAAAGAATTGAAGTATAGTTGACTTACAATAACATATTAATTTCAGGTATACAACATAGTAATTTGATATTTTTAAAGATATACTCCATAGAAACTTATTATAAAATGTTGACTATATTCCCTGTGTTGTACATTACATCCTTGTAACTTATTTATTTTATACCTAGTAGCTTGTATCTTTTAACCCCCTTCACCTACTTCCCCCTCCCCTACCTTCCCCCCCTCCAATAAATCCCAGTTTGATCTCTGTATCTGTGAGTCTGTTTCTGTTTGGTTATATTTGTTCATTTGTTTTATTTTTCAGATTCCACATCTAAGTGAAAACCTACCGTATTTGTCTTTCTCTGTCTGACTTATTTCACTAAGAATAACACCTTCCTACAGTTAAAGGCTTCTTTTCACACAGCTGGCATCCTATCTTGTTCCTGGCTAGTTGTCAACTAATTCTTAATAAAGTGTGAAACACCTAAGGTTCTGATTTGCATAAAGATGGTATTTGTGAGCTTATGTTTGGACTATGTTATGATTTTTAAAAGAAGAAGAGACCCATTTTAATAGTAATCTTTAAAAGCGAAGTTTCTGACAGATGACAATTCATTGGACTATTACGTGGAAATCCCTGCCACAAAGGGAAGAAACTTGCATTTTCTCAGCACACCCAGGTTTGACAGGACTCCTGTGATCTTAGGACCTCCTGCAGCCCTGCAAAGTCAGAGTTTCTCAACTTCTGATAATGGGGTCTCGTTAACTCTCTGTGGTGGGGTCTGTCCTGTGCATTTTTGGGTATTTTGCGGCATTCCTGGCCTCTCCCCTCTCTATGCCATCAGCACTCCCATCCCTCCCTCCCCTCTGCAGTAGGGACCATCAGAAACGTCTGCGGACATTGCCAAGTGTCCTCTGGGAGGCAAAAATGTCCCCAGCTGAGAACCAGTGATTAAAGAGTTTATGTTTTAGATTCAGAAAAGGTCAGGATTTGAATAGGAATGGAAAATATAAGCCCTACTTTGAAACAGAGTTTAATAAAAGAATTAGGTTGAGAGGGTAGTAACCGGAAACAACATTACAGTCCATGGAAGTAGGCAGAAAAGCACAGAATAACTAGGACCAAGTGTTAAAAATCCAAAGGAAGGGATGAGGGAAAGACTGGTGCCTAATTAAGAAAGACCTGGGAGTTTCCAAATGAACAAAATTAAAGAAAAAATGTGATCAGGAGATTAAAAGTCCACTTAAAGGTCATGTGGTATAGTTGTTGATTTCCTTTTCTGTTATTTTAATACTTAATTATTTCATATGAAGATTATATATTTTTATTTTGTTCAATTTATATTAATAAGTGATATTTAAAAGGACACGTGTTCAGCCATGTTCTTTTCTTTTTCATGTTTCAGGAGAACTTACTCAGTCTGAGACTCAGTTGTGCCATCTGGTGTTACAAACCTCAAACTGCAGGCAAAAAGAATCCTGAGAAAATTCTCTGGGGGCCTAACGGGCCGATTTGCTCTTTCTCAGAGACAAAACAAAAGCAAAAACAACAACAACAAAAACGCACAACAAGGTGGTATTGAAGGCAGTTTAACATGCAACTGTTTTCAGTAGTATTTCTGTTTTAACAGTATTTTCACTAGTTTTAAATCTCTTGTGGGCAGGGACCGGGTCTCATTTGCCTTTGTATCCTTAGCATGATCCTTAGAATACAGTAGATACTTAATACATATTTGCTGAATAAATGGATGAATACATGTGGTTTGAGACTCAAAGAAATGGGTCTCCTAGGCAAAATTTCAGGCAGAGACAGGTATGCTGTGCTGGGCAGTGGTAGGACAGGAAAAAGCATCATGGCATTTGAGTAGTTTCTATGCCATCATTGGGAAGCGATCCTTAGAGGATAGACCCGTCTAGTAATGTGGGCCCAACATTTCAGCATGGTCTGCAACACTCATCATGATCTCTGCAAAGAACCTTAACCCGGACCAGGGATGTTTTTAGAGCCCTCTCACCTCTGAGCCACAGCCACCATCCTCTGAACTCCAGCTCTGTTAAGATGACTTAATTCTGCAACCAAAACCTCTGAGGTTTAAAAGCTGTGTTTGTGCAGCCACATAGCCAAACTCACTGGTAGGAACGAGAGAGTTTTCTAAGATCCTGTTCACTCGTGAATTTGCATGTCGAAATGAAGATGTAGAAATATCCATGATAGACATTCTCCTGTATTTCGCCATGTGGTTGAGTGTTATGAGATTTATAGCTTGAGAACATAATGCACAGATTTGTAAAATTTCATGGAGTTTTGCCAGAATGGATGGAGTCCGTGATATTCCTCTGATTTGAAGTATTTATTTTATCGACTGGTGAAATGATAATCATTTTTATTCTTTTTTTTTTTTCCTCACTCATTCCTTCTATAAACATGTGCTAACTGAGCGCTTGTTCTGAGTAGAGAACTGTGCTAGGAGCCTTTAAGGTTTGAGGAAGGCAGAGGTTCTTTAAAACCAAGAAAGAAGAAAGTTTAAGAGTGAAAATGAAAGTTTACGAGTGAAAGTTTTAAGAGTTTAAGTGAAAATGCAACTGGTGCAACTTTGCAAGACCCTGACTACATTCTGTGATTACGGTTTGAATTTGAATATACTTATTTGGTGCAATGAAGGGAGCGCTGAGCAGAATAAATTCTCCTTGTTCATCCTGTCGTTCATCATTTGGTTAATTCATTGAATGCCACTTGAACCGCTGAATATTTGATGATGGACAAAAGTGGACAAAATGTGAGTACTGCAAAAAAGGCAGTCAGGAGGGGAAAGCAAGAACACCGCCTCTGATAGAGGAAAATTCCCACTTTTAGCTAGTTTGCTTTTTGGGCAAGGAGAGAAAGAAAAATTTATTTCTAAATCCTACAGTCGATCACTCTTAGGCCTTATTGTGATTCATATCATCAGTTGAAGGATCTGAGAGGCAATCTTTGTAAACCAACTAGAATGTTTTCAACTGAGAAGAAATGTGAAGTTCCTATCTTACCCAGCAGCCTTAAGAAGTTTACAACATGCAACCTACCTAAAATCTGAAGAAGGCCTGCCACCTGATCTTTTTCTTTTCCATCCTTTAGTTTCCTTTAATTAGCTCTAGGGAGTAGACCTTAACATATCTGGCAGATGGAACAGTCACACATTGGATCATTTGCTTTCACAGCCCTTACCTTCTTCAAGCATCACAGTATAGTTAAACAATCATGCATTTTAGTGGTTGCTCTGTTCAGATTTCAGTTTGAACATATGTCCGTTATAGTTTCTGAACTTGAGTTAATGTCTTGAAGTGACAATGGTGAGAAAATCCCTTAATTGGGGTTCTGTTTGAGTTAGATTATTAACGATAATGAGTGTAACTATTTATTAGTCTACTTAAGTCCCTCTGCCATGGAAACATCTGTCATGTGAAAGTACTAAGGCTATGTACTACACGGGCAAGTATGGTGTACAATTCCGCTTCAGTGATGAAATGTAATCTTACCACCAATAAAAGGGCCTGCAATTACATAAAAAACATCCAGCTGAAAAGAGGTGTAAACTTGACTTTATAGAAATGCGGTTGGCCATTGTTCTTTTTTTTTTTTTTTTTTGCGGTATGCGGGCCTCTCACTATTGTGGCCTCTCCCGCCGCGGAGCACAGGCTCCGGACGCCCAGGCTCAGCGGCCCAGCCACTCTGCAGCATGTGGGATCCTCCCGGACCGGGGCACGAACCCGTGTCTCCTGCATCGGCAGGCGGACTCTCAACCACTGCGCCACCAGGGAAGCCCTGGCCATTGTTTTTTATCCACAAGCATTCATCCTAATTTGAACTGGTCTATCAAATTGTTCTGATCCTGTTCTTTTGGTATGCTCTTCTACCCCACCCCCCAATTTTAATCACTCCTCAAATATGAATTTAAAGCCCCCTTTCATGCTGTAGGTGCAATTGTTGAGAAACTCCTGGAATTAGACCCAGTGGGTGGTATCATGAGTGTTTGAGAGCAAAGAGTAGACAGGCTGCAATGATTGCTGGGCATAGAGACGGCTGCTCGTGGCTGTGCAGGTCTCCTCATGGACCAGGGCACGATAGAATGCTGAGTCTCTCAAAGTTCAGATATTGACTCTCTGCACAGTTTTCAATGTATTGCCTGTGCAATTTCTAATTTAAATTTTTCCCTTAAATTAACTCAGATTTTAAACATTTACATACTACTCTAGCCTCATCTTAAGTAATCATATCCGTGTATCAGAGATGTGATGTGCCTTTTGTATACCTCATTTCATTAGCTCTATGGCCCCCATTTTTCCACATTGTTAACATATCTGAAGTCGTGATGTCTCTGTCAATGGAGGCCAGGGACCATCCTTGCGTTTTCTGTTGACCAGTCAGCGGTCAGGATGTAATTGTCATTGCCTGACACCTTCTGGTGAGAAGAAGAAGGTACTGGATAAAACTTGAAGAATGGATGTCAGTGGCATGGATGAAAATCCCAGAGGCAAGGCGGGAACATCCTTGAAGAAATGCAGCCTCACCAGTGCCGTGCTCTCCATGGCATGCACGATGATATCATGGGGCAAACCATGGACATTGTTGACCTTGAGTTTCAAGTGATTCAGAAGAATTGCACACTTGATAGTAAAGACATTTAAGAAATATTTTAGCCAATTGAATTTTTTGTATGTTCCTTTGTATGTATGCCCACGTGTAATTCATTTTAAAATGCTGTGCACAAAAGAAGGCTAAAACAGTTCTTTCAGCAAGAATAAAATAGAAATATTAACTGATAAGAAAACATTGGGTTGTGCTGTGTTTTTTTTCTTAGCAATACATAACAAAATACTGGTGTATGTTATAATTGAAAGTGTCTTAAATTTGATGAAATATTGTATTACTTTTCTAATACACATTGAATTAACAATGAAACAATCCATCATGCACCACCCTAAAGCTTCTCAAGTACCCTCAGTGGTACATTTGCTGTGTTTGGGGTAATGTGTGTATAGTGATTAAGTGGAGTCAGTTGTGGGTAGGAATCTGTCCTTATTCACTTACTAGTGGTGTCATGAGGGCAAGTGACTTACTTGTTAGGCCCCAGTTGCTCTATCTTTTAAATGGGTGTCTTGAGTTGATACCCTTAGAAACAGACCCTGAGACAAAAGTGTGAGTGTACATCGTGTTTGGGATCCTAGGAAGAAGAGGTGCAGGGAAAGTGAGACAAGGAGAGAAAGGAAGCCAGCACAGTTGTGTCCATGGGCAGCTCACCACTGTGGGCAATTAAGCCTGGATCCCAGTGGGATCCTCTGACCCTGGCATGTATAGAACATGCCTCAGAGTTAACCCACCCAAGGAGCGAGGAAGAGATTGATTTATCAATTACTTACTTACTAAGATTTTGATACTTGATAAGTATTTATTTATTGAGTACTGTTCTGTATCATTGAGGGCTACTTCTGGGGTTGTGATCTCCGCAGCAGCTCTGGCTGTCCCATGCACCTGCAGCCTTCTCCTGAGGCAGAGAAGGGCTGGCGCTTGCGGGAGGAAGCTGTTGACACGTGATAATGGTGAGCACTAAGGGAATACAGGCAGGACATCAACAACATTGCCTCCGATGGGAATGATAACACCTCAAAGCACTGTTGTGAGTGTTAAGTGCAATCAGACATAAGCACACCTGCATTGTAATCAATTACAACGAATGTCGGCCAACTTATTATTACGTGTCACTCTCACCTTATTATTACGTGCCATTCTCACCTTGGACTGTTATTCATCTCACTAATCTGTGAGGCTGCGGGTCAGTATTTCTCTGGCAGTCTCATACCGCATGAGCTTTGCTTTTTGTGTGTCCTTAAGCTTTTCTTTCTTTGCCTCTTGGTTAATGTGTTTTCACTCCAAGTGGCCAATCGGCAAACCTGTAAGAAATATGTTCTCCTCTCTGTATTTGAATGTGATACTGCTGCCTCTGTATTTGAATGTGACATGCATGGCATTTGGGAGGATTGTCCTCTTTTTGGTATTTTTTCACTTGGTTCCACTTTTGACAAATTGTTTTAAAAGTAGATATTTTTGGGGCTTCCCTGGTGGCGCAGTGGTTGAGAATCTGCCTGCCGATGCAGGGGACACGGGTTCGTGCCCCAGTCCGGGAAGATCCCACATGCCGCAGAGCAACTAAGCCCGCGCGCCACAACTGCTGAGCCTGCGCGTCCGGAGCCTGTGCTCTGCAACGGGAGAGGCCACAACAGTGAGAGGCCTGCGTGCCACAACAGTGAGAGGCCTGCGTACCGCAAAAAAAATAAAAAATAAAAAAATAAAAGTAGATATTTTTTTCACCAATTCCATAAGAATTACATGCTTATATAAAGCTCAAACAATTACTTCTAATCCTACCACCGTGATAACTCCTGCCAACTTTCAGTGTATATTTTGTCAGGTCTTTCTATAGTTTAGTGGTCATTCATCCATCTTCTACCCAATACTGACACCTTCCCTCTAAACTGCACCCAGATTTTGGGGGGTATAGGCACTCTCCACCATCATTACTATGTATAGTAGTCATATGGTTTGGTAGAACAGACCCAGACCACTTCCAAGGATGAGTCTTAATTGGCCTAAATCTTTCAGAAAATCCCACCCTCCTTGATAGAACTTTTGGTTCCAGGATGAGCATTAACCCAGGCCTAAGCCAATCAGTCCATGATATTCCTCTGGTTCAGAAGTAGCCATAACACTTACAATGGCCCAGTTGAATTTAAGGGAAGGGCCTACATTTAATGACTGAGGTGAGAGATTGTCTCCCTTCCTCTGGACCAGAATGAGAAAGTTTATAGCCTTGATTGTTGCTGACAACTTTCCATGCTCTAAGTTTGAGAGGCCCGAACCTTAGTGGTCATTGTGGAGGATAGAGTAGAAAGAAGTAAAGAAGGAATGGGTTGGGTCTGTTTTAAAACACAGCCAACTTTAGAGACTCCTGGAGGGCTGGGGTGGGGATAAATCCCATCTCTCCTGATGTTTCCTTGAGCTTCCTCATGAAAGATCAGAGTTCATAGAGCTGCATAAGACAAATAATCATTTTTTCATACACCGGGAGATAGTCTATGGTGAGTGTCACCCTTTGGGGAAGCCATGTGGCCCTAACCAATGTCCTTGCAAGATACCTTCCATCTTGTCTCTGCTATGGTGAAGATGCATCAGGATGTTTGCGTTTCTCAGGGGATGAAGAAGTAGAAGAAGAGTTCTGACATTCTTTTCTTATGAGAGCCTCTCAAAATTTCTCCAGGGTAGCACTGTGCTCCGAGCCAAGCCACACAGTTGTGGGAGGGATGATGTTCAAAGGTGGAAGAGGATGAGAAAGGATGAGAGATTGTTGGGATCAAGGATTCCCAGTTCTCCAACAGCTCTTTAACACACCTGTAAGTTCTTGAGGGAGCTCTGAGGAGAGGAGATTTGAGGGACTTTTGACACCGGGTCCCAGGTTCTGTTGAGTAGGGTTGGGCTACATGAAGTACTAGAGGTAAGACTGCCTACATTTGAATCCAAGCTCCGTAATTTCCTACCTTTGTAATCTCAGGCAGGTTACGTAAATCCACCGAACTTCAGTTTTCCCATCTGTCGGGAACATACGATAGCAGCACTTACCTCATAAGGCTGTGGTGAGGATTAAATAAGAAAATTATTGTAAAGCACTTAGCACAATACCTGGCACGGAGTTATTGCTTCACAGATTAACTACAGCTGCTGCTGCTGCTGTGGCTGTTATTAATTATTACTTATGATGATGATTATTATTTGCCTAATCAGACTTAAGTGGATTGTACTAGAAACAGAACTCCCTAGATCCAGATCCAAAACTTGCGTTTGCACTCTTATCTCTCCCACGGTGAGGAGAGAGCCTTAAGGAAATGTAAACCGTCTGAGACTCCACCTTTAGAGGTTTTGCTCTGGGGCAAAAGACCTGTGGTCTTCCCAGGTGGGGGCATCTCCTGAGAGAGAAGCTTCTTTGTCTTTTGTCTTTGCTACCTCACCAGACCCATGGAAGATGTCTTCTCCAAACAGCCAAGCCAGGGAGGCCTTTTCACACAGAAGCCGGGACTTCTGCCTCCCTGCTGGGCCCAGCTAAAGCCCCGCTCCCTGGCATGGACGGCTGACTGACGGTGCCGCCTTGGCTGTGGTCCTCCTTATGCTTCTTCCTGGGTGGTGGGCAGGAAGGAGGGAGAGAGAGTTGTGAAGAGAGGAGGCTTGAGATCTTCCGAGAACAGAGGGTCCTGTGGAAACTTTGTAAGGTCAACTAGTTTATAAGATGTTTTCATCAATACTTCTTTAAAATCCTACTGAATATTAAAAAACATAACAGAGTTCCTTGTGGAAGATATAAAACACATGTGATCCACCTGCATACAAACCTATGTGTACACGTCCTACATATTCATGAATGCATTTCTAGTAACCCAAGGAATATTAGCAGTAGATTCATCTGGGTAGGAATAGGGCTTGTTATGAATTAGTTTGAGGATTGGGGCTAAAAATAAGGAAGAGGAGAGGGGAACTAAGGGGAGAAGGGAACGTTTTCTAAGCCCATTTGTTTCATATCTGTTCCCTCATACGCATACGAGTAGTAATAGATAAAAGAGGTCTTATTATTCCCATTAGGCTGATGCCTAACGTGGCAGACAGTAAGCAGCGGAGTCCAGCTTCAGTCCCAGGACTGTCTGATTTCGAGGCCCCCGTCGTATCCATGAGCGCCACTCTTTCATTTTCATTAAATAGTAAAATAACTGCCTTGCGATCAAGTTCAATGGAGCTTTGGTGTTGGTAAGCTCCACTGAGATAATCTGGAATGCCCACCAACACTTTGTTTACTTAACAGAGTTCTACAAACTCCAGTCCCACCTCATGTATCCAAACTTTTATTCCCTCGATCGCAGCAGAGGCTTCTGCTCTACCAGAGCCAGACCCAGACTCCAGCACATTCCCATCTCTTGTCCGTAATGTCTCTCACATCTGGATGCCCTCTTCCCACCAATGAAACAGCAAACACTCCCTTCCCCATTTCTCATTAAATCTTTCCACCCCTGCCCCCTGGCAGCTACAGGTCTGGCAGTTAGCCCTGCAATTTTCATCCCCAGGTCAGATGGCAGAAGTCACTGTCTGGGATTTGTTTCAAAAGCTTGGTCCTGGGAAGGAACAAGATATTTAGACAACTGCATGTTAAGTAGGTTGTGAAACCAAAAGTAGATCAAGTTTCCCAGGGCTGGGTGAGGAAGAAGGCAGGAGGATCAGAGGGGTAGGGTTTTAGGTGGGTGGATTCCTAAGAAGCCGACCTTCAAGAACCTGTGTCCTGTGGGTGAGGTGTGCTCATGGAACCTGGATTCATCTGGGGAGTTTGAGAGTAGGGATGGTCTGGGCCCCCAGACGGGAGTTCCTTGTGCTTCCACTTGCTGTGGGGCAGGGTAACAATGCCCTGAGCTGAGAAGGGCCTCAAAGCAGCCCCTGCAGCTCAGAACGTGTGGGGTAAGTAAGTGTTTCTTGCAGAGCAGCTTGGACAGGACGTCCAGAGGGCTATCAGACACAAGTGGCCTTGCAGCTGGGAACACGGAGGACACAGCTTTGTGCTGTGTGGACCGATGACCAGATCCCGATGTGAAGAGAGACATCTAGCTAGTGAAGGTGGAGAAGGACGACTGGAGGCCCTGTCTCCAGACCAGGGTACCACTGCATACCTTCCTCACCCAACTCAATTTAGATCTGACAATTATGTTCCTGCCTCTCAAATGGGGCTCAACACCAAAGTTCAGTTCAGTTTAAACAAAAACCATTTGAGGGGCTTCCCTGGTGGCGCAGTAGTCAAGAAGTCCGCCTGCCGATGCAGGGGACGGGGGTTCGTGCCCCGGTCCGGGAAGATCCCACATGCCGCGGAGCGGCTGGGCCCGTGAGCCATGGCCGCTGAGCCTGCGCGTCCGGAGCCTGTGCTCCGCAACGGGAGAGGCCACAAGGGTGAGAGGCCCGCGTACCGCAAAAAAAACCCAAAACACCATTTGAGTTTGCACAGTAATATTCGGAGACAATTGAAATAGGCCAGTGGAGTTGAAGAATGGCCATTCAGGCCCCACAATAGGCCAGCTCCTCTTCTATTCCTTCCCAGGCATCCCTTCTCCAATATGGGAAACCTTCTGGTCTTCAGTCTGACAACGCTTGAGGCGACTTCAGGCACAGGAGGGACACAGCCTGGTAGCTCTGGCATGGTCCTGGGTAGCAGATGGGGTCAGGGATACTTTAAAGACAACTTCACTAGCTTTGGAATCATGTGGAAATTTGCCTGGAGACATTCTATCCAGCACCAGGGGAGCAAGTCACGGGGGAAACAAGTAGAGATGCCGTTTACGGGCACAAATCAGGTAGAAAGGTTGGCGGGAGTGTCTACAAATGAAAAATATTCCCAAGCAATCGGGCAAATACAAATTAAAACAACAGTTACCATTTTATGATGATCAGATTGGCAAAGATAAGAAAAGAAAGATAACACCTAGTGATGGTGAGGAAAGCTGGTGGGAACACAAATTGTTCAGTTCCTTCTGGAGAGCAGTTTAGTACCATGGATCAAAATGGAAACTGGTTGTTTCACCTTGAGTCAGCAATTCTTCTAGGAATTTATCCAAATGGAAGGATCAGAAGAATATGAATATGTATGTATAAGGAAGTTGATCTCAGCTTGTTTGATAGGTGAAACATGCGAAACCACAAATGTATTAATAAAAAGTGAAGTGAATAAATTATGGAACATCCATATAGCAGTCAGCAATCTATACGCAAACAAACCCAGAGATGTGATGTAGACATCGCAATGATGATGTAGATTTATATTTATTAGCATAGTGTGGTCTTTAAGGTATTTGTTAAGTCATAAAAGCAGCTTAGAATTGGCATATTTGGTGAATGAATTAAAAATATGCAGAGAAAAAAACTCAGAAAAAAATGTGAATGGCCACAATTAATTAAAGCCTTGTATATGTTGTTTTTAGAAAGGATTAAAAAGTGCATTTTTTAACCTTACAAATTGTTATGGTCGTAGCACAGCTGTTTTTTCCCTCTTTAAAAAATATGCAGAGAGATAAGAAGCTGCGAATGTAATGTATAGCATGATGAGTATAGTTAATAATACAGTATTATACATTTGAAAATTGTTGGTAGATCTTAAGCATTCTTACCACACACGGACACACACATGCATACACACACAAAGAGTTACCTATGTAAACTATGTGAGGTGATGGTTGTATTAATTATCTTGATCTGGTAATCATTCTAATATATATATATTTTATATATATATATAAAATCTTGTTTTAGACTTTAAATATATACAATTATATTTGTCAATTACTCTTGAAGAAAGTTAAAAATATGCATAGAGGATTTCCCTGGTGGCGCAGTAGTTGAGAGTCCTCCTGCCGATGCAGGGGACACGGGTTCGTGCCCTGGTCCAGGAAGATCCCACATGCCGCTGAGCAACTAGGCCCGTGAGCCACAACTGCTGAGCCTGCGCGTCTGGAGCCTGTGCTCCACAACGGGAGAGGCCACAACAGTGAGAGGCCCGCGCACCGCGATGAAGAGTGGCCCCCGCTCACCGCAACTGGAGAAAGCCCTCGCACAGAAACGAAGACCCAACACAGCCAAAAATGAATATAAAATAAATAAAAATATGCATAGAGAAAAGTCTGGAGGTCATTACACCAAAATACTAAAGGTAAGTGTTTTGGGGGCAGTGGTAATATTAAAACAACTAAAGTGATTTTTACTTTCTCCTTTTCAACTTTAAGAATTATGTGATAAACTTTTTTAGAATGAGCATGCATTATATATTTATATTTATTTAAGTACCATGGGGTGTTGGACCAGGTCCTTGCCTCTCTGCCGTGATGAACTCTTCCCTCCCCCGACTCCTCCCTGCAGTATTTTCTCTCCTCTCTGAACTCCTGGGGCAGTTAAACCCCAAGTTCTGTCCAAGGTAGAAGTTCAACAAAGCTTTTCTGTTAAAGATATCATGGGTGATGCGTCTGTCTTATGCCGTTTTTCCAGCAGCTTTGTGAATTCAACTAGATTCTGAATTATTTCAGGGCAGAAACCAAGCATCACTAAGACATTTTTTGATGGGTCTCTACTCTTAGACACTTCTGAGAGCCCAGAGGGCAGACATAACCCTTCGTGGATTGATTTGGGTGTAGACAGGTGGTGGGGAAAGAAGGCCACCTTGGAGTCAGATGGCATTTCTCACATGGGGATTGAAGAACTGGAGCCGTTATAGGGTCAAGGCGAAGTACCTTGTGATGATTAGAACTGCAGAGCTCTGTGATATGATAAGGCCCAGCAACCACTCTGCCCTGGGACCCTTCTCTCCTCTCCTTCCTAACAGTAAACACAAAAGCTGCTCTTGCCCTGGCCTGAGAAGCTGGCCTCATGGAATGTTGAACATCTGCCCGGTCTGCTTGTGGTACAAACTTCTTACTCTTGGGTAGGAGAGAAAGCAGGGGCTGCATCACCCTTGAGCTTGATTCAGGGGTAAAACCTGAACGTCAATGGTCTGAATTTTATACCTGCTCCCTGACTCTTGATAAGCAAACTGAGATGAAAACTTTGGATGCAAGTAAGTTCAGTCGTCCCTTGGTATCCCTGTGGGATTCATTTCAGGACCCCACAGAGAGCAAAATCTGAGGGTGCTCAATCCCTTATATAAAATCACATAGTATTTGCATATAACCCATGCATATCCTCCTGTATACTTTGTCATCTTTAGATTATTTGTAATCCCTAATACAGTATAAATTCTATGGAAATCATTGTAAATACAATGTAAATGGATGTTGATAGTTACCAGAATGCAGCAAAATCAGGTTTTGTTTTTTGGAACTTTCTGGAATTCTTTTTTGTCTGAGTATTTTTGATCTGTGGTCAGTTGAATCTGGGGATGAAGAACCCATGAATATGGAGGACTGATTGGATACCATGGAAAAAGAGAGGGAAAAAAAGGCGGAAAATGAAAATATAAGCAGAAATAAAGGATCAAATGAAGGAAGGATCAAAGGAACAAAGGAATGAAGGAAGACAAGAAGAAAAACATTTTGAAGAAAAGTGATGGAGGAATTTTGCAGGTACTATCTCTGAAAGCAGTTGTAAAGATTTTTGAAGGCCTTGCACTGTGTTCTCCTCACAGGGCTTTAGGGAGCGTTTGGGGCCCTGGGAATGTGCAAGACGAGCGGTCAGAGAGACTGGGCAGAGGAGGTGTAGCTCTGTCATGAACCAATCCCATGGCTTTGCCTGAATGCAAGCTCTCTGGACTTCCTCTTGAAACATGGGAATGAGCAAGGAGATGGCAAAGTTTCCTTCCAGCTCTAACGTTCCCTATCTTACAAATGAGAAAAGCACACGTTCTGAAGTGGGCCAGTGGGGTGTGTTCGTGGTGGCCATTTTACAAACTAAGAACCTGTTCAGTTTTCCACTTGCCTTTGTTTCTGCCCTCTGCCCCAGCCAGTGACTGTCAGAAGACATACACATAGCTCCCCGCAGAACACGGGCCCTGCACCCACGAAAGCAATGCTTTGTTTTCACACGTGCTTACAATCTGTGTGTTTACAACCTTGTTTTCCTGCGCTTACAATCTGGCCTAAGGGGTGGCCCTAACATTTTCAGTGAAATTAAAGAAATGACAAGACCCCAAGTCCTTTACTCAATGATGTCTAGGTTTGACAGACATTCGACTTCTTATCTAATTTCCTGAGTATCCATAAGAAATCTGTGTGGGACTTGGCTTTTACTAGGCTACAAAAATATTATCCCGAGGCTGTTATCTCTCAGGATCGGGGGTAAGACAACAATTATGGTGCTTTATTTAAAAAACTTATTACTGAGATACACCATGCATACAGGAAAGGGATAACATGCATTAAGTACATTGACCATAAATATAGAGTTTGGTGTTGTTCTTGTGTTCAAACCTATGTAATCCCCATCCAGATTGAGATATAGAACATTCTGGCACCTCAGAACACCTTCTCAGGCCCCTTTCTAATCAATTTTCCCCCCCATCCCCACCCGCAGAGGACAGTTATTTTAACCTCTGTCACGATCAGTTGGTCTTGTCTGTTCTTAAACCTCACATAATGGACGCATGTAGTATGCACATGTTGGGTCTGGTGGGAGAAATCATTTGGTTCACTTCACTGTAGTCACTTATTTTTCTGTCTGGTCTATGCCTCTCTACTTAATCACGGCAGACGGTGTCATCAAAACAATTCCTGACGTGAAGTACATGTTGTCTGACCGCCATATGTGCCGTCACGTGCAGCTGTACAATTTCACTCACATGACTTAAACTCATGTCAAGGGTCTCCAACCTCTTTGATCAAGTGCTATAAGAGTTAGGAAATAAATGGTGAATCCAGGGAAATAGACCCTGCTGAGAACAGATGAACCAGGCCCAGAGGTGAGTCACTATAATTGTGTAAAAGGGGTAAATTGTTCCCGAGGAGGGGATACTTTTTACAAAGGTGTAATAAGAGGAGGCATCTCACCTCCCAACAGGGAACCAAGTAAACGCCTAATTAGTTTGACTTAACTGGCCTACCCAGAAATGCAGACAAACAACCTGCTATTCTGCATAACGTCACTAGATGGAGATCTTGAGTCGATCATGGCTTGCTGGCTTTATCTCAGGTTTTCTTTATTTGAATCTGCTTTACCAAGGGTCTGAATACCCACAGAATGCAACTTTACAATTTTGGCATTTCATGTTTTTTTTGCTGAACTTTTTGGGGATGGTAATTTCAAGTAAAATGGATTTCGTTTTAAATGTATTAGCTTAATTAATTTCTCATCTGGGGTCCCAGCGAGGTGGAAGCGCCCCTGATGTGTAGGCTGCGTGCTGTTAATCTGGTGTTTATTTCTGGCAGAAGCTACCAGTGTTTATTCACATGGCCCCCAGAGGGTGTGGCTGGTTGTAGAGACTGTCATTATACCTTAGAACTGATTAAAAGAGGAAATCCTCACTAGAAATGGCTCCGTGGCCACCAACAAGTGAACCCAGCTGCTTTATTTCCATAGAATAAGCCATTTCAACCTCTTTATTTACAAAACTCTAGCAGTGAAAGCTAAGCTTTGTGTCCTTTTTTATTCTGAATGAAATTCCAAAGTGATTTTTATGTTTAATCACAATTTGACATTATAGAGAAATCTAGAAGTATCAGGTAAAAGCCTTTGCTTTCTCTTTTAGTTGTCAAGGCAGTCATGCCATTCAGGAATAAAATCCTCAGTTTGCCGAAGAAGAAAACGACTGAAGCAGCTTGTCTTTGTGAATAAGTTTTTGAGAAAACTCAGGGGCTGGACAGTTTTGCCTGTGACATGTTGACATTCTACCCAGGGACGATGTGGCCATTTAGCTTTGGCTGCTATCTGAAATGAGTTTGAGTGTCTCAGCTCATTTCATAAGAAACACAAATAAAGCCCACATAATAAAACATGCAGTTTGGGATTATAGCCAGTCTCTGTTCAGAAGGTGCCCAGAACTACATTTCCGAAAACTAAATTCCTGTTCCACGTAGATAGGGACACTTGTACTTCCAGAGGGGGGCAGTTAGAGGGGAAGGAAGGAGGAAAAGAAGAAAACTGTGAACCCTGAGGCATCATGCTGGTGGTGACCCAGGCTGAAGGCCCTGCAGTGCCATCAGCCCCGCCTTCAAACCGTCTGAACCTGCATGATTTAAAGGCTCAGGCAGAGGCTGGTCTCTGCTTTCCTACGTCACGTTCTCCTTTTCAGCTTCTTCAAAGCTGCATAATAAGCAATGGTATGGACTTCACTTCTAACTGCCCTTACCTGTTCCTGCCACAGTTCCAACCCACAGGGCAGCCAGGGAAACAAGAGCCCATAGGCCCGAGGCAGTGAGCTCACCGTTGGCGCTTGTCTTCTATCTCCCTATCAGGCCTGAGAGATAGGTTCCAGGGCCTGGTGGTGGCTAAGAAGGCGCTTTGTCCTGTGGGTGTAACTCTGAACCAGTTTTCATAAGTATGGGGCCTTATTCAAGAAATGTCTCTATTTCAGACTCTGAATGATCATCTTATCAAGAGAGGATATTTTGGTTTGCTTGTGTGTTTTTCCTTACAGTTCTTTATCCTAAAAGCAAACCCATGTTCATTAGAGAGAAAAATTCTAGTAAATGCAGGTAGTTTAAGAGAAAAAAATTTTAAATTATTTGTAATCTTGCCACCTTGACATAAACTCTGTTAATGCCTTTCTGTATATCTTTCAATCAAAGGTCTATGGGTATATACGCACATAAAATTTTTACAAAAATAAGAGTCCTTTTGTACATACTTTTCTGGCTTTTATTTTCACAGAATGCCGTATCATATCTTTTTATATTAGTAAACATTTATATGTAACCTCACATTTAACAGCTGCTTTGCATTCTATTATAAACAATCCCTTAATGTTGAGCAGCAGCCTCCCCATCACCAATTTTATTGATGACACAAACAAAACTATAATTAACACTCGAAAGTGATTTTTGTTGTATATTCTAATTTTCAAATATATCCAGTTTGAAGAGCTTGACTACTGAGAGATTCCTTCCAATATGAGAAAACTATGCCCTTTACAGGAACCAGGAACATAAATCGTCATTTATGAAGAATACAAAAGATCCTCCCCCATATTAAAACACTCCCTGCATATATTTACCTGAATTGTACATATATGCCTGAATACTCCCAAGTGATACACCATTTTAATGTAATGGAAAGTAGTTACTTTAATCCTTAGAGTTGATTCTTATGTGGGTAAATGGGAAAAAAAAATATGCTGGGATACAAGATGCATGAAAAATGTTTTAAAGTCTTTATTGGGCTTGAAATGATGAGAGTTTACATAATTAATCATAAGGGGATGTTTTTAGTCACAGAAATGATCATTAGTACTGCACTAGAGCTAAGTAATCTTTATAGCAATATAAAAATGCCATTTCACCCTTAGATCTTACCGAGATTTTGTCTCTCTTTTATGCTCTTTGGCATTACAACACTCAGTAATTGAATGCTACTTAATAATCAGGGTGGGTAATGAAACCATCTAAGCTAATGTGTCCGCGGAAATTTCTGAAGCCCAAACTCCAAACATCACCACAATACATTGTGTTAGCCCAAAGCTAGGAAAAAGAGAAATTAAGTGCTATCATTGTGGTGTTTAAAAATTACCCCCACTTTAAAAATTAATAGCCTTTGTTCTTTTTCATCTTTTTTTTAAATGATGTTTTAAGATGCAAATTCTGCATTTCAGCCTTGGCTTTCATCAATTGCTTTGGTGGGAACAGTCATAAATTTTAACTATCCTTCCTAAATTATAAGAATGTCTGTGGTAAGTTTTTTTGATAAACAGATGGCTCCTACTTGATCTATTTTGACAAAGAGGCAATAATAAAGACAATTAGTGATTTTCATTGGCTCACATGTCAATGGTTAACAGTGCAGCTCCTGGAATCAGGGACTTGGTTTGTATCTGGGCCCTGCCCTGTCCCGGTGATGTGAACTTGGGGTGATCCTCTAACTCCCAGAGGGTGTTTCCCCTGAAAAATGAGTATAAAAATGTGAGATTAAATGAGGAAATTCTAGGTGTGTATCACAGTGCCTGACATAGAAAAGTAGTTCAATAAATTGTTAACTATTGTTAAAAATACTGGCTAACCGCAGTGGAATGCTCAGTGGAGTAAGATTTCACTTTATTTTGCTTCCAAACAAAATGTCTGTGAGTGAGGGTAGTTGTGGATATTTCAGCCTATTTGGTCAGAATTGTGTCATCATCTAACTAAAATCCCCCAAGAATTTAGTTCAGAAATATTAACATTTTTAGAAACAAAAGCACAAAACTGTGGTCTAGATGTTTTGTCTTTTCTCTGATCTATTCAATAAAATGACCCTTCAATTGAGATATATGTCTTCTTATCACAAAATGTCTTCTCATAACGGCTTTTAGCAAATGTAACATTGAAAATAGGAAAAGCTGCCTAACGTAACATTTAATGAAGCACCTTTAAAAAAAAAAGCAAGAATATCTCTTGTGCCTTCGAAATGGAACTTAATTGGTTCCAAACATGAACAGTTGGATTTTGATCTCCTTTAAAAAAAAAAACTTTGATTTTGACTATAAGACCTGGTTTAAAATTTAACTGAAGTAATTGATTTGTAAAATTTCAAAAGCAACTCTTTAATCTTTTACTAAACTGTTAATAAGTTAATAACCTCATTTCACTGGATTTGCTCTTTTATTATATTAAGTCTGGCTCCTTGAGTAAGTCCCTGTTCATTCAAAAATATGCTCTTATTTTTTGAAATATCAATCGTGCTATGTAAGAAAAATGAATTTGTGTGGCATCTTTTCTTGTTGCAGTTTTCCACTAAAACTTACCTTTAAGTGAAAGTGAGGTGGGGGAGGGCAAGAGAGGGTAACCATGGAAAATTTTCTGAACCTCATACTCCAAATTTTAGCAAACCTGGTTTTTAAGTAAGTGGATTCCAATTGTCTTTAATCCTTCCTGAAAATAGATACGATTGGATAGAAGATCATCAGATTCCTTTGTCTATGTATTTCTAAAACAGTGTTCTTTTTATGACTATTACATAGGAAAGAATATAAATCATGTCTGTTCTGTAATAAATAGACTTCTCAATTTTGTATGAAAAACAGTTTATACAAACTTTTTCTGTGTCTACACTTTACTTATCAAAATATCCTCACAGTTGGTCACATATCACTTAGCACAATATTGACACCATCTGTTTTAAGCTTGGGATGATTGTCTCTTAACTTTAAAAAGTGAATTTTTTGGAAGTTGAGTTATGTCTGTTCAGTGTCTCTCAATTGTTAGAAGACTGGTATATTTAAATGCTCTAATAATGGGGGGAAATGTAGATCAACTGTCTTCCATTTGAGATCAATACAGTAACTGACTTAAAAATCAAAAACAGATGAAGCCTTAATAATTTGTTTGATTCTCTCAAAGATGGTGACTATATTAATCTGTGTGCATGAATGGGAATAGCCAGGTTTAGTAATTCATGAGAAGTGGCTCTTCTGTTGGCTTTTAAAAACAAATAGATCCGTGTAGTAGCTAAAGTTAGTTCTAGGCTCCCAGCTCTGCTATAGCATGGTCAAGAAAGATTCCTGAGCATGTATTTTATAATTTGATTATAAAGAAGTGTATGTCCTTTATGAAAGCTCAAGCCTTTTGATATCTGACCTTACAAGAGTTCATGACTTTTTTTTTTTTTTTTCTTTTTTGGCTGCACTGCACAGCCTGCAGGATCTTAGTTCCCCGATCAGGGATTGAACCCGGGCCCTGGCAGAGAAAGCACTGAGTCCTAACCACTGGACTGCCAGGGAATTCCCTCATGACATTTTTAGATAGTGACTCTTGTGACCCAGGGGCAGATGAGAGATTGAGATATACATTTTTTTGTTCGTTTGTGTATGATCTAATGCCACGACAATGTAAGGTGTATGACAGCAAGTCAATGTTTATTTTATTCACTGTTGTATCCTTAGTGCCTAGAAGATAATTTGGGTCTTAATAAATAGGGTCCTAATAAATATTTGTGGAATGATGACATCAAGTGAAAAAAGTAAAAGAAGGGAAAGAATGTGTTCTGAGAGCTAGGAGGTAGAGCGGTGGAGAAGTACTGCTAATCTTCAACCACAGCAGGCAAGGAAGTCCCAGTTTTTCCAGCCCTGAAACCTTGCAGGAGGGCGTGAGTAATGCCGAGTAGGGAGTGTCATTTCGTTGTCTAGTTTCCTTCTTAAGTCACCCCAGCTCGGAGTGTCTGGCTCTTCCTAGCTTCTCAGTTCCCTGGGGGCTTCCTCCTCTCCCAGTTGCCCTCTGCTTGTGTCAACATGAAGTCTGGGTTTTCTGGGTAATGAGCAGAACAGTGACATGGTTGAGAATTCGGGCGTGGGCTTCAGACACATCTGGGCAGTGGCCCAGATTCTGCCGTCTCCATGTATCCGATCCTGAGCGAGCTCCATCGCCTTTCCTCCCCTATGTACGCGGACTGATAATAATTTTGCTTACCTAGTTGGGTTTCTGAAAGATTAATGGAGAAGATGCCTGATATGAGTAACAAATGGTCGAGACCTTGTGAGGATGGTTCATTGCTTTCAAGAAGTGAAACTTCCTATAGAGGGCAGGTGCATGTGAAGCATTCAGCATAGGTCTGGATGGTGAGAAGACTTTGACAACACGTGAGCTTCTAGTTCCGTGTGTGTCTTTTCATTGATCCCAGTGTTGAGAAATAGGACACAAGTAGGGGCCAAAAGTAGAAAGACTCTGACCCTAACAAGGGATTTGAAGTAAGGGGTATCTTGTATCTAGGCCTCATTCTCCAGAGACTGAGGTGAATCAGGCAGGTATAACTACCAACATTGAAGTGATCTACATGCAATAAACCTTTTCCAATCTGAGTATTAAAATTCGTTTGTTACATTATCATAGTCACTTTATTTATTTTTAACTTTTTATTTTATATTGGAGTAGAGTTGATTAACAACGTTGTGTTAGTTTCAGGTGTACAGCAAAGTGATTCAGTTATACCTATACATGTATCTATTCTTTTTCAAATTCTTTTCCCATTTAGGTTGTTACATAATATTGGAGAGTTTGGGATTGACATGTACACACTGCTGTATTTAAAATGGTTAACCAACAAAGATCTACTGCATAGCACAGGGAGCTCTGTTCAATATTATCGTAGTCATTTTAGCTTTGCTACTGTGGAAGACATTTCTCCCCAGACTGTGTTTCTCCTTTCAAGTTGATTTTAAAAACTCCGATAGCATTTGCCGTGATGTAACAGGCTTGGGTTTTATTGGAGCGATGCTTAGTAGGCTGTTTATGTTTCCATGTTATGAAAATACGCTGCTGTGAAGAGGCCTGTGAGATCTCACTTGTGATCTTGTGGTTCAAGTGGCCGACTTCATCATGGGTGTGGTTGAATGGTTAATCTCCCAAGAGAAAGAAAGAAAAATTTGACAGGCTTTTCCTACTTAACTATTACTAAGCCATTTGAAGAAAAATAGAATTCCTTATTAAAATAACTAAGCATAAACTTAGGCCAAGGCTACTAATTTTCCTGTATAGAATATGCAATTAGAACAAGATAATAAAGAAAATAAACACCTAATTACAATTTGATACCTTTATTGTTAACCTTCAGCTGTTATGGATGTTAATTCTTTCCCTTGCTTCCCTTTATAACTTTAAACAAAGATGGAAACATTCAGGCAATTCCTTTTCACATAGCTTCCCTGAAACCCCCTACCTCTTCCCAGATACTGACTCCTCGACTTTTAGAGCTAAAATATTCACATCTTTCGTGAAACCTGATGCTCTCTCCTACCTCTTTGCCTTCCTGCCTTTTCATATACTGTTCCTTAATTAAGGAAAGCTCTTCCTTAGTCATCCCTGATATCGAGATTTGGTTCAAACAGTATCTCTCCTGTAAGGGATACTCTCAGGCAGAGAACTCTTTAATAAAAGAGTTTTGTATTTTGTGGATTCCTTTTCATCACGTTGTCATTTTATTATGTGTTTACACATCTGCCTGCCCACCCAGCAGACAATTTTTTCAGGGATCAGGCCATAGAGTTGGGTTCACCTTTTCATTTGTTTGTTTGTTTTTGTGACATAAAAGTTTTACTGAGATATAAATTCTTACCAAGTGATTCATTCATTAGTGTGTCTAATTCAATGGTTTTGAGCATATTCATAGAGTTGTACAACCGTCACCACGATCAATTTTAGAATGTTTTCATCACTCCAGGAAGAAACCCTCTACCCACTAGCAGCCACCCTCTTTCATTCCTCAATCCTCCCACGTTAGCCCCAGGGAACCACTCATCTACTGTCTGTCTCTAGAGATTTGCGTATTCTGGGTATTTTACATAAACATCGTTTGCTTTTAAACTATACTGCACATAATTAGAAGCAGAGAAACTTCATTAAATGCCAGACTCAAAGATACATCCCTAAATATTTTTCCTTAACACAAGAGAGAAATCCACTGGAACGAGTTGTGTTATTTTAATTATGGAATAATGCAAATACCAGAACGTCACAGATTAAAGCTTAACAAAGACACTTTACCTGCTGTTGTAGGGAAGAATCACCATCAGTAGCAACATAGCAGGAAGCAAAGTTATTTCCTCCCCTCATATATTTTAGGGACATAGTTCTGTTCAATTTGGATAAAATTCTGGAGGGAAAAAAGCTGCCTCTTAGCATTATGTACAAGTCACTTGCCTTCTCTTGTCATAACTGAGTGCTGACATAAATCTTTTTTAATAAAATGAACTATTACAATTATTTCTTTCCTGAATGATGGCTGAAACAGATGTATTTTAATCTACAGGACAAAGAAAATGAAATTTATATGTCGCTGAGGTCTCTCTGGTTAATAAATGTTTTAAATAGAAAGAAAGCACCAAGCTAAATAAATATGAGACTATGCTGCTTTGCATAGGATTAAAAAAGTAAAATTAGAGGGTTTTTTCTCTACCAAAGAACTGATTTATAAGGTGAAGGTATTTTACACTATCAAATATGTCTTTTAGAATATCATGAAAATGCTGCTTTGCTGTTCTTCTTTAAAAAAACAAAAACGAACAAACAAAAAAACCCTGCAACATGCAGTTCAAAGTATTGCCTCTGCATTTCTAACTTGATTGGTAGGCCTGGTACGGAAGTACCGGCCTGACTGTCTTCACCACTATTGTAACATTTTCTCTATTTTTGAGTGCTAGTGAGCTAAAAGAAATGAGTTCCACTCATAGCCTTGCTCTAAAATTTTACAAAGGTTTTTTTCATTATAAAACATATAAGATACACATAAATTTTGTTTATTGCTGTCAGAAAATGTCCATGATAAAAAAAATGAGGAAATTACAACTGCCCTTGAAAAGCCTTGACAATTTTTTTCCTTTTTTAAAAAAAAAACTTTTCCTGGGCTTCCCTGGTGGCGCAGTGGTTGAGAGTCCGCCTGCCGATGCAGGGGTCACGGGTTCGTGCCCCGGTCCGGGAAGATCCCACATGCCGCGGAGCGGCTGGGCCCGTGAGCCATGGCCGCTGAGCCTGCGCGTCCGGAGCCTGTGGTCCGCAACGGGAGAGGCCACAACAGTGAGAGGCCCGCGTACCGCACAAAAACAAAAACAAAAACAAAAACAAAAACTTTTCCTGTGTGCTTTGAACTGTTGCCAAACTAGATAAAGGTAAAAATGGCTGACTTTTCCTAAATTGCTTGCATGAAAAACCTTCAAATAACTTTAATGGACAAGCAGTCTAAACACCCAGTGCCATGAATCCATCTCACCCACATGGTCACCCTCCCACCCGTGAGGAGATGTAACGATGGTGGAATCAACCTTGGAAAAGTAAAATGGCAGCTCAGATGGTCCGCATCGTACCCCAAACACCACAATGCCTTGAAAGTTACTCTTTTCATTGTAGTCAATTGGCTGAAAATACAGGGATTCTATTCCAAATTCACCTCTCTATCGTTAAAAATTGTGGTAAAAGTCATTTTTCAAAGCATGATTATAGAAAGGGCTCAGGTGTTATCCTAGTCTGATTAAAACGGGTTGTGAGTCTCCCCCTGTCCTTTAAATTGCAACAAGACAGACTCTGATATGATGCACAGATGTATTTTTTAACAACAAACTGAGTTCGAGAATTATAATTTAGAGTGTATTGGATGTATCACCAAAAGACAGGGTGGTTGGGCAATTGTGAGGGAGTATTGTATTGTTGCTAGTCTGAGTAAATCTGAATCTTTTCAAGCTTTGGTTGAGTGGGTTAATTCCAGGACCTGAATTACAAGTACAATTTGAATTACATTGCAAATGCTGAATTTCCTTCACTTTTGCAAGGTGCTTTCCTTTTCCCTTCTCAGACTTATGAATTCTAGCTATTTTGATGTTTTTCAAATGTTGCAATATTTCAGTTAGCTGTAAAAAATAGCAGTTCTAACTAGAAATGAAGGAAAAGATTTTTCCCCTTTGCCTCTTTATTTATTAATTCCTTTTTTTTTTTTTTTGGTTTGCCTCTATTTTGTGAAATCTCCACTTTTAATATCAATTAAAATTGTAGCAGCTCCTGAAGCATTCCAGGCAGTATACCATTAACCCTTCAATCCTAGGATAAATAATTTGTAAAAAAAGACTGCCATGGACAGTCAAAACAGCCCAGGCTTCAAATGGAGGGGGGAACAAAAGAACAGGTAAGAAATTAATATATGATGCAAATTGGGATGTCCCATGCATGAACAAGCATCGATAAATACAGTCTCTTAGAAACCCTGTGAGGTAAATCTACACTATGACACTGATTTTATGGACAAAGAACGAGGAAGTTAAGTGGATTGTTTAGAGCTTGAATTCCTATCTCCCAGCTCGATTCTAACCATTCTGTGCTGAGGATACAAAAGTCCTGCAAACAGCAAACCGGCATGGAGTGGAACCAGGAGCCTCTGCTGTCACTCTAGAGAAAATGTTAGGCATTTCAGCAGTCGGGAAGAGGTGGTAGACAAACTGCCTGGTAATTATTTAAGAACATACCAATTTATTTGTAGCATAAAGTCTAAGATCAAGCTCAGGCATGACACTATAGTTTTCTGACTGTGCAGGTATTTATCTCCCACTCGTCACAAAAGAAGTTTGATTGAATAATTGGTGGCAGAAGACAAGAAAATACAGTTTAACATGGGGAGTTCAAAAGCTTGACACATTTTTAAAGAGAACCTGCTAAATGGGGCACCAGCACTGTAGAAAATTGCAGTAATCAAGGGCTTTCGGCAAAGAACTAACTGGAAATGAGTAGTCAATCTAGAACATTGTATGCTGTGGTTATAGTGTGTTTGGGGGGCTTTGTTCACCCGTGCTTGTACTTCCTTTCCGGTTTTAAAGTCCCCATTTATTAGAGCATCTCCTTGCACGGCACTTGGGTCATGTGGTGTCTCACACATTGTAAACGACGCTGGGAGAACTCGCAGGAAACCCGGGACCCCTGTCAGTCCTCACTCAAGAGATTATCACTCCAAATCATCACACTTTGCTGTTTTCTGTGTAATTGGAAATAGTCTGTATGTACAATTTGAGTGAGTTAATGTTTCTAGGAGAATGTGGAAACAGGGCACGACTGGGTAAGAGGTGGAGGATTTCTTTATAAGTAGAGCGGGTCCTATTTTCTAGGGTGAGGTAAGCCAGCTGAAGCTAACTTGGAGTATTGTGACCTATGTTTAGTCTCCTTGCCAATGAGGCATTTCCCAGAATTGCAATTAGGTTGAGATTTACGATATGGGCTGGGCCACAGGGTCTGCCTCCATTTCGTAGGTCAGGATCTACAAATTAATTTTATCACCTGAAAGGTGGAAGAAGGAAGCCATATGACATCTAGAGGAAGACTTTTCTTAGAGCAAGTAAAGCCAGAATTGGTGTGTTGAAAACCACAAATGAGGTGAGGGTCACAGGAGTTTAGTGAGAAGGAAGAAAATGCTGGCAGGAGCCTGATCACATGAGGCTCCCTTAATGGTGAAGAAAAGTTTGGATTTTACCTTAAGTGCCATGGGAACACTGCAATGAGAGACCTGGCTCAGATATATTCATTCATTCACTCATTCATTCATTCATCCATTCATGCACTCATTTGTCTTTTTAATAGACTTATTTTTTAGAACCATTTAGGTTGGGAGCAAAATAGAGTAGAAAGTACAGATTTCCCATATACCCTCGTCCCCATATACACACAGAGCCTCCTCCATTGTCAACACCACCCACCCCCGCCCCCGAGTGGTCCATTTATTACAATTGATGCACCTACATTGACACGTCATTATCATCCAAAGCCCATAGTTTACACTGCATTGTACATTCTATGGGTTTTGACAAACGTATAATGACATATATCTAACATTATAGTATCATACAAACTAGTTTCACAGCCTGAAAATTCTCTGTGTTAAACCTATTCATCCCTCCCTCCCCCGGAACCCATTGATCTTGTTACTGTCTCCATAGTTTTGCGTTTTCCAGAATGTCATATAGTTGGAATCATACAGTATGTCACCTTTTCAGATGAGCCTCTCATGCTTAGTAATGTGCATTTAAGTTTCTTCCATGTTTTTTCATGGCTTGATAGCTCATTTCTTTTTAGTGCTGAAGAATATTCCACTGTCTGGATGTACCATAGTTTATGATAATTCGTTTTTTCATTCAACTGAATATGTGGCAGCTGACGTGTTTGCCACTGAAGATATAGTGATTAACTACATAAACTTAGTCTGTGGAACTCATGGTCTAGTGGGGGAGAGAGAGATGTTAAGTAACTAATAAGAGGAATGGATATAAAGTTATAAGCAGATATGTGCTCTGAAGGACTGGGACATCTTTTGATAGGTATGTGCAAAGAAGGAGCCTTGGAGACCAAGAAGGGATTTCCTGATGAAATGATGCTGACCTGGAGTGAAGTCTGAGGGATAAAGTGAAAAGGCAGGCAGTTTGGGAAAGAAGAGTGTTGCAGCTAAAGGAAGCTTGGCCCATCCGAGGAACAGAAAGAAGGCCAGTGTAGCAGGAGCACAGCTCTCAGTGGAAGGCTGAGGAGTTGGCAGGGCTCTGCCTGAGTGGGAGCCTGTGGGCCAGAGGAAGGTCACACTCTCATCCCAGAAGCAGCAGGAAGGCCCTGACAGTTTCCACACAGAAGAGTGACATGGGCAGATGGGCATTCTGGAAGCACAGAGGGCAGAGGAGGAGACCAGTGAAGAGAATTTTCAGTAGATCTCATAGCAGCCACCATGACTCGGGCAGGAAGCGGGGAGGCAAACAGACTGGAGAGATATTTTGGAGGTGAAATTGATTGGGATGAAGGGTGAGAAAGCAGGAGGAATCGAAGCGTCTCCTAGGTTTCCGGCTAGAACAAGATGGACGGAGACAGTGAGCCCTAGAGGAGGACCGGGGTTGAATGTAAAATGATTGTCACTTTTTCTCAAATTAGAAAAAAACATATCATTGAGCTGCTACCGGTTTTCTGCAGATTCTAGAATCAAAGAGGAGAAATCCCTGTTCAAATTGTACAGAGAAGAAAACTGTCTACTGGGGATAGCGCTTAGCAGAGGAGCTGTAAATACAGGATTATATGTGGAATTCCTTTTCTTGTTCGGGAACTCAGTAACTGAGCAAAAGGTAGACTCATGTAAATTGTAGTAGAACCTTAGACTTGTTTTTAGGATCAGCAAGATGTATGAGGATAGTATCACATTCTCCTACAACTTTAAAAGTAGACTATAGCCTATAGTAAAATAAGAAAAACACTGAGGGAAAGCCTAATACGGACGCAGAGTGGTGTTATGTTTATTTATTATTTGCATGGGTTACTTTCTATAAAACTAAAAAAAAAAATTATTGAATAAATACTCATTATATCCAGCTCTATGCCGGTAAATGTCCAAGAGCTGGCCCTCCAGGAGACCAGGAGCCTCTGTCTGCGGCTCTTGCCGACTGCCTTTTCGGAGGTGTTACTTTTCCCATCACGGCCGATTCCAGCCACCAGGGTGATGCCGCTGAAGATGAGGTTGTGAAGGGCTGTGCGTAATCCTCTCCCGGGTCTGTGTGTACCAGCTCCAGCATGCCACTGACTCTCCCTCTTATTCATGGGGAACTTAGGGCTTGGAAAGTAAGTAGCTCATCCAAGTTCATAGAGAGTAAGAGGCAGAGTGAGAATTTACCCTCTGGCAGAGACCCTGAAGCCCTGGGGTTTAACTGCTATGCAGTGGATACCAAGAGCTGAATCATAATGTTGAAATAATAATAAGATTTAATTAATCATAATGTGAACTCAGAAGCCATTTAAGTCCAACCTCTTTTAACAGGGGAGGAAACTAAGCTCCAAAACATTTTATTGATTTGCTCAAGGTTAAAAGGCTGTTTATTGACAAAGCTGAGGCTGTAAGCCAATTCTTTGGTCACTGCCCTACATGATGCTGTAACTACTTGTGTTTTGCAAACCTCTGTCACAAAATGTTTAAGTAGTATATCTTTCATAGAAAGAAGAAATGGTGGGGACTCTTTTCCCTTCCACATATTTGAGTGAAAATCTTATCATCTGGCAGTGTAATTCAACAGCATCACCATGCTTGGAAGCAGTTAATTAATTGTGCACAGAATTCCTAAGGAATAGTCAGGATAATAACAGTCATAGCTGTCAACGTTTCTTTAGTACATGTTAGCATATTTTACTCAAAGACAACAAACTATGGAGATCTAAATGTGCTACGAGTCATATGTACCCAGTGGTGTGTGTGTGTTGTGTGTGTGTAACTGTAAAGCAACAAACCATTAGTTGTACAACTTGTTGCATAATTAGCTGCCTAACTAGGAAGTGAGCCATGTTTGGCAACTCCAAAAGCTCACACTTGAAGAAGCTGATCCTATGAAATTCCAGCTCATTTTAGGGCCAAACAAATGACACAATTTGCCTTAATCTCAAGTTTAGAATTAGCAGTTTAAAAGAGAACGAGAGGATGAATTATGAATTGAACATAAGAATAACAATAATAATTACAGAGCTTCTAGTGAAACCTCAAAACACAATTTGGCCAAGTTACCAACCTTCCCTAAATCAGGAAAAGTAGTTACTCATCTCACGGAAGTGGTGTTAGGGAAAATTAATTGGTGATGGTAATGCTATCTACAAGTGTCATTTCTAGAGAGATTCTGAATGTCAAGGAGACTCCAGTTAAAGCAACTGAAGATTGAAATATTATCACTTATAAGATGTAGTATGAAAGACATTATTTACATAATATGTTGACCAATAGTTTAAAAAACTATGCTACTTATGGAGAAACATTTTATTTGCTTGGTAATTAATGAGAAAAGACTTGCAATTTATTGCTTGTTAAAAGATTTTATTTCTTCATTTTGCTCTTTATGTCAAATCGTAAACTATTGAGGATGGAAATAAAAAATCATTCCAAGAGTTACATGTGAAAATTACTGGAAAAAAAGTGCCTTTCATTAAGGTAAATCCATTTCTTGGGCCTAAATCTGCGTATCAGTGTTTCCATAGCACAGCAGGTAGACGTGTGGCTTTAGAAAGGAAATAAGAACTGTGTTTTCAAAATATGCTCAGCCCAGATTGAGCCTATGGAAATACGATATCCAAATGAACGTGAGATTGAAGGAACGCGCCAGATAAAATGAAGATCTTAAGTACTGTATATGCTTGAATGTTGTAGATATTCCTAGGGAGAATTCTTGACCTTTCTTAGAGCTGTCACTTTAAGCCTGGGGACAAATAGTTGCATTTTTGACAGTCGTGTGAAGATTACATTGGGGACTGCAGATGTGAGACTCTTTCTCTCTGTCAGAACTGAGAATTAAACCCACATCAAAAGCATTGCGAGAAGTGGAAGATCAGTGGGACATACTCAGTGAAAAGCTCTTAATGAGCAGATAGACTGCTGTATAGCCTCTGTGATGTGTGTCAACTTAGTCTTGACATAGCCAATTCCCAATTCTCTGTGCAAGATAGAATGAGGGTAACAAGGATAATTGAAACCCACAGATAATCCATGGGTTCCACTTTAACCCTCAATTGTAACTGACTGCCTCGCAAGCCTTTGAGGAGACCCAGGAAGGAGTTGCATCTCCTTTTCGTGATGTTGATTCTTCAGCATGTCCTGTGTTCCCTGTGTTGGGGAACCATGAAATAAATACACAGAAGAGGCAGTATCGTTCAGGGGCCTGCCAGGAAACAGATGGTATGCTCAGAATGTGATTAACAAGAGTCTAACGAAGGGACCATTTTCAAAGGTGTGGGCAAGGTCAAGGGAAGCCAAACAGGAAACACCCTGGGGTTAGCAATGACCAGGAGTGTTCCCACCCCTTAGAGATGAAGGAGCAACAGGCCAGAGCTGTGAGTAGAACCAAGAAGAACTGACTATAGAAGAATTGCCTGTCAGGAGCTGTGGTCTTCCCGGCAGGAAGGCAGCCACTGGCAACCAGAGCTCCACACTGCAGAAGCCAGGGCAGTAAACCCCAAACCTCCCTCTCCTCTCACCCTCTGATCTCCTGCCAATGCTTCCCAGTGGCCAAACCCATCTGGAAGCCAGAAAGAAAGTAAGGCCGTTGATGTGGTCCACAGATGTCAGAGTCCTGGGGCACAGAGCAGGGTGGAGAAGAGTGAAGTGTGGATCTTCAGGGAAAACAGAGAATATCTAGCCCAGAGGGGATGAGGAAAATGATCATGGGTAGGTCAACTAGTCATAGTTACCAGGCCCTGTATTTGAATGCAAGACCCCATCTTTTTTTGTTTTGTTTTGGTTTTTGCATTTTATTTATTATTTTTTTAAACATCTTTATTGGGGTATAATTGCTTCACAATTGTGTGTTAGTTTCTGCTTTATAATCAAGTTAATCAGATATATATATATACACATATCCCCATATCTCCTCCCTCTTGCGTCTCCCTCCCACCCTCCCTATCCCACCCCTCTAGGTGGTCACAGAGCACCGAGCTGATCTCCCCGTGCTATGCGGCTGCTTCCCACTAGCTATCTGTTTTACACTTGGTAGTGTATATATGTCCACGCCACTCTCACTTCATCCCAGCTTACCCTTCCCCCTCCCTGTGTCCTCAAGTCCATTCTCTACGTCTGCATCTTTATTTCTGTCCTGCCCCTAGGTTCTTCAGAGCCTTTTTTTTTTTACATTCCATATATATGTATTAGCATACAGTATTTGTTTTTCTCTTTCTGACTTCACTCTGTATGACGGACTCTAGGTCCATCCACCTCACTACAAATAACTCAATTTCGTTTCTTTTTATGGCTGAGTAGTATTCCATTGTATATATGTGCCACATCTTCTTTATCCATTCATCTGTCGATGGACACTTAGGTTGCTTCCATGTCCTAGCTATTGTAAATAGAGCTGCAATGAACATTGTGGTACATGACTCTTTTTGAACTATGGTTCTCTCAGGGTATATGCCCAGTAGTGGGATTGCTGAGTCGTATGGTAGTTCTATTTTTAGTTTTTTAAGGAACCTCCATACTATTCTCCATAGTGGCTCTATCAATTTACTGTCCCACCAGCCGTGCAAGAGGGTTCCCTTTTCTCCACACCTTCTCCAGCATTTATTGTTTGTAGATTTTTTGATGATGGCCAATCTGACTGGTGTGAAGTGATACCTCAGTGTAGTTTTGATTTGCATTTCTCTAATGATTAGTGATGTTGAGCATCCTTTCATGTGTTTGTTGGTAATCTGTATATCTTCTTTGGAGAATGTCTATTTAGGTGTTCTGCCTATTTTTGGATTGGGTTGTTTGATTTTTGGATATTGAGCTGCATGAGCTGCTTGTAAATTTTGGAGATTAATCCTTTGCCAGTTGCTTCATTTGCAAATATTTTCTCCCATTATGAGGGTTCTCTTTTTGTCTTGTTTATGTTTTCCTTTGCTCTAAAGCTTTTAAGTTTCATTAGGTCCCATTTGTTTATTTTTGTTTTTATTTCCATTTCTCTAGGAGGTGGGTCAAAAAGGATCTTGCTGTGATTTATGTCATAGAGTGTTCTGCCTATGTTTTCCTCTAAGAGTTTGATAGTGTCTGGCCTTACACTTAGGTCTTTAATCCATTTTCAGTTTATTTTTCTGTATGGTGTTAGGGAGTGTTCTAATTTCATTCTTTTTCATGTAGCTGTCCAGCACCACTTATTGAAGAGGTTGTCTTTTCTCCACTGTATATTCTTGCCTCCTTTATCAAAGATAAGGTGACCATATGTGCGTGGGTTTATCTCTGGGCTTTCTATCCTGTTCCATTGATCTATCTTTATGTTTTTGTGCCAGTACCATACTGTCTTGATTACTGTAGCTTTGTAGTATAGTCTGAAGGCCAGGAGCCTATTCCTCCAGCTGCATTTTTCTTTCTCAAGTTTGCTTTGGCTATTCGGGGTCTTTTGTGTTTCCATAAAAATTGTGAAATTTTTTGTTCTAGTTCTGTGAAAAATGCCATTGGTAGTTTGACAGGGATTGCATTGAAACTGTAGATTGCTTTGGGTAGTATAGCCATTTTCGCATTGTTGATTCTTCCAATCCAAGAACATGGTATATCTCTCCATCTGTTTGTATCATCTTTAATTTCTTTCATCAGAGTCTTATAGTTTTCTGCATACAAGTCTTTTGTCTCCTTAGGTAGGTTTATTCCTAGGTATTTTATTCTTTTTGTTGCAGTGGTAAATAGGAGTGTTTCCTTAACTTCTCTTTCAGATTTTTCATCATTAGTGTATAGGAATGCAAGAGATTTCTGTGCATTAATTTTGCATCCTGCTACTTTACCAAATTCATTGATTAGCTCTAGTAGTTTTCTGATAGCATCTTTAGGATTCTCTATGTATAATATCATGTCACCTGCAAACATTGACAGCTTTACTTCTTCTTTTCTGATTTGGATTCCTTTTATTTCTTTTTCTTCTCTGATTGCTGTGGTTAAAACTTCCAAAACTATGTTGAATAATAGTGGTGAGACTGGACAACCTTGCCTTGTTCCTGATCTTAGAGGAAATGGTTTCAGTTTTTCACCATTGAGAACGATGTTGGCTGTGGGTTTGCCATATATGGCCTTTTTTATGTTGAAGTAAGTTCCCTCTTTGCCTACTTTCTGGAGGGTTTTTATCATAAATGGGTGTTGAATTTTGTCAAAAGCTTTCTCTGCATCTATTGAGATGATCATATGGTTTTTCTCCTTCAATTTGTTAATATGGTTTATCACACTGATTGATTTGCATATACTGAAAACGCTTGCATTCCTGGGATAAACCCCACTTGATCATGGTGTATGATCCTTTTACTGTGCTGTTGGATTCTGTTTGCTAGTATTTTGCTGAGGATTTTTGCATCTATGTTCATTAGTGATATTGGCCTGTAGTTTCCTTTCTTTGTGACATCTTTGTCTGGTTTTGGTATCAGGGTGATGGTGGCCTCATAGAATGAGTTAGGGAGTGTTCCTCCCTCTGCTATATTTTGGAAGAGTTATTCTGCTGTTGATCCCTTCTAGAGAATTTTTAATTTCATTTATTGTGATTTTCATCATTGTTTGTTTGCTCTTTAGTTCTTTGAGGTCCTTGTTAAATGTTTCTTGCATTTTGTCTATTCTATTTCTAAGATTTTGGATCATCTTTACTATCATTACTCTGAATTCTCTTTCAGGTAGACTGCCTATTTCCTCCTCATTTGTTTGGTCTGGTGGGCTTTTACCTTGCTCCTTCACCTTTTGTGTGTTTCTCTGTCTTCTCATTTTGCTTAACTTACTGTGTTTGGGGTTTCCTTCTCGCAGGCTGCAGGTTCATAGTTCCTGAGGTTTTTGGTGTCTGCTCTCAGTGGGTAAGGTTGGTTCAGTGGGTTGTGTGGGCTTCTTGGTGGAGCAGACTGGTGCCTGTGGTCTGGTGGATGAGGCTGTATCTTGTCTTTCTGGTGGGCAGGACCATATCCATTGGTGTGTTTTGTAGTGTCTGTGACCTTATTATGATTTTAGGCAGCCTCTCTGCTAATGGGTGGGGTTGTGTTCCTGTCTTGCTAGTTGTTTGGCATAGGGTGTCCAGCACTGTAGCTTGCTGGTCATTGAGTGGAGCTGGGTCTTAGCGTTGAGATGGAGATCTCTGGGAGAGCTTTTGCCGTTTGATATTTTGTGGAGCCGGGAGGTCTCTGGTGGACCAATGTCCTGAACTCGGCTGTCCCACTTCAGAGGCACAGGCCTGACACCCAACCGGAGCACCAAGACCCTGTCAGCCACACGGAGGTTTATTCCTTAACCAAACTGGAGTTTTCTGTAGTCTACTCCACCTCAAGGGCCAATAATATTCAGAACTGGTGAGATTTCTAAGTCTTCATGTCCTCTTTTATTCCTGTGGACTTCTTGTTTTTCCTTTGTGTGCCGTCTAGCTTCCCTTTCTCACAGTGTGCCGCATTCACAGGCTTCCCAACAGCCCTTCAGAGCAGAGTTCAGGAATCCTCGCGGCCGAGCGTCTGGTCTCCGGTGCTGATCGCAGCGTGCGCCCCTCGTCTTCCCGTGCGCCCCTCCGTCCCGCTGCCTCCCACACCCAGGCCGGATGCTGGGAGCGGCAGCAGCGGCAGCAACTCGGGCTCCAAGACCACATCTTTCAGAAGAGATACTTTTAGAAAACCAATCAAGACAGAAGGTAAAAAAAAAACAACATTCTCTAGGAGATGGCCATCTACACGACATGTAAGTATTGGGTATCCAGTCTTTCATTCTTGATAGAGAGAGAGGTAATTACATGAAAGTTAAGATTTAATTGGTTGTTTAAATCTGGGGGTTGGCGGTGGGTAGGAAAGCTTTGTTGTGATTATAGTATCTTTTATCAATAGGGAGTCCTGAGGGGTTCCTTGATGAAATCTGGATGCATGAGCATTCCAAAGGCCAATTTGAAGAGCAGAAGTTTCCAATGTGCTTTCTGAAATTCAGACCCAGAATAAGTGGCCACACTCCTACGAGAGACAGTTTAACCTGTATCATTAGTTACCATTTCTTGCAAGAAAGATATTAAAATGAGCTTTCCTCGGAGATCCAGTTACGGCAAGAAACTGAATACCTCAAAGTATTACAAAAGTATTACAAAGTATTATGGCTTAACTATTTTAATATGGTTAAGCATTCAACAATATGGAAGACCCTGTGTTAATTCAGCTTTCTCTATCTCACTATTATCTTAGTGGCAAAGATGTTCTTGTAGGGCAGGGATCCCCAATCCCCGGGCCGTGGACCAGTACCAGTCTGTGGCCTGTTAGGAACCGGGCCGCACAGCAAGAGGTGAGCGGTGAGCGAGCGACCAAAGTTTCATTTGCTGCTCCCCATCGCTCGCCCTGCTCCCCATCTCTCCCCATCACTCCCCATCACTCCCCCTTGCTCCCTCATTGCTCCCCATCCCTCCCCATCGTTCCCCATTGCTCCCCATCACTCGCATTACCACCTGAACCATCCACACACCCCACCCTCCCATGGAAAAATTGTCTCCACGAAACCGGTCCTTGGTGCCAAAAAAGTTGGGGACTGCTTTTCTAGGGTATTTCTGGGGTTCACATAAAAATATAGGAGAACATGAGTGCCTGTCTTCCCCCATTCCTGTCCACTTTCCATGGCAGGATTTGCCCTCTGTCCCGTTCCAAAGCTTAATCCAACCAGCACTGGGAACATTTTAACATTCTGGCCCAGTATTTGTTGGAGGCTAGAATAAGTTTCACTGACACTGTTTCTAAATCTAAAGTGTTGGGGTGACTTTTGAGTCACCCCTGACCCCAGCAGTGGCTTTCAACACAAGTGACAAGTAAGGTTTAGAATTGGTAAATTTTCGTGGCCCTACCCTGAACTTCAATTTGCTTGACCAAGAAATTGTCACTTTTCCTAACCCTTGCCAGATCTTCTCTCTCTCTTGAACAAGATCTGGACCATGACCCCATCATCTTTCATGCTGATCTTCTGGGCTTCTTCTGCCATGCTCTGCCCACCATACTGAGCTTTACATAAGCAACTTCCCCTTTTTTCTCTACCTCTCTACTCCTGCCCCCAATCCTGCCATGTTGTTCTAGCCTGCAGGGGACTGACTGGGCTTCTGTCTCCAAAGCGAGAACTTGGGTCCCCATTGGGATAGATGCTCATGGACAGATTGAGCAGAGACATGGTCACCTCTCGCTTGTGAGGCTTTCTGCCACCTGGCCTCTTACATTTGTTCATCACTTAGTGGATAGGTGTTTTATACTGGCGCCCTTCCACAAACTGAGTTTGCTGAAGTCCTGCTACCCCTGCAGAGGTCAGTCCCACATCAGTTTTGGGATAATACTGGGTTGATATTGGGTTGGTCAAAAAGTGCCTTTGGTTTTTAAGTAAAAATAAAAGACACATTTTTCATTTTCACAAAGAATGTTATTGAACAGTATATTCACTCTTTTGTTCCACTACCTTCAGCCATTTTCCACGCAACTTCATAATTCCATCTTCCCAAAACTTTTTATTTTTTTGAGCAAAGAACTGTTCCAGGTGCCTTTTACAGTCTTCCAGGGAACTGACATTTTTTCCCTTAAGAGAATTTTGTAAAGAACAAAATAAATGGAAATCTGAACTTGTAATGTCTGGTGAATACAGCGGATGAATCAGAACTTCCCAGCCAAGCTTTAACTGTTTTTGCCTGGTGATCAAAGAAACATGTGGTCTTGCATTATCCTGATGGAAGATTTTGTGTTTTCTGTTGACTAATTCTGGACAATTTTTGTCGAGTGCTGCTTTCATTGGTCTAATTGGGAGCAGTACTTGTTGGAATTAATCATTTGGTTTTCCAGAAGGAGCTCATAAGAGAGGACTCCCTTCCAATCCCACCATATATACAACATCACCTTCTTTGGATGAAGACCGGCCTTTGGTGTGGTTGGTGGTGGTTCATTTCACTTGCCCCATGATTTCTTCCATTCCACATTATTGTACAATGTCCACTTTTCACCACCTGTCACAATTTGTTTGGAACAAATGAAAATGGAACATTTTCATTACTTTTAAGTGGAGGATCGCATGTGGAAATACGGTCAAGAAGGTTTTTTTCGCTTAACTTAGATGGAACCCAAACATCAAAGTGATGAACATAGCCAAGCTGGTGCAAATGATTTTCAATGCTACATTTGGATATTTTGAGTATGTCAGCTATCTTCCACATGGTATAAAGTTGATTGTTCTCAATTAATGTCTCAATATGATCATTATCAACTTCAACTAGTGTACCCGACTGTGGAGCATCGTCCAGCAAGAAATCTCCAGCACGAAACTTCGCAAACCACTTTTGACACATTCGATCAGTCACAGCACCTTTTCCATACACTGCACAAATCTTTTTTTGCGTTTCAGTTGCATTTTTACCTTTCTTGATATAGTAAAGCATAATAGGCCAAATATGTGACTTTTTCCCCTTCCATCTTCATTATTAAAATGGCTTCACAAAAATTCACCAATTTTGATGTCTTTTTTTTTTTTTTTTTTTTTTTGCGTTACGCAGGCCTCTCACTGTTGTGGCCTCTCCCATTGCAGAGCACAGGCTCCGGACGCACAAGCTTAGCAGCCATGGCTCACGGGCCCAGCCACTCCGCGGCATGTGGGATCTTCCCGGACCGGGGCACGAACCCGTGTCCCCTGCTTCGGCAGGCGGACTCTCAACCACTGCGCCACCAGGGAAGCCCTGATGTCTTTTTTTAAATGCACGCTGATATGACAGCTGTCACATACAATCTAATAAAATTGTTTTGAATGATGTTAAAGACAGCTAAGTGCTACTAGAGCCATCTTACTGAAAAAAAAAATGAATGAAACTTTTGGCTAACTCAATATCTTCCCATCCTATCTGGTATCTGGTCCCATGTCCTCCTTCTAGTGTCCCATGTTGCTGAAGTCCCCACTCAGCTGGAGGCAGACCCATCTAATAGATGACAGATCACCTCAGATAAATGAATTCCCTATTTTCCAATAATTGATTATGTTCCAGTAAGGCATGGTATTGAAATGTTAATCTATCAAATTAGAGACACACTGGAGGGCTAGGACTTTATTATTTGCTCTGAAAATACCATGTAAGTGTAGCAAACTTTAAACTCCTCTTTGGTTATTTCATTAGGAAAAAGTAATCTCATTTACCTGGCACTTTTACCGCTACATTTATGCTTTTAAAACAGTGAAGTGAGCGTTCTACAGCTATGTAAGAGAAACACATTATCAAAGCATTAGGAAATGATTAAACTGACATTTTCTTAAGAAAACGAAAGGAGCAGGAAAAAGCCATTCTAAAAAGACTGAGCGCTACATACTCTAGATAGTATCTTCAGTGCTTACTCAGGGATCTTTAAAGAAGCTTATTACCAAGTACCCTAAGAAGACAAGTGTGCATGTGTACAGATCAGAGGAATGCAAGTTAATGCACCTGCCAGATTTTACTATCGTACAAAGTATGTCAATCAGCACTCAGACCTTGCATTGAAAACTGTGTTCTTTCACGTTTCCTCTGTGCTGTGTCATTCATAACTCAATCCTCCAAGTCAGTAATCGTTCCGCGTTGCCGATTGTCATAAATGGTACAAATGTGTCCCGCGCGTGCTCACACACACGGCTCTTGAAGTTATTCGTAACCTTTTCTGGACACACAAAAATATTTTGACACAAGAAAAAGTTAGACTCTTGGCTATCCAAACTGTTAAAAGACTCTTATTCAGCTAACATTTATTAAGCATTTGCTGTATGCTGGGCACCATGTTTCATGATTTCACCCATGCTATCTCACGTGATCAGCATGAAACGCTCCAGGATTTAGATCCAAACTGGTGGGCAATCTTAGTCTTCTATGAAAGAAGAAAAGATATGTGCTGATTTTATTAGGAAGACATTTCTAGCAGTGACACTAGCTCCAAAAGGAAGGAACAAGATTAGGAGCTCGGGCTTTCCTGGTGGCGCAGTGGTTGGGAGTCTGCCTGCCGATGCAGGGGACGCGGGTTCGTGCCCTGGTCCGGAAGGGTCCCGCATGCCACGGAGCGGCTGGGCCCATGGGCCATGGCCGCTGAGCCTGCGTGTCAGGGGCCTGTGTTCCACGATAGGAAAGGCCACGGCAGTGAGAGGCCCGCGTACAAAAAAAGATTAGGAGCTCAGGGTTGTCAGACAGTGGTTGTGAATATTTTTCCTCTTTTCTAAGGCTCTTGCCAAGGATTCTGGAAAACAGTGCCAGAGACTTGCTTTTGCAGCATACATGGGTGGCAGGGGGGTGGAGTGAACAAGATTGGTAGGTGTTCATTATATGTTGATATGAACATTTTTCAAAATTTGTCTACTGACTTCTTAACAGCAATTGATGTAGCTGACCACACACTCCTTCCCCACATGCTGGCTTTCCTTGCTTTCTCGACACCATACTTGACAGATTTCCCCCAAAGGGATTGCCTTTTGGGGCAGGAGAAGAGGGGAGATTGTGCTAGCTCACTGAGTAATGTTTCCAAGGTCGCCCAGTGAGGTTCGTCTGACCCTTGCCCTGCGTACAGAGACTTGGGACAGTGTGTGAGGCCTCAGTCATAAGAGTCTTGTCCAATAGTCTGTTCTGTGGGAATAAGAATGTGAAATAGAAAAAGCAATGAGCTAAGAGTCTGGAGACTTGAGTCTGCTCTGGTTCTTCTCACTATTAGCTGTGTGATCGTGGCTTGGAGGCACCCTTAAATTCTTCCTCTTTAAAGTGGGGATAATAACACCTACTTGCCTAACCTCACAAGGCTGATGTTAGGAAAAATTAGATTATATATATCAAAGCCCATTGAAATTAAGCGTTAATTAAATTTAATGTGAAAGAGAGTAGCATGATTCTTTTCCTGGCCCCAACACTTACTACCTGTGTCATCCTGGCCAAATTAATTAACCCCTCTCTGCTTTGGTTTCCTCATCTGTATAAAGAACATATAAAAAGTAGGTACCTTACAAGGTTGTTTTAAGGTTAAATTTAGGTGTGTGATATTTTAGACAAGATTGTCTCATGCCAAAGATTGTTTTGTTTCTTTACTTCCAATACTCATTTCATAATGTCCATTTAGTAAGGAATAGTCCAATTAAACTAGATCAAGGATTAGAAGACACAGGTACTGTGCCTAGTGCTCCCATTGCCTCCCTGTGTATCTTTGGGTGAATTATTTGACCTTAGAACCCTGAGTTTCCTCCTCTGTAATAGGCACTTTACAGGACTGTTGTGAGGATAAAAAGAGAGTACGTATATCAAGAACTTGGCACGTAGCTGCCACATAGTCGATTCACACAGTGGTAGTAGAGAAGCAGAGTAGGTCCACAAAAATTGTAGTTTCGTTCCTTTTTCTCTTCTTTCATACTTCTTTGACCCCATCTTCCTAATGTGTGAGATGTAGATTTTTATTCTTGTCTTGCATGTCTTTGGGATTCTTTTTTTTTTTTTTTTTTTGGTGGTACGCGGGCCTCTCACTGTTGTGGCCTCTTCCGCTGTGGAGCACAGGCTCCGGACGCGCAGGCTCAGCGGCCATGGCTCACGGGCCCAGCCGCTCCACGGCATGTGGGATCTTCCCGGACCGGGGCACGAACCCTTGTCCCCTGCATCGGTAGGCGGACTCTCAACCACTGCACCACCAGGGAAGCCCTGTATATAATCTTTCCTGGTACCTGTTTTAAGAAAACAGAGTATTAAAATCTCTGTTGATAATTAAACCTGTTACTTTTGCTTAATCCAGCATTTCTCATCATTATTTGATGATAGAATGACCTCCCTGGTCATCGTTTTTTGCATTTCATGCAAACCCACTAAGATGTTGTGTAACACAGCCTGGAAAACAGTACTGAGGAGGCAGGATTTCCTCTCCCATGTGGCCTGGTATCTATTCCCTCAATGTGCTGTATTTGTGTAAATCACATGATGTAGGTGGCTGCCTGCTTTGCCCATGGTCAGGTCCAGCCCTAGACAGGGTACAAGCCTGGAGTGAACAAAACAGGAGTCACTCCTGGGCAGAGAACGCAAACTTGGTCAAAATAAATTACTGGAAACATTTTTATTAAAGAAGAGGAGTCGTTTCGAGGGTGTGATAGCTTCTGTTAAAGCTTATGCAGTTAATCATTCCTTGTTTGAGGTTTGGACTTTCTTCCCTTTGATGTAATTAGCCATTAGGCTTTCTGAAGTACATTTTTCATGTCAAGGAGACAATGGTTTCAAAGGAGAGATAGGGTGGGGCTGAAAGGAAGGCCAAGTTAATGCACAGAGCAGCAAAAGACACAGGAAAATATCAACAGTCCTTACACCAGCCATTTGCTAACAGTGCCTTGGAACACAATGCTATTTCACTGTAAATACAGCGATGTTTTACATGGTGCTTTGTTGCATCATAAGGGTTTTCTGGAACTTTTCCCAGGACTGTGGGATGCATGTGTTTGGGAATGGTATGGAAGTGCTTTCCTGGTTCAATCAGAGAAGCTCTCCTATTATGTTTTATTTGCTTATGCTTCAAAGTAAGATGTTATTTGAAAAAATAACAACTGCTAAAAGCATCTTAAAACCTCTGAATAGATGATTCAACTAAGTGAGACAGGACTGGTTAGCCACCTGTTGCTCCATTTCTACCAAAATTGGCTTTGCTGTAGCAGAACAAATTTCCAAGTCAAGTTATCCAAAGAAAGAGTAGTTTATCCAAACTCTTCATTCATTCCATAAATGTTTATTGAAAGTACAGTACTTTCAGTAAACTGGGAGGGATTGTTTGGTTTTGTGTAAATGTAGGAGTAAGGGGCATGTGTGGGAATGGGTGTGTGTATGTGTGTGCATGTACATGCATGTATATATGTACAGATGTGTGTATATGTGTGTACATGTGTGTATGTGCATGTGTGTGAATTACAGGAACTTCAAAGCTGACACCAATCTAAATACTACCTTTAAAGAGCTTGGTCAGGGCTTCCCTGGTGGCACAGTGGTTGAGAGTCCGCCTGCCGATGCAGGGGATACGGGTTCGTGCTCCAGTCCGGGAAGATCCCACATGCTGCGGAGCGGCTGGGCCTGTGAGCCATGGCTGCTGAGCCTGCGCGTCCGGAGCCTGTGCTCCGCAACAGGAGAGGCCACAACAGTGATGAGGCCCGCGTGCCGCAAAAAAAAAAAAAAAAAAAAAAAAAAAAAAAAAAAAGAGCTTGGTCAATACAGGAAGTGAGGCACGCATACAAACAGTTATAATCAAAAGCAGAAAGTAATACGTGCCAGGTAGTAGTTGATTGGTTCACATTTCAAATTTAAATAAAAACATCATCACCCAAGAGGATGTCCTTGTCTTCATTCTTTGTCTTCCAACAATATATAACATACAAAGTATACAGGTTAATATTAAAATCACCAGATTTCTGCCACTCCAGACTGATTATTTAAAATTCTTTTTTTGATTGGTGTGAGCCTTTCTCTGGAAAAACTAAGACAAAGTTGACGTTTCCTTTGATCTTTCAATTATGTTCATCTGGGCCTATATCCAGTCTCAATGATTTTCATGAATTTAGTATATGTCCTTCCAGTTCTTGCTTAATATTTTTCCAAAAATATATTTGTATCCATGTATACTGTTTTTTCCACTTTTCCAAATGTGCATGTGCAGTATTAAACTTTTTGCATTTTTTCCATCGTAGTCTTGTATTGCATTGTAGTCTTGAAATATATAGATATTGAGAGTGCCAAATCCTAACCCTTAGACCACCCGGGAGCGTCTAGATGTTGAAATAAATGGATATAGCACAAGTTCATTACTTTATTACTGTGTCAGTATCCCATGTTGGGACAATATCTCCTTTTATTTATTCCTTTCCCTAGTGCTGTGTATTAAAGTTCTTTACAATTTTTCGTAATTACAAACGATGCTGCAGTGAATATCTTTGCATATGTGTTCTTTCAAGAGATTCTCTCTTGAGATTTCCTCTCAAGGTTAATGGAAATGAGGAGTTAACAGGGTGTACACTTACTAGATCCTGCCAAATTGCTCTCCAAAGCATACTACCCATTTCTACTTTGAACATCAGTGAATGAATGTTCCTATTTCTCCACATCCAGGTCAATGCATGGTGGGGTTGAGCTTTTAGATTTTTGCCAATTTTTTTTATTTGCCATTTCTTGATAACTAGTTAGTTTGAACATCATTTTAAAGATTTAGTGACCCTTTGAATTTCTTCTGTGAATTCTTTGTACCATTTCCTCACTTTCCTATTACGTAAGTATTATTTCACTGTAACATATTTTGCAAATTTCTTCTTTTGGCAGGTTGTTATTTTTCTTTGAAATCTATTTATATCTTTTGACATTCATAACGTTTGAAGTTTTCTAATGAATGAAATTTATTTTTATAAGGGTGCAGATCGGGAGTTAATTTAATTTTTTTCTGCAAGGATCATTGATATTCTTTAGGTCTCATTCCATTTGGCATTTTGATTGAAGAGGGCAATAGAGTATGGTGATTAAGAATGCAGGTCCTAGAGCCAGGCTGCCTAGATTCAAATTCCAGATCTGTCACTTATAAACTTTATTGCCTTAGGTGTTATTTTCTGAGCCTCAGTTTGTTCATCTGTAAAATAGGGGTGACAGAAATATTACCTTTTGTAGGTATTTTTGTCAAGCTAAATTAGTTAGTATATGTAAAGCACTTAGAACAGTCCCAGAATGTAGTAGTATTATATGTGTCTGCTATTATTAATTCCTCATGAGAATGAATACTATAATCTGAGTTTTAGAATATCTATATCTAAGCTACCTTTTGTTTCAGATAGGATAAATATATTTGTATAGAGAAAGATGAATCTGGAGCACAATAACATATGTATTCAGAGGACTAAAATGACATATGGCTAACTCTTATTTATATTTATTTGTGTCCCTCCTATAAATACCTCATTTCTCTTTTTATTCTTAGAACCTAACACAGTGCCTGGCATAACTAAACACTCATTCAGATCAGATCAATGAATGAATAAATAAATGAATGATTTTCTTATGCTTATGTTTAGCCATATACCCCACTATTTCCTGTCAGTATTTTCTCAGAATGAAAATTGCCTTAATATCAGCACAAACAAACCCAAGAGGATCAATCAGCTGCAAAATTATTATGCAAAGCGTTCCTGAGCCAAATGTAAATGACTTTTGGATTATCTGATGTTCCGTAGTTTCTGCATCACCACCCCCTCCACCAGCGTGAATATTCAGCAGATAGGCGTGCTAAGCAATCAGGTGCCTGCTTCACCATCAGGGAGTCCAAGAAAGTGAAAACGTTCCAAATTGTTTTAGAAGGGCTTCCTCCTTGTTAATGCTACTCACTCCGTTTGTGCTCCTGAGTTGATCACCGTATAAGGCACTCAGAGGGTTTTAAATTGAATTTATTGTGATGAAATGTATTGGTATCTGAATCAGGGAGGGTGAATGTCATGCCATCGTTCATATATCAAGTTACTGCCCATCCACTCACCTGCCCATGTATCCATCTATTCTACAGATATTTAGGGAGACCCTACTCTATGCATGTGTGCATTGGGTGGTGCTGTGGAGGACGCAGAGGATAATGTGCTGTATCTGTCAGTTCCAAGGACCTGTAGAAAATCATGAGGCCCAACCCTTGAGAAATGCACAGATTCTAGTATGAGATTCTCCACCTTCCAGTTAAAGCTCTCATAGTTACGCTGATGCTTGTAGCAAATATTTAAACTTCCCTAAATACCGATAAGGAAATGCATATAAAATTGTGTGGAAAATAGTAAATGCTCTCTAAAGTTTAGTTTTTATTCCTACAACTGTGGATATCAAATGGGTAAAGAGGGACGTTCACCTTAAATGCAAGCCTGTAATTCTGAAAACATGAAAATCTGACAAAGATATTTGTCAATACTGGAAACTGCAGATGGGGCAACCCTGCCTATGATTCAGCTTCAGCCTCTGCAAAGACATGTCCATGCCGTCATTTATGGTGAGTATTTACTGAATGCTTACTATTGGATAGGGTCTCTTGTAAATGCTTTTACATCTATTGATTCATTATTTTAGTACTTCCAGAAATAATGTGCAGAGGGTTCTATTATCCCAAATTTACAGATGGAGAGATTGAACCAGAGTGAAGTTAACCATATTGCCTCAGGTCACATGATAGAAATTGATAAAGTCAGATTCAAATTCTGAAGTCTGGCGCCAGAGCCCATGCTCCAGCTACCTGTCCTTGCTTAAGATGATGGTTGAAGACTACTGGACTCAGCTCATTAGACTAGGCTTTGTTTGTTTCTAGGAAGCATAGGGGCCCATGACATGTTGAAGACATGGAAGCCAGATTTATGCTTCCCTCAAGCCAAAGAAGTAACTCCTGGTGTCCCAGAAAAAATTTTTCTTGACCTCTGGTAATGAGAGTACGCCCCCCTGATTTTGAGTCTAAAGTAGAGTTTTCTTGTATTTATACAAGAACTATTTCTTGAACGCATACATTTATCAGATGAGGTGTTGTCAGGATATAGTGGATAACAACATGGGCATGGTTTGGGGCCTGAATGAGTATATTGTATTGTACATTGTCACTATACTTCAATTTATTCTAATTTTGGAGAATCAAAGGATTAGTTGAAAGTATTCAAAATCTGATATCTATCATCAGAATTATTACTGTTATTTGTTACTAATTTGCATGTATTATAGATAGTTCAAGTTCTCCTGAAACATACAAAGAATCTGTTTCAAATTAATTGGGTGTAGCAAGGACTGTGTAGTGGGTTCGAAAAGGTCTCTAAGCACATCCTGGACAACGCTTTGCAGCCTGTTTTGCACTTTAGGTGTGGCTGTGTGACCCAGTGCTGGCCAATGGGGTGTGGACTGCAGTCTGAAGCAGTTTTTAGCAGAAACAAATACCCCTAGACTTCTATGTTCCTTTAGCAAGCACACAGTCTCCCATAGAATTAGAGCCATCGAATCTAGAACCTGCTCCCCAAAAATGAAGAAGATATCTTCCCATCAAAGCAAATGGCTAGGAGACAGGTGTTCCTCCTTCCCAAGGGTGTAGTACTTCCGTTATCATTGAAATGCCACCTTTTTTCACTTTGTTGGGGTCCTGTGAGCCAGCTATTTTCATTGTATTCCTTTTCTTGTGTCAGTTTCTGTTCTACAATGATAAAATATTTGAAATTCTGGTATTGAATTTCATCTACTCCTGAGACTTTCCCATTTAGAGACATGGCTCTTTAGCAGTGCCAAAGTTTTAGCTCCTAAACTTCAGAGGCAGAGATTTAAAACCAGTGGCAATCTGGGCAGATGTCAGCAGGTGAGAGGTTTCCACAGCCAGTCCTCATAAAGCACATGTCCGTACCGCACTGTGGCTTCTAATCCACCAATAAAGCACAGATCCTACTGCGATCATCGGCAGAGCCTTATGTCCAAAGGCAGATATTTTATTCAAATAATCTCACACTGCTCTGTGGGAAATACTATTTTCATTATGTTTGCAAACATGTTAGCATTCATTAAAATGTGCACTGCCTGCAAGAAAGATTCATGGCGAGCTTTTCCTGTTAGAGGACATATTTGTGAACAGCTCTCATGAGGCAGAAGTTTATAACACTGGTGATTTGAAATGTGTGATACTTTACATTGCTACTCTCATCAGAAAGTTTCAGAGTGCAGGCATCTGGTGTACGTTCCATCCCTCCAGCCATTTGACAGGGCCAGAGCTTCAGAGTCCTGGAAGGTCCTTAAGCTCCTTTTTTTCCTTGTGGAAGACTTCATTCTGGACTAACTTTTGGTTTTATACTGTTTTTTTTTTCTATTCCATCATGGTCTCCTTATCTGATTAATACTTTTGAAGGCTTTCCTTCTATTTCTTTATTATTTCTCTTATGCCTTTTTTTGTCTTCTGTTTAGGTTATTTTGTCTTAACAGCGTCATAGCCTACTTTCTCTGTTGAGAACATGCTTTGTCCTTTTCATCCATTGTATATTTTTTATTACCTGTCTAGGTATTATTCTGTTTTACAATGGATGGGATACTAAAAACTCAAAAGCAAAAAGCGTTTATGAGTTGAATGTAACTTTTATGTCAACCTACATTATATTTTTAAAGATGCTTCGTGTCAGTCAAATGAAATACTCTCTAGTTCCAGAAGTGCAGTTAGAGTAGATTCTTTCCTTTCTAAATGAATGGACATTTGTACAGAGGCAGAGATCCATAGACTATGGATAAAAATTTAAGTCAACTTTAATTTCTAAATGAATGTGATCCCACAGTCATGCTTGTATTTCATGTACATGCACACACATGTATGTACACACACATGCAGATACCTGTACTTCATGGTAATGGCCAAGCAGCAAGGACCTGAAGTCTAATCATGTCAAAAATTACTGGTGTCGGGCTTCCCTGGTGGCACAGTGGTTGGGAGTCCGCCTGCCGATGCGGGGGACACGGGTTCGCGCCCCGGTCCGGGAAGATCCCACATGCCACGGAGCGGCTGGGCCCGTGAGCCATGGCCGCTGGGCCTGCGCGTCCGGAGCCTGTGCTCCACGGCGGGAGGGGCCGCAGCAGTGAGAGGCCCGCGTGCCGCAAAAAAAAAGAAAAAAAAAAGTTACTGGTGTCTAAGGGTGGGTTGGATCACCGAAGCCCTCAAAAATTTGAGACCAGATAGACAAGGGTTAGCCATCACCCCATACTCAGGAAAAATAATCTATTTATCACTAAAAATTATGCAAAGTGACAATCACATCTTTCATTTTAAATAAAGCCTTTAAAGCTAAAACCAAATTTCTATGTTGTCAAATACCTTAGGAGACAATCTAGTGTCCAACAGAAGAAAATCTCATCTTAGGGAGCCTCTTGCTAGGAGTGAGCTGGGAGAAAGAGGTGTCTAGGTATTTTCTCTCAAGACTTGTTATTTTTATCTTCATTCCAATGAATTTTAAATCAATTGAAAAAGTATTTGCTTCTTTGTCAGTGATTGGTAAAAATGGTTGTCCCTGTACTGAGCAAGTTATTTAACTTTTATTTCCTCCTTTACAAAAGGAATCACAATTCCAACTTAATTGAGATGTTCGGAAGATTATGGGATGTGAACCCTGTAAAGGTCAGAATAAAACCAGATACCTATTAGGGACTCCACGTTGGTGGCTCTTCCGGGATCTGCTTTCCTCTTTATGGCTTTAAGATGCTTCCTGGTCTCCTAGGGTCTGCTTGATGCAACCGGTCCCTAGACCTTCATAGTTCTTACATGTATTGTGAAACCCTGTCTATTCAAACTTGGGATGGGATACATTGGGATCTATGTAGATTCAGTTCAGTCATTCTACTTTAACCCATAATTTGAAGCTTACTCTATCTTCTTACTTCCAAACTGACAGGTAGAGGATATGATATTCTAATCAAAGCATTCATTCTAACCCAAGTAAAGATTAGTGACTTCTGGTGGTCAGGGCCTGAGTGTTTTGGTCTAATTTGAAGGAGAGTTCTAATAGCAAAAAATTTCAGAATAGGAAAGTAAAAAAAGAAAAAAAAGACCTTTGTATATATAATAGAATTAAAGTTGGAAAAGATCTGAGAGATTCTGTGCCTCAGGTTCTCATTATCCAGATGGAACTGAAGACTAGAGGGGCTAGGTAAAATTTTCAAGGTCATTCAGTGAATTAAACTGGGAGCTGAGCCGCCAAAGAGTATTCTGATTCCCAGCATTTTGGGTTTTTTCACTTGTACTCCATTGTCTTTTAAAAACAGATGCTTTCTTGCTGGTTGGATCCATGGGCCCCTCAACTCATAAAGCATGGAGCATGGGCAGCTGGTTGCTTCTCTCCTCACACTTCTATACCCTGGCTTTTACGACCCATCTTTTCTGATAGTCAGAGACCTAAAAGCCCTATGTCAGCAGTGTTTCATTCATCGAGAAATACTGTAATAATGTTACACTTAATTAACAAAAAATTGTAGAAATGCAGGGTTCATCAGATATATACTGAACACACGTCAGACATTGTGCTAATACAACAATGGACCATTTATAATTTCTGTCACAAAGAAACTCACGATCTTGTGGGGAAGGAGATTCATATACAAATACTTGTAATTCAGATAAGTACTACAACTTATAATGTAAACAGGATCCATTTCTAATAGTTGGTGTATAATTGGGAAGGATGTGTAGAAACAGTTCTTGAGTATTATTTCCTTGTATTGAGATGAATATATCAGGTTATTTATAAATTAATTATTTTCTTCCCTTCTCTCATCCCCCTAACATTTAACATAAATTGTGTTAATAATCTCAGTATTTAAGTTACAGGATATTCAAGTGGGACATTCAGCTAGAAGAAGAAAGGACATCACCCCAAATGGATGAGGAGACATTTTTGTATCATTTTTTGTTGCGAGAGTTTGCGTGTTTCAGTTGTATGAGGGATAGTTGCATCATGTCAGGTGTAAGCACAAGTTTGCTATTTATTTAGAGGTAAAATAAGGTTAAAAGAGGTTTATTTAACCTCTAAATAAAAAAGAACTTCTAAATAAAGAAGAGTTAGACTGTGATGAGTTTGTGCCGTTCAAATGAGCTAAGCTGGAACTGTAGTTTTCAGAATTCCCTTAACTAACATGGCTCCTTTAGGGAAATTGTGTGATATGTGGAAGGAACAGTGAAGCAGCAGCCTTTATGCTTTGAGGCTCCTGAGGGTGTTGGATGCCACTGCAGCTCACGCACCTTGGGGTGGATTTGTGAACTCACTTTGTGACACCCTCTGGCGTCATCTACTCCATCCCCCCACTGAGCAATCTCCTCCTTCAGTTTCACATAGTTCTGGCCCAGGTGAACTTGCAGCTTCACGGAGAAGGGCACCCACTTCTTTCGGCAGATCGTCCATATCACTGAGTTGCAGGTGGTAAGAAACATATGCAAGTTCCGGTTTGTCCTCACTCTCCTCTCTTCACTTATAGTTTTTCTTTCTGATTAGCTTCTCTGCTGACCTACAGTGAGTTCAGGATCAGATTTCTTCCCTAATGTTCATGACTGTATAAAGTCTAATCCCTCTTTTAAATTCATTATTTTTGGTCACGCATAGCGATTCTGCTTCTTTGAAGGAAACCTTTCATGTTCAAAATGAAAACCTTGATATTTATAATGTTTAAATATTATGTGTGTGTTGCTGCTGTTGTTGCTTTTCAGTTTCAGTCCTTCACTTCAACCTATGTGATTCTCTTTAGATGTTGATTATGACACCAATACAATTCATGTTCTTCTGAGTTTCATGTCCTCTCCAGTTTTGGAGAACAGGTCATCTATATTTTCATCCACATCATATACAAAAAGATTGGTTTGTTTTAGACTTATTAGCATATTTCTTGTAAGTTACATAACCACAATTATCACTTCATTCAGTGAACATTTCTTCATCTTTTCCATAAAGATTAATAAGAGAATTTGTCAAAGACTTTGGTCATACTCAGATATGTTACATTTACTATACTTTTATGATTCCACAGGTTACTAATTCTATCTGTGAGATTTAAAAAAAAAGTAGCTTTTAACTCAATTAGAAAATGGGCAAGGACTTGAATAGATATTTCTCCAAAGAAGGCATACAAATGGCCAACAGATAAATAAAAATGTGCTCAAGATCACTGATCATCAGGGAAGTGCAAATCAAAAGCACAATGATATATCACCTCATACCTGTCAGAATGGTTAGTACCCAAAAAACAAAACAAAACATAAGTGTTGGTGATGGTGTGGAGGAAATTGGAAGACTTATGCACTGTTGGTGGAAACATAAAATGTTGCAGCTACCATGGAAAACAGTATAGAGGTCTCTCAAAAAATTAAAATAGAATTACCATATGATCTAGCAATCCCACTTCTGGGTATTTAAACAAAAGAATTGAAATCAATATCTCAAAGAGATATCTTTATTCCCAAGTATATTGTAACATTATTCACGCTAATCAAGATAAGGAAACAACTTGAATGCCTATAAATGACTAAATGGATAAAGAAAATGTGGTATATAATACAACGGAATATAATTCAACCTTAAAAAAGAAGAAAACCTTGCATTATGCAATAACGTGGATGAACCTGGAGGACATTATGCTAAATAAAAAGCTGGTCACAGAAGGACAAATACTGCATGATTTCACTTATATAAGATATCTGAAATAGTCAAACACATCAAAGCAGAAAGTTGAATGGTAATTGCCAGGGACTTGAGGGAGAGGGAAATGGGGAGTTGTTCAACAGGTATAAAGTTTCAATTATGCAAGTTGAATAAATTCTAGAGATCTGTAGATCAAAATATTGCCTATCATTAACTATACTGTATTGTTTACTTAAAAATTTAATAGGGTAGATTTCATGTTATGTTTTAACTACAATGAAAAAAAAAGTTACTTTTACTTAAATAGTTCTTTAGAAAATCAATTGTGAACACTAGTGACCCATTTAATGATCTTTAAAAAAAAATCTATCCCTTTATGGTTTATAATTGAATCTTGCTCAGGTTTTAACATCCAACTCACTGCTGTATGTTTTGTATAATCCATCCTCCCATTTTTCACTCCCTTATTTGAAAATTAAAATGATATTTATATGTCTTAAATATTCTGGGATCTTTCTAAGCAACAAATATCACCACCAGTACATGCTTCCCCTTCTCTCTCTGGAATGTAAAACAAGTGACGTTTGCGCAGGCTCAGCGGCCATGGCTCACGGGCCCAGCCGCTCCGCGGCATGTGGGATCTTCCTGGACCGCGGCACGAACCTGTGTCCCGTGCATCGGCAGGCGGACTCTCAACCACTGCGCCACCAGGGAAGCCCCTAAAACAGGTGACTTTAACTTACTTAGAATATCAGGAAATCTTTTTGTGAATTTCTTTTCACCTCTCTTGGGCTTACCAATATTAATTTTATCCATTTTAGTCTGAACATAATTCCCTTTTACAGAGAAGAAAGAAGTACATTGAGAAATTTATTTTTCCTCTGTAGACCAAGAACTTCTTTGATCAGTCCAGTCTTCCAGCATTGAGGAATTATAATTTTGGTACAATATTTGCTCAGTGCTGTTGAAAAATTCCATTAGCTTCATGAAAGATGTGATGACTTCCACTGATTTTTTTCTTTCCTTAATAGCAAATATATTCTTTTAAAATTTAAATTCATCTATAGAATTTATGGTCTGTGCTGTTCTGGTATCATAACACTTATATTTCCTGAGCAACAGATAAAAAATAAAAATGAATAGTTTAAAGAAAGTTGGAAAAGTTAATTATTTTATATACAGAAATGCCTAGCATTACACAAAAGCTGTTGGAAGGGAAAAACTATAATACTTCTTATTAATTACCTTTTAAAAATTAATACTCCAAGGATGAGATAAAATTTAGACGTTTCTGCATCTTCTCTCCTCTATGTCTGAATTCATTTGACCTAGGCATTCTAGAGAAGAAGGACGGCAGTGTTTCCTAAACCCGCCTATGCTAAGAGTCACCTGGGTGCTTGTTAACTTCACAAATTTCTTCGATCCTTCCTTGGAAATTTTGGTTCTTTAGGTTTAGGGTGGGCTTAGAATTCTGTATGTTTAACAAGCACTGCAGATGATTGTATCATCAGGTAAGCTTGGGAAACAATGGAAAGAGCCCATAACTTGAACATCAGCCTGACCTACGTATGAATTCAATGTCTAAAGCTTAACAGCTATATAAACTCAGGCACATTGTTTAGCCTTTTTGAAAGTTAATTTCTTCATCATTAAAGAGGGAATGTTAACATCTTCCCCAAAGAAATTTTGTGTAAATTCAATGAAATAAAATGCAAAATGTGTAGCTAACTCTAGTGCTATCATTATTGAAAACTATGTTGTAAACTTTTTTCTAATCTTTGTCTTTACTCTTGCTGCAGGAGAAAATATAAATTTCTGAAGCAAAACAAAATATTCAAGTCTTCTTTCTCAATGTAAACAATAGTAGAGTCATTTACTCATTTGTAATGTGTCTGAGGCACAAAGGGCCACATTTAGATGACTGGTAAACTAATGGGTGGTGTTACCTTTCCGATATTCAAAGGCAACACCACAATTGTTATATTTCCATCTTATTAAAAGCAAGATAAAATAATTTTTGGTAGATTTTTTTTCTCCATACACCTTTAAAAAAAAAGTCTATAGGAAGTTTTTATGCTCGTCAATTCTTTACAACACTGGTTCTCAAAATATGGCTCGTGGGATGCAGCAGCATCACCTGGGAACTTTTTTGAAAAGAAAATTCTCAGTCCCTACTCCAGACTACTAAATCCTAAAGACGCCACCAGAAAACTACTAGAGCTCATCAGTGAATCTGGTAAGGTTGCAGATACAAAATTAATATACAGAAAACTGTTGCATTTCTATACACTAACAATGAAGTATCAGAAAGAGGAATTCAGGAAATAATCCCATTTACCTTCGCAGCTATATTAGAAACTTTTGAAGTGAGGCACTGCCATCTGTGTTTTAACAAGGCCACTGGGTGATTCTCACGCAGGCTCAAATTTAGAAACCACTGTTCTATTTCCAGTGTCCAATTGCCTCTCTCCTTCCAACCTGTTCATCTGCTGCATTCCTGATCTCAGTTCATGGAAACGCTATGTTTCCAGATCTTCAGGTCAAACATGTGGTCATCCTTAATTTCTAATTTTCTGTCTAGCTCATATCCAATATATCAGAAAATCCTGTTGTTTTACCTTCAATTACCAGGATTTCACCATTCATCCCTCCACTGTTAATAGCCTGGTCCTAGTCTCTATTTTCTCTTGCATGGATTATTACAACAATCTTCTAACTGATCTCCCAGCTTCCACTCTTTTATTCTTCCAGACTGTTCTCAACACCGAAGCCAGAGGGATGCTTTTAAAATAAAAGTCTGATTGACTCACGGACATGGAGAACAGACTTGTGGAGTGGGAAGTTGGGGTTAGCAGATGTAAGCTATTATATATGGAGTGGATAAACGGTCCTACTGTATAGCACAGGCAACTGTATTCATAAACCATAATGGAAAAGAATAAATATATATATATTTAACTGAATCTCTTTGCTGTACGGCAGAAATTAACACTACATTGTAAATCAACTATACTCCAATAAAAAGAAGTCTGATTATGTTATTTGCACTGAATTATCTACTGGTTCATTAGAACCATTCTTACTTTTCCTAGTCTCTCCTGTTTCCTGGAAGCTGGGAGCTTAGAAACTTTATTTCCCAGAATTCCTGCCACTGGAGTTCTAGATCAAATGTCAACAATGGGAGAAAATTACTTTAGAGATTTGGAAGGTGGAATGGAAGCAGAAACCATAGCACTTTTCCTCTAGCATGGTAGAGAAAGACATGATTTTGCAGGAGCCTCAGGGATTTTTCTTTGAATCACCTGCTTCCATGTTGCTATTTTTCCAGCTGTTCCTTCAATTCCCATAATATCTGAACGACTCTGAAAGTTAGTCATGAACCTAAGAACTAGTTGGCAGCAACCTTCTCTGATCTTCATTACTCCAGTCCTGCCAATGATTTTGTAAACACAAATTTCCCTGCATACATCCCTTCCTGCTAAAATCTGGAGTGGTTTCTAGTTTTCTGAAAGAATCCTAATTGTTCTTATCAAAATGCTTGACTCCCTTCCCATCTCATTCAGAGTAAAATTCCTTCAGTGCCTACAAGACCCTACACAGCCTGGTCCCCCATACATCTCTGATCTCACTCCCTCAATGCTTTCGTGCACAAATTCTGCTCCTGCCTGACTGGTCTTCCTGCTGTTCCTCAAAGTGCCTTTGCACTTTCTGTTCCTTCTGTCCAGAGTGCCTCTCCTCCAGATAGCTGCCCAGCTTACCTTCTCACCTCCTTCAGTTCTTGGTACAAATGCCATCTTTTCAAAGAGGGCTTTCCCCTGACGACCCAATGCAAAAGAACCTCTACCCTCCAGCACAGGTTGTGGAAGTAGTTGGTAGAATCCTCTCCATTGAAAACACAGGAAAATATACAACTAGGAAAAGAAACTCATCAAAGTCCCATGGCTTTTAAATGTTAAACCTAACATTTATCTTATCCAAAGGGCCAAGAAAAGAACCTTTAAAGGGTGGGTGGTTAGTAAACATTCGTGTTGAGGTTTCAATGATGGCAGGGGTGGGATAGAGCAGGGGTGATTACAACTCTTTTAATGAAGAGCAGTTAGGCCTGACCAGTAATAGGGAAGACCACTGGAGAGTGTGTGACTGCTAGTCATAGATTTCACAGCTTATGATATTCTTTGGGAGGTTAGGCTGGATCCCTTTTTTTTTGTTCTGCAAAGGCAGGTCAGAATAGAAGAAATTCCAATTGTTTTTAAAAAATGGATCTTCTAGAGCTTCCCTGGTGGTGCAGTGGTTGAGAGTCCGCCTGCCGATACAGGGGACACGGGTTCGTGCCCAGGTCCGGGAAGATCCCACATGCCGTGGAGTGGCTGGGCCTGTGAGCCATGGCCGCTGAGCCTGCGCGTCTGGAGCCTGTGCTCCGCAACGGGAGAGGCCTCAGCAGTGAGAGGCCCGCGTACTGAAAAAAAAAAAAAAAAAAAAAAAGAAGGATCTTCTAGTCTAAATACTGTCCTAAATTCTGGTTAGGACATTCAGGACTACCGGCAAATTTCCTAGTATCAGCATGTTATAATGGTAGGCTTATTTAGGTAAAATTACTCAATTCCTTTACTCTTTGTTCATAGTATAAGTATTAAGGAATTTATTTACTATTGTAAAGTTATGGGTAAAATGGAATTGGAGTCCATAAGAAAGTAATGAAATGAAATCAATATGGCAGGAATAATTAATAGCTCTTCGTAACCCTTTTCAGGATGTATGCATTGATTATTTTCCTGAAAGCCTGGCTGGAAGGGAGTGGCAAGAAGAGCATTTTTATGTAGAAAAACTTTCAGGTTTTTAGTTTCGAGAGTAAAAATAAATCAACTGGAGCCAGAGTAATATTGAAAAGAGTTGGCAGAGCTGACTAGAAAAATAAAATGGATCTAGTCATCTCTGTGACCTGGGCTATTTAGCCACAGACAGTGCTCTGCCTTTAAAGAAAGCAGTGAACTCTTCAAGAACAAAAATAAGATAACTCTCTTAAAGAAAAATGGATAGAACAATTCAGGAAAAAATGTAGTTGGAAATGGCAAAAGAACACACAAAGGACAAAACTGCCCTTTATCCAATTTAAGGAGTGAAAAACAACTAGAAGTGTGCTGGAATTCTTTGCTGGAAGAAATTCGAAGAGACAAAATTGAAGATTAAATTTATGGTCACAGTTCTCCTGGAAATGGGCTTTATGTAATATCTGGGCACAGACAGAGGAAAAGCATCCGTAGCTGGCTTTTTTGTTGTTCCCTGTAAGCCCCAAATGACAGGGTTTTCTCCCCCCTCTTTAAGGTTCCCCAGTGACAGTAAAGGACATCCACAGACTTTATCTCCATAGATAGGTTTCTGCTTCGGATTATGAAAACAACTGCTAACTGATTTTTCTTTCTCTAGTTTTGCCCTTACTATCTTATTCTCACAAAATTCAGTGTAATCTTTATAAATGCACATCTGATGATGTCTGTTGCCTGATAAAAGCCATTCAGTGACTCCCCATCGAAGACAACAGCCATTCCCAAAGTTTACTCTCATAACTGCCATAAACTGTTAGTATATATTTTTTAAAAATGTGGAAAATTCCAAGTTGAGAGTAAGCATTTTTCTTTACAATAGTTTTTTTTGTTTGTTTTTTGGTTTTGATTGAAGTGCAGTTGATTTACAATATTGTGCTAGCTTCTGGTGGACGGCAAAGTGATTCAGTTATATATAGAAATATATATTTTTCCAATTCTTTTCCATTGTAGGTTATTACAAGATATTGACTATAGTTCCCTGTGCTATACAGTAAATCCTTGTTTTCTGTCTATTCTATATATAGTTTTGTGTATCTCTTAATCCCATACAATAGGTTTTAATGCTGATGTTTGCTGTGAACCGCTAAAAAAGGGAAGGATATAATATGCAAGATTTCCCAAACTTTTTGAATATGGAAGCTGTTTCTTTTTCGTGGAGTGCCGCACAGGGCCAGTTTGGTGTGGAACACATCTTTAGAAACACTGGCTTATACTGCAGTTCAAGTTTGTGAGCAAAGCAAGGAATGAGCAGAACGATCCGGAACCTGCTTACCTTAGTTGGCATTTCTCTGACACATTATGCTTTCCTTCTCGTCCGTGCTGCACAAGAAGAAGTCTCCTAGAAGATAGAAGAAACTCAAATGAGTAACAATAATTAAAGAGAAGATTATAGCTATGGGGCACAGAGAATAGAAATTTAGGCAAAAGATAATTTATGTTTCTAAAGATGAATCCAGAATAAATGGAACAGAAGCAAAACCCATAAATGGAATAAAAGAAGCTAAAGAAATACCTCAGAGTGTATGTAGAATGAAACCTCCTTCTGTGTACAAAATTAGGAAAAGGAGATTACTATCTAACCATATCCAAAAGAATTTAAGACCACAAAGTAAAAGAATCTGGCAAGATTCCCAGGAAAAAAAGTTACCTACAGAAGTAGAAACTTCAGGCCTGCCATGGTCTTCTCCTTAACATTAAATGCTTGGACATAATGATGCAAAGTTTACATAATTTTGATGGGAAAGTTTGTGGCTCAAGAAATTTGTATCTAGCCATATTGTTGTTAAGATGTAAAGGTAATAGAAAGACATAATCAGATTTACTTTACATGTCATTTTCTGAAAGAATTACTCAGAATATGTCCTACTAAATGAGAAAGGAATCAAAATAAGAAACTCAAGAATAGAAAATTATGTATGAACTGACTTATGGTAAGCATTGAAACCACATCAATATAGACTTATGCATAGTATTTATAAAAATGGCTGATATATAACTCAAACAGAAAAGCTGTCAAAATATAAGGAATAACAATCAGAAACATAGTACTGGTAGACTTAAAAGCATCCTTATTTCATAGGTCAAATTGGGAAAATAATTATTAAAGGATTTAATTAGTATGTATAAAATTGATTTAATAAATACACGTTTCATTTTGTGTACTAAATATGGAGACTAGTTCACCTTGTTTTCAAGGTGGCTCATGGAACATTTATATTGATTACATATTAGGTGAAAAAGAAAGCCTCATTGTATTCTCCAAAACAATTTAAATCACTTTCTTAATGACGCTGAAATAAAATTAAAAATTTTGCAAATATGCAACCATTTATAATTTAAATATTGTTCTAAATAGTTCTTGACTATGTTAGAATTTAAAAGTGTAGTACTAAAGAGAAAAGAATAAGTGATTAAAGGTTATGGAGATTATAGTTTTTGTTTTATACTTCCAAATTTCAGCCTCCTTCCTTCCCTCCACTCCAAAGTTTAATGTGTATTATCACCGGCAAATATAAAAATATCTGTTTTATAGCATCTGCTCAACTTTATTATTTAACATAGTTACCGATTTGATATATTTAAAAATATATAGTGTTTGAATACCCACGGGGTTAAACAATTTTATATTGCTTATGGACATTTATGTTTCTACCTCTATGACTTGACTTTTACAAGAAAGGGATTGTAAAGTATATCAGAACAGGCATGATCATTTGGAGAAAGAATAGTAATAAAGGGGATCAGTGCCACTAGGTTAATCGGTGCAGAACTGGCATACTTGTATAGGTCATGGAAAAGATAATAAGCCCTGGAATAGACTGGCAGAGACTGAGGTAGTTTTGAAATAACGCATTTCCTCTTCTTCTTTGGCATGCGGAGGTACTGTATTTCCCATTCTTTCCTGCAGGTAGATGTGACCACATGTTTGAATCCTAGTCAATGGATTTCACCATCTCTCCATAAAAACTTCCCATGGAGGCGGGGAATCCTCCATTCTCATTTCCTTTCCACTAGTTTGAAACATACCAGCACAGACACCTTGCAGGCACGCGTTGAAGAAGTGGTATCTCAGCATGGAAAGTCCTGGGTTTTGAATCCCTTTTTTGAGAAGAGCCGCCTGGCAATCAACAAAACTGTTTTGAACTTGACATGAGCAAGAAGCAAACTTCTGTTTTGCTAGTCCATCAATATTTTGGCATGTTTTGTTACAGCAGCTAGTTTACTCAGACCAACAAACAGACTTTCATATGTGTGTGTATATATATAAATTTATTCCATTAAAATATGGTGATATAGTGGTTGTTAGTTTATGGTTGCTGTGAACCTGTGTTTTGTATAGCATCTACCATATACTAAATGGTTTGTCTAGTAATAATGATGATGAACTTGGCATTTCAGATATTTGAGATCAATTGAGAAAGGTTTGATTATTCAAAAAATGGTGCTGGATGACATGGTTAAATATGAAAACACTCAATCACTTCGTGTTATATTAAAGAGCAAGGAAAGTGCATAACATATTGGTTAAGCAGAGACATCTGGTATCACCCCACTTGAGTGCACAGTCCAGCTCAGCCTCTAAGTGGGTGATAGCAGTAAATATGTGACAGAGATTTAAAAAAAAAATATCAGGAAAATAATGATGATGCATAAATTGGTTGCATTCACCCTGGTGAAACTTTGAATTGGTAAAATCAGAAAATCGCCATGCTGTAGCAAAAGCCTTTAAAATATCCATGACTTTATTGTACAATTTAGCTTCTAGGAATTTACCTTAAAGAAATAATCACATAGGTACAAATGTACGTACAATAATGCTCACAGTAGCGTCATTTTGAGCAAGGATAATCTGAAAATAAACTAACTGTGTAACAAGGGGCTTGGTTATATAAATGTTGGCACATTTATCTGTTACAGTGCATGGTGATTAAGGGTGTGGCTTTTGCTGTTACATTGGCCTGGGCTTGACTTCTTTCTGCTTCAACCATTTATTAGCTATGTGAATTTGGATAAGCTAGTTAACCTCTAATTCTGTTTTTTGTTTATTCACAAAATTGAGCTAATAATAGCATATATCTATCTTATAGGTTTGCTGCACAAGTATTAATTGAGATAATTTATGTAGAGCATCTGATACATAGGAAATGGTACCTACTATTATCAATATTTAAGGAATTAGAAAATTCATAAAGATTATAATAGGGTATTTGTGAGGAAGATGTCTAGATTGGTGTCTCCCACCTGTCAGTAGGAGTTACCTAGGAATTGGTTATTATTTTTCCCCTTCTCACCACACCTGATCTTGCAGCAAGTTCTACCCTTTCACTAGCACGTCCTGCCTCTAACCACCCATCTTCTCCACTGCCACAAACAGCCTGAGCCATCGTCATTTCTTGCCCGGAAAACTGTGATGGTTCCTCACCAGCTCTTCCTTCTTTCTTGTCCTCTTAGAGCCCATTATCTATATGTGGGCCCTGTTTAAAACCCTCCAAAGGCTTCCGTTGCAACCAGAGTGGAATCTAAGCTCCCATAAGACTCTCTTTGATCTGGCCCTTCCCTAACTTTTCAACTTTATCTTTCTCCATTATTTCTCTAATTCACGTTTCAGAAGCACTGGTCTTACTTCTACCCTTCAAATATGAATGCTCCTTTTGCTTGGAATGTTCTTTTCTGAGAGCTAGGTCTAAAATCAAGTGTCATCTCTCCCCAGAGGCCTTCAAACCATGCTTATGATAGCAGCTTCCAAAGTACTTTCTACCTCTTTAGCCTACTTTACCTTCTTCATAACACATATCTTCTTGTCTTGTTTATTATCTTCTTTGTAGCCAGTAGAACATAGGTTTCTTTGGGAGAGTAGCTTTATTTCTCATGTTCAACACTGTGTCCTGGGCACCTAGAACAGTTCCTGGTGTAGGGGGCCCACTCGGGAGGGATTTGTTGACTGACTCTTGTCCTGGAGTGTGTAGACCTGTTTTGGAAAGTAGAAGAAAGGGCCTTCAGCACTTACTCTATACAATGGCAGTATTGTAATTTTTTATAGTATAAAATAAAATGATAATGATGGTTATTTGTGAGTATGGAATTAAGGGTACTTTAAATCTTTTTATTCATAATTCCCACATTTTATATATTTTCTTCCATAAACCTATTCTTTTTAGAATCAGAACAATATTTTAAAAACTACTATAAAACTTTGGTCAGACAAATAATTTTGATTATATATTATCATATATACCTGGATTGGCAATTAGTAATAATAATAATGTATAATAATTTATACTTAGCCATGTTTAAGTAATGAATAATGATTAATATTTATGGTGTCAATTATAGTAATAAACACGGTAATTAGAAAATAGGAATAGTTGTGACAGATTATAATAGGACTTTTAAGAAAAGTTCTTTATTTTCTCTCTTTTGTTTTTTGTTGTTCTTTGCCTGTCTCTAAAATAAATGTAATCTTTTCTGTCTACAGGTGATAGTATCTTTACTGTGAAATCGCTAGTGTGACCCTTAAGTATACCTGGAAACAGATGTAATGCTCTGGGGTAAAAATAAGGCTGCAACATGGAGATGAAAGAAGAGAAGGACACAAATTCAGAAAAATCTTCTAAAAGACTGAAATGAAAAAAGAGACAGTTATTTCACAAAAGGAGCTTAGGACCTAATTTCCTTGTGAAAGATTCCATAGGATTCCAACAAGCCCCTAATGCTTTATTTAATAGAGTTCTAAAACATTCTACTTCTGGCTTTACTATTTATCTATCCTTTTCTTTCATAAAACATTTTTTTGGTTTTACACTGTGCCAAACATTGTTCTAGGATCACAGAAAGGAATGATGACCCCAAAATAGACACAATTACATTTCAGAGCAAAGGTACAAGTTGGAGCTTATCAAATCAGGTTCCAGGACACTGAGAGAAACCAGAGTAGCCTCATGAGGCAGAAGGTGAAGTAAAATTTCTATTTCTGAACAGCCAACATATGTAAAGGCATCTATTTTTGGTGATTCGCCTATTTTCTTTCTCTTTTAGTTTTGAGTCAGTTTTTAATGTTAAAATATTAAAAACTGTTCTAATGTTTAAATGTTTCCTGTTTTAATGTTTAAAAACTAAAATTTTAGCCCATCATTTATTATTCACAGAGGATCTAGTTTGTGTGGGTTTAGAGTGTAAGATGATTTTTCTGGGGGGAATTGCCTTGGACTGGTAAAGATTGTCAAAATTCATAACACTACAGCCTATGTCTTTCCCCCCCATTTTAAAATTTAGCTTTGCTGTTATTTCTTTGACCTGCCTCCACTCTGTTTCAGATTTGTATACTTATGTTTCATGTATCAGTGATGATTCCAATTACACGCTAGGTAACAAGAGTTTAATAAAATGTGGCAATAAATTGTGGAAAGACATCATGCATGTGAAAAAAGTGTATTAAGAAATGTGTTCCAGGTAGAGCTTCCAGTATTAAATGACTAATCACTTCCACACACATATACAAAGTGAAGGTTTTATTTAGTGGAACTTGGCCTTTCAAAACTAGAAGGCCAAGGAGTGCCTTGTAACTGGTTTTCTAGCCTGTCTGAAGCAAGTTGCTGTTGTTTCTTTTTACTGAGAACTTTTTAGATGGTCTTCAATAGCCCTTCAGCTGAAAGGAGGTAGGATATCTTGTTCAAAGCTCATATTATTTTGATTTAAATAGCAAATGGTAATAAAAAGAATGTGCAATAATTTATACTCAGTACAGCCTAGTGGTCAGATGACTGGAATTGAATCCAGGCTCTTCCTCATAGTAGATATGTGATGTTAGGCCAGTATCTTACATGCTGCAGTTTTTTACTGGCAAAAACTGCAATAGTAACATCTCCTTTACTGGGATATGGTGGAAGATGAATACTTTTTCTTTAAATGTAAAATATTAAGACCTACATGGGCCACTCAAAAAATATATTATTATGCAGAGAGAGTCTAATGCAAAGGTTTGAATAGGTATAACAGCTCTAGAACAAAACAAAACAGGTTATGTAGGGGCAGAGATGCTGTCTTGGTTTTTGATTTCGCTGTCACTCCCAGGTTACGCTTTACGAGACCTTCTCCATCAGGTGTAGCATCATTTGGGTTTACTTCCGCTCACCTCACATTCACTAAGAACTGCTGTAAGAAGGCCTAAGTTTCAGCAACTGCTTGCTGAGATAGGAATCATAAGTGTAACTCCTCTTCCTAAAGAACTTTTCTTAAAAGTCCTATCATTTTGCAAGCAGACATTCAGAAAACATAGGTATTAAGGAAACCGTTTGCTGATGACCAGGTTCATCTTACTACACATACACCAGGAACATTCTGAGAACCCATAAAGGAGGTAGTGGTACCTGTGTTCTATCTGTGCAGGAGTGTGTTAGAGGGACAGGCATCTGGGTTGTGGGCTCAGAGAGCCCATCACTTTCTCACTGCATGATATTGAGAAAGTTACTGAATTCTTCTGTACCTCTCTGTTCTCTTACGTAAAATGGCAGTAATGATACATGACAGGGCAGCAGTAAGAATTAGAGAACAGGTGTTTCAAGATGCCCAGGACGGAGCTTGGCAAATTATAGTCATTCAATAAAGGCTAGTTTGTTGGTATATTATTGATGATTTGTGGGAATAAAAGGTCAAGTTAGATGGGAAGACTAGAACTGAAGCATTATATGTTTATAAATAAGTTAACTTTTACCCTCAGGGAAGCAATACATAAAAAAGGTTACCCATGTTTTGAATATAGAAAAATTATCGCGAAGAACAAAGACATCAGAGCCTACATTTTCTTCATAAACATATGAGTAAGAATAGAAGAGGTAGTCCAACAATAATTGAAATTGTAGTAACAGTTGGTATGCCCAATATTAGATCCTGTTCAATGGGTAATTTGACTCTGAAAACAATGTTATATTAAAAAAAGAGTTTTATTCAGGGATTTGGGGCGCCTTTCTTTATATCTGCTCATGAGTAATAGTTATAAAAATAGTAAGTACTGGGCTTCCCTGGTGGCGCAGTGGTTGAGAGTCCGCCTGCCGATGCAGGGGACATGGGTTCGTGCCCCGGTCCGGGAAGATCCCACATGCCGTGGAGCGGCTGGGCCCGTGAGCCATGGCCACTGAGCCTGCGCGTCTGGAGCCTATGCTCCACAACGGGAGAGGCCACAACAGTGAGAGGCCCGTGTACCAAAAAAAAAAAAAAGAAAATAGTAAGTACTTGTTTAGTGCTTACTATTAACTTAGTGTGTTTCTGAGTGTGTTCCAAGTGCATGACTTACTTCTCACATCAACCCTATGAAGAGGATACTATTGTTCTTACAGTACTACAAGGAAAATGAACACTTTCACTGTTTCTTCCCAAAGAAGGGTGATCTCCTTTTTCCCATAGTCCAAGAGATTTGGGGAACCATAGCTTGCCTTGTGTGGAAGGAAAAATAGAGTACCCAAGATCCTTAGGAGGGAAGGAAGCCATACCTTGGAGAACCTCTTATGATGCCAGTACGATTTATGATGATGGTGATACTAATAATAACGACGTCACTATTATTATTGTAAGACTTATTGAGTGCTATGTTTCATGCATTTCTGCCTTATATAATGACATTTCTGGGAATGAGCGGTATCAGAATATATTCTTTAAAATTAATACAGGTATTATAGCGTACTGAAGTGTTCACTGATGAAGGTAACACATATCTTGTCTAACAATTTGTATATATAATTTTTTGTTTTGTAATATCTATTAAGTTATAACAAATGTAAAAACCTTACATGGGGGAAAGAATAATCAGGGAAAATGATTTCTGATTGTTTTGGCTCCGAGAGTTAGCTAAACTTTGGGAGTACTAACACACTCTTTTCTGGGGTTGCCCTGATTTAGTGACATTAATATTGAAGGTTTCAGTTTCTTATTTTTGGGAAAGGATGTCAGCTGAGTATTTTTGAGTTAATGTCAATGGGATTTGGACTTAAGCTAGAATATGTATATAAATAAAATATATAATAAATAAATTTTTAATAAAAATATTTTTAAAATCACACCTTTGTCAATGATCTATAATAACTGTACTTTAGTGATTTTTATAATAACATATTATATTGTAAGTAATTCAATTCAGGTTTACCTAAGTTGGATGTTTTGAAACTCTTTAAAAAATAAATTATGGGCATTTGCTTTGCCAAAAACAAATCTTTACGTATAAAAAGACTTATGATAGGAGTCTTTTGAACAGGAAATCCTTTAGATCATCTGAAATATGTGTCAATTTAATGAAATCTGACTTATACATGTGTTGGTTATCATAAAAGACCAATGTTTTTACTTAAAATCATGTAGACTTGCCCCTGGGTTTTCACATGACTTCTATATTATTAGTTCCTTGTGTGACTTGGGTGTTGGACTAGATTTGTTTTTTCTTAGTTTTGTTTTTGCTCTAAAATTCTAAGGTTCTGTAAATGTTTTTAAAAGGCCCTCTTGTCTAACAAGTCCTCACCTTATTTGAAAGACAGACTGTAGAATGAGAACAACTAGGTTCCAATCCTTGTTCCAACCTCTGTTGGATGTGTGCCCTTGGCCAGTCGCTTAACCTCTGAGTCTCAGTTATTCACTCGAGACATGGATTATGTAGCTATCTGATAGGAGTTTCATGAAAATTTGCAGAACACTTAGAAGAGTGGCTGGTACATTAAACATTATACATATTGCTGTTATTTAATTAAAAATCCCAAGCTTGCCTTGTCCAGACATGAAAATTACTGAAACATCTGTGATTAGAGGATCTTCAATTAAGGAATTTAAGAGCTGGTGAAGAAAACAAGACTGGGGAACCTATGAAAACTATTATTAAAAAAAAGAAGACATTTATAGTCAATGAAACAAGACAGTAATAATGGGAGACTAAAAAGATGAAATGGAATGCTAAATTGACTTCCAACCATATTTTCTACATTTTAAAATTAGCAATAATGGTTTCTCCACCCACAATCTTTTTTTTTTTTTTTTTTTTGGAGCACAGGCTCTGGACGCGCAGGCTCAGCGGCCATGGCTCACGGGCCCAGCCACTCCACGGCACGTGGGCTCTTCCTGGACCGGGGCACGAACCCATGTCCCCTGCATCGGCAGGCGGACTCTCAACCACTGCGCCACCAGGGAAGCCCCACCCACAATCTTTTAACTAGAAATATTTCAAGTTCTCCTTCTCTGACATTTACAACAAAAACTTTGTGATTTTGGTTTTTTGTTTTGTTGCTAAGAAGCACTTTTTACCCCCATGGCTAGTCCTCCACCAAGATGTTGACAACTTCTTAAAATTTAAGTATGTTGGATCTGTAGGTTTCTGTTCATGATGTGGAGTTTTAATTCAATATCTGTATGTTCAAAGGAACTCTTATTCCTACTCCATCAGGCAGGGTTAATACCGCTACTGCCCAAGGCCAGAAATGCTCCTTGTCTCAATTTCCAGACAGAAGATTCCTTCCTAGGAACATCATGAAAGATATGGAACTAGTGCCCCTGCCACTTGTTGGAAAATGCAAGGATATTTGTTTAAATGGGAGTCGATGGAATTATTATTATGTTCCTTTACAGATGAGTCAACTGAGATTGCTTAAATAACTCTTATAAGATTATAAAATTAGTAAACCATTGGCAGGCTGCCACCAAAGCCCATGTTCTTTCCATACAAAAAGGGATGGGAAACTATCAGGACTTATATGATATTGTGCTTGAGAGCACATACTTGGTACCTTCAGAGGGAAAGGGAGAGTTGGGAGCAGATGAGTTTTTACCTAGTATAGTCTATGTGCTAGGGTTTGTCTATAAGTTTAAATAACTTATTTCTTTGATTATAGAAATATTACACAATCATCAAGAAAAACTTGGGAAATACAAAAAAAACAAAGAAAAGATGATGCAAATATTCACAACTCAGAGATAGCCACAGTCGACATTTTTGTGTATTTCTCCTCAGTGTTTTCTTTTTACTAAGAGATTGATATCTGAAATGACATAACAGGGTTCATACAATACAAGCAGTTTCCAATACTGCTTTTCCCATTTAACATTATGTCTTATGCATTGTTCAAGTTAGCATGAGAATAACTTCTTGAAGTTTTGGGAAATTATAATTTGGCCTGTGTTATTCTTTTATTGAGCAGAAAGGCTTGATTTAACTAAAGGGATGTGAAAACACCAAGTTACAGGTTTTCATAGAAAAAGAAATATGGAAAGGGAGCAGGTACAAGATAGCTTGGAATTTACCAAAATACGATTCATATTTAGCTGGCCCACCATATGTGGGTGTTCTCTTGTGGAAACCTCCCTGGAGACATGGCAAGGAGCCTGATATAGGGGAGATGTTCAAACTGAGTAGACTCCTGACTTTTGACCTGTTTTCTAGAAGGGATCTCAAGTGGGCCCTAGCAGACACCAAATCAGAGGTCGGTCTTGGATTTAGATTTGTCCTGGAATGACCTGGAGCTTCTCCCCTCTCCTCTATTGTAACTCATTCAACACAGCGCTTTACTGAGCTCCCTCCATGGGCCAGGCAGTCTGCTAGGCACAGCTAATGAGACTAACATGACCTTTGCTTTCAGAGAACTTATAATCTGGTAGAGGAGAGAGGTTCTAAACCACAATTTGCTTCTTGACAGCTTGGCTAAGTACGATGGTGGGAAATGATATGGAAGAAAAGCAGAAGGTGGTATGAGTCTTGGGGCACGAGCTGGTGGAGAGTGGGCGGTTAGGGAAAGCTTTCCTGAAGAAGACATATTTCACCTGAGGCTTGAAGGATGAGTAAAATCTGTCCAGGATAAATGCAGGTAAGGAGCTAGAGGGAGGAGAACATAGTTTCCCTAAGGATAAGCAAGAGGATAGCAGCTTGGGTTTGGGGGGAAACAGAGGCCAGGGTAGTTAGAGCATAGCGATAAAGTGATTTGAGGTGAATCTGGACAAATACTATAGTCTATTGTATTCTTTGAATAAACCTCAGTAGAATCTAATAAATGCCCACCAAGCGTTAAAACACCCAAGTCATCCTGGCAATTGAAATTTAAATGGGCCTAGAAAAGGAACAATTTTAATTGTTAGGGAAGGAAATATAAATAAAAGAAATTGGGAAGACAAATGCAGAGGGAGATTGAGACAGAAATGACTAAACTCAAGACAAATTCAGAGGGCAGTTTTCCTTTAATTTTCAGTGTTTATTCAGAGGATCATATGAATATATTCATAAGTTTAATGCTCCCTCCTTGAAAAAAAATTTTTTTAAACACCAATTTTTATTTCAAGAACAGAGGAAGCTAATGCTCACCTTTTTATTCTGAATGAATTGCCAAGATTTTATTCACTAGTTTCACAAAAGAGCTGGAACCTCACTGAGGTTTCTGAATTAAATTAGCTTTCAGAACCATTTAAAGTTCTTCCATTCTATTAATTCAGCAGACAATCAAGTTGTTCACTTGTTGACTTTTATCCACATGCACTCAATCAAATCAGCTATTGAAGAGAGATACCTATTAGCTGTTAATTTCATATGTTAGATAGGAATCCTAGAACTCTTGTTTATATCTGTTTGATAACCTTCTAATCTTTGCCACAGTCTCACTAACAACAGCATTAACTAGTCTGCCATCTATCTTGATTAACAACACAGGGACTCAAAAGATGCTCAACATCTGATAAGCCTAACAATCCAAACTTCTAACAATGCCCATAGCCCTATGGAAAACGGGCTTCTACCGCCATTCTTACAAACCCTTTAAGTCGTCTTTAAATAACAATTTTGCAAATTATTACTTTAAGAAAATGAGAAGAGCTTGTCTTAGTGTAGGAGCTCTTATGAATAATTGGTAAGACTGAATGTTTTGTGACATTTTTACCCTTTATTTTGCATCCTCTGGGTTTGGGTTTTACAAATTATTTTTGCCTTATATTGAATTATAAGTGTATTGTTATCTCTGGATCAGATGAATTCAACCCATATTTGCTAATCTCTATGTGCTAGCACTTACCAGGTACATAAAAGGTATAGAAAATAGAGCTCCACATATCATAAATTTCCATTTTTTGAAATCACAGCAACTAGATTTGTCTCACAAGTGGAATTATGTTGGCTTTTATGACAGAGAAAAGGAGGGAGGGAGAGAGGAAATATAATCTTTGCTCCACATGGTAACTTCCAGGTTATTCCTCATGTAGTTCTTTCAAAATCTATTCAGTCACTTCATTCTTTATCCAGTTTCACTGCTGAAATATTAAGGACACTTTACACACCATCCATGCTGATTTTAGCAGCTGGCAACTTTTGTCTTTAAACTATTCTCAGGAAGTCCTTGGTGACTTCCATATCCGCCTTAATGATGGTTCTACCACCATGATTTCATGTTTTTAAAACTTCCACTGATCCTATCCTTTATTTCATTTCAGACATTCTTAGGCAATGCTACACTGTCGAACTTGGTTGGGATCATGCCATCTCCAATACTGAACTCTGAAAAGTTCCTTTTGACCTTCTCTGAATATTGGTCTATCTTCTCCCTCAGGCAGCTTGTGGGAAGTAAATATCAACAAGAAGTTAGAGCAGAAGAATACAGAATAAATGTTTCTTAATGTGAAACATCCCTACATACACCTAAAATAAAGGGCATAGAGTTGACAGAGAAGTGCTGAATTCTTATATAATCTCATGAGGGCTTTGAACTAGCACATTTCAGATATTAATGTGATAAAATGTAATTTAGATAAAATTCATACCCTCATGATGATGGGCCATAAAGACATCCACATTGCTTTCTCAATTCCCATATCTGTGCAAATGACTCCCTAATTTATTTCTGAAGCCAAGGTCACTCGCTTTGCTTCTAGGAATGAATTTCCAATGACTTGTTAGCTATCTCCAAATTCATCTCCCCAAACACCTTCAAGCCCAATGTATCCCAATTCGTATTCATCATTAACCTGCTTACACTAGTATTATCTGGGAATTTCATTGTCCATTAATAATACCACCATTCTTTAACTCATCCAGTTTCCTTATTTTGTTCCTCCACTTCCAATCCATTGCCAACCTCTGGCAATTCTTTTCCCTGAGATTTCTCTTAAGTGTATTCTTTATTTTTTTCCATTCCAAATCTACTTCCCCAATTCAACTCATCCTTATATCTCATTCTGAGTATTGCAATACACTTATTTCTGTTTTCCCCAGACTCTCACTCCTCTAATACATCCTACCCATAACCGTAAATTGCTTTCATAAAGCTACTTTAATATAGTCATCCCTGCTCAAAAATTTTCAGGGATCCACCTTCCCAATGAAATTCAGAGTCTTGAATCTGGTATTCTGGTCCTTGACAACCTGCCCAAACTTTTCCTTCAATTTTATTTTCTTGTCATGTATATTCTTCCATATAGTTTTCTCCACCCATTACCTTTTTACATCTCCTGCCTTGGCTCATGAGGTTTCTTCTGACTCTATTTCCCCTTTTCTACATATTTATTGGTCACCAAAATAATTTTCAAAACTCTAAAAAAGAAAATCTTTCTTCCTTCCTTTCTCTTTTCCCCTTCCTTCCTTCCTTTTTTCCCTCCCTCCCTCCTTCCTTCCTTCCATGAGTAGATACATTAATAAGCATTTATTATGTTCCAAAAGGGCATGCACGTCTACTGCCATAAAGGCTCTCACAGTCCAGGGGAGAGATGACCAAAACGTTAATAGGTAAAGCAAATATGAGAGCAGAGAGGAGGAGACTACAATACAGTCTTGTCGGTGGGGAGGATGGGAGGTGAATCAACAGGAGACTTTTTGAAAGAAGTTGCAGCTATGCTGAATCTTGAAGTATGACAAATAAATATCCATATAAAGAAGGCTAGCAGAGAAGGAAGGTCTTTCCAAATTTTAGAGCTATCATGAGCACAGGCTAGCTGAAAAAGGGAGGTGTGTGATGAAACCACCAGGAAGTAGAAGTTGCTTGAGCTCAAAGGATGGGGGGAGAAGCAATAGAATATGAGAATAGAGAGGTAAGCAGGGCTTGGGTAGAAAGTGATGTACAATGTTTAAAACTGGAATTTGTCCTATAGGTGATGGGAACCATGAATGGAATTAAGCAGGGGACTGACATGGCCAGATTTACATTTTAGATAGACCAAGCAGGAAGCTATGTTAAGAATGGATTTGAGGAAGAAAGACAACAGCCAATGACAGTAGATGGAAGACATTAACGTCATCTATGGGGAAGAGAGAATTAAAAGAGAATTAGCTACTTAGTAGCTAATATAGGTTGCACTCTTTTAGTTGACGTTGGAGATTGGAAGAGAGAGGCAATGGGGACATCCACATTTCAGTTTGCATAACTGGGTGGATAGTGGTGCTACTAAGTGAGATTTCTTAAAAATGCATAGGGAGCAGGAGAAGTGAGAAGGAAAGTTTAAAAGATAAATTTAAATGGCCTCATTATATCATGAGGTGAAGATGAATAAAGTATTATACAAGATAGTATACTACCTGAAGCTCAGGAGGCAGGTCTGAACTGAGCCTGAGTTGAGATTAACCTGAACAGAGGTGGTATATTATACCTGGGTTGTGTCTGTAACAATGCAGTGTACCCTGGAAGAAAACCTCAAGGGATAGATGGAGGAATAGGCGGTGAGGAAGTAAATAGGGAAAAAAATAATTGAAAGGAAAAATAATCAGAAACATACTTTTCCCTTTATTGCAATGTCCCTCTTTTCTTTGAGTTCCCAAAGCATTTGACACTCTTGGGGAGGTAGGAGTTTCCTTCTATCATCTCCCTTATTCTTTACAATACCCCAATTCTGGTCAGATTAAAGGAAATTTATAGGACCATATTTACTAGTGGATGGATTTACTCTTGCAAATTGATGTACTCTTGGGCCAAGACCTCTTTTTTCTTCTTCCCGTTGTCTTCAAGAGATGTAATTGGTAAGCTGTACCAAGGCTCTCTTGAAAGTCTTTCTTGCTCCTCTTTTCTTACAAACTTCTAAATTCACATCACTTCTGGTGAGAAGCTGGGGAATTAAGACTGGGACATGGTAGCCCTGTATGGGCTTTGGACATCAAACACATTGTCCAAACCAGCTTTATCAGAGAACCCTGCACTAGGGTATTGGGCCCTGGCTTACCTAATTCTAAAGTGGTAATGTAACCATTCTCTTTGTCTCTTGTATGTATGGCTTCCTCAGTGCTTCCAAGACAGAAGAAATTGTTGGGCAAAGATATTCTGGCATTCCTATCTTCTTTCAGTATTCCTTTGTGGCACATATTACTTTTTATCTTACATTTATATATATTTATATTTTATATATTTTATATTTTGATTATTTCTGCCTGTCTCATTGTAAGAATGAAATTTCAAGTCATTGAAATTTCATTCTTAAAATGATTAAAAACATTCTTATTTTAAACTAAATACTAGATCCTTAGTTTGAAAGATTATACCAACTGCATCATTCTAAGTTGACAAAAATTATGTATTGAAATATGAAATGATAGCATTTTGTATGATGACTACAATTTTGACTTGAAGTAAGGATCATAAACAAAACCAAGACTTCTGATAATATGATATACACTTTATCATAGTAATTCAGGGTCTCACTCAATGCTGTATAATCATATTAGTGTGGTATCTTTTCCTCCCCAAGGAAAGCCCTGATGTATATGGGCTTTCCTACAGTCATTCCAGCAGATGTTAGGAGTATTATGGTATTTGGGGATTTCAATGAAAAAGATTTCATTTTTTATACTTAAGCTTCCAATTCGTTTACTCTGAGTGTCCTACTTGCTTGGCTGATTGGTGCATAAGTGACACCTTGGTGTCTTTATTATTTTCTCAGAAGACCCTTCCCAATGGTAAGGGAGTTACTTAGATGTGTACGTGTGTGCGTGTGATGCAATTAGCTAACATTTCTGAACATGTACTTTGAGCAAAGTACAAATCATTTAACTTCCTTAAAAAATAAATTTGAATCACTGATGCTATGAAGCTAGAAGTGAGTATTAGGTCTCTTCACTCTGGAGTGAATATAGCTGACTACTCAACTCTATTGGCTCAAACCAACCAGGTTGTTAGACTCTGTTTACACACAGTAATCCTCCTTCAGGATGAAGGGTTTACTTAAAATTTTCATTTGTAACTTAATGAATTTTTAGAAAGAAAATTGTGTATTAAGGAGATAGTAAAATTTGGAGATTCTCAAAGATATTATGTCACCTCATCACCACCTTGTCAATACTTTTTGAACTATTAAGTGTAAGGCAGAACTCCTATCTTCAAGGAGTTTATGATTTAGTTGAAGAGAATGTGAAAAGTTAAATTAAAAGGGGCTCACAATACAAAACTAGAGCACATGAAATGTCAAAAGGCAGTTACCCAATGAACATGGGAAGGCTAATATCATTTTGAGATCCTGATTTCAATTCTTTTGGATATACACCTGGAAGTAGGATTGCTGAATCACATGGTAATTAATTTTTTGAGGAACCTCCATACTATTTTCCATGAAAGCTGCCCATTTTACATTTCCACCCACAGTGCAATAGGGTTTCAATTTCTCCATAGTCTCATGAACACTTACCTTTTCTTTTTTGATAATAGCTATCCTGCAGCACTCTTCACAATAGCCAAGATGTGGAAACAACCTAAATGTCCATTGAGAGATGAATGGATAAAGGAAAGTGGTCTATACATACAACAGAATACTATTCAGCCTTAGAAAAGAAGGAAACAGAGCAACATGAATGAATCTTGAGGCTATTATGTTAAATGAGATAAAATCAGTCTCAGAAAGACAAATATTGCATGATTCCACTTATATGAGACATCTAAAAGAGTCAAATTCATAGAATCAAAGAGTGAATAGAATTAAGATGAATAAGCTCCAGAGATCTGCTTTAAAACATTGTATCTGTAGTCACCACTCATGTACTGTACACTTAAAACTTGTAAAGACAGATCTCCTGGTAAATGTTTCTACCACACAAGGAAAGGGCAGTGATTCAAACTTTAGAATGAAGTTTAAATTTATCTTAATAAAATATTCCCTTGACCTCTTATAATTCTGCAAACGTCCCTGGTTCCTGTTAAATGCATGGGAAACGGAGCCATCGCAAGTGCCGAGTCCATTTTGTAAGATGTGGATAATAACTTTTGAAAATTTAAGAGAGAAGGAGTGCTTTATCAATGAAGTTGAATGAAACGCATTATATCATATCATGACCATCAGAGTTCTATTTTTCCGGAGTCACTCAGGTATGGCCACAGAGCCAAGGCTGGAATATTGCTGTCTTGTTTTCAGCCCAAATGCTGGCAATCACGGAAGGCAAAAAAAATTATTATATTTTTGATGTTGATGATTCTGGTCTGGGTTCCCAATCTGAAAACTAAATCTAGAAATGACCTGGAGGTTTGCATCCTTTTGATGACTGCCTTTAATCAAATCCCATTTTCCCAGATTTCTTGGCAAAAGCATATTCTCCCTCGTTGAAACCTAACATTTCAGTCTCTCCATATCCTCTGTTCTGAACTATCGTTTACTTCCCTTCTCTCTCACTGCAAATGATAATAACGGCAAACTTCAGCTTTGGGGAGGGCAGATGGGCCGCCTTTCTTTTCGACCGGGTCCTCCCCTGGAAAACAATATTAAGTGGATGTTTCTTTTTTTTCCCTTGCTTTAGTATATTCTTTGGCAAGTACTTTCAAATCTGTTCCCTTCCTGTGTTCTGAAGACAGGAAATCTGTAAGCAATTGCAGAAATTTTGTTTTATACCTTTAGTAATTTTTACCTCATCCATATAAATCTTCTAATGTATAGTGAATATTCAACTGGGTCACATAAGCCTGGATATTCAACTTCCATGAGAAAGGCTGGCTGTATGGGATGTTTCTCCATGACTAGATTAAGATTATCTATACATGTGTTATCTCCCCTAGGACCCTTGCCACTCTTTTTGTTTTAAAATGTATTTGCTCTTTGTTTTGTTGCATTTTGCAGTGCTCAAAAAACAAAATAAAATCAGACCTCTTCCTTCCTCTCCATGTGGCATTTAGATAAATTAAAATTGTGGCAAACGTGCTCTTAAGTCTCATTTTTTCACATTCATCCCTTCCAATATTAATGAGCATATCTTAGTTACAATAATTGTATTAAATTTTTAACATTAAAAGCACTGAGGGAGCATTTCAAAGCTGACTCTCTTGATCTGACAGCCACAGAGGGATCCTCTGGAGCACAGTTTACTGTAAAGAGAGAATATTTTCATTGCTAAAAGGAGATGTGAGAGAAAGAAAATTAACATTTGTTGATCACATAATATGTAGTAGGCACGACAGTCTTTTTTATAATAACCTCATGAGGTAGGAAATAGTATGCTCATCTTATAAACATAGCTTAGAGATGACGTACTTCGGCGAAAGACGCAGGACTAGAAGATGAGTAAAGCTGGGGTTGAACCCAAGTCTACCTGGCTACGGAGCCCAGGTACTTGCCTCAGTGTATTCTGCTTCCTTCTAGCATCATGGCAGTACGAAAAGCACTGCACCAAGGAGGAAAAAAACTGGGTCTAAACTCATTTATAGATGTGAAGCCATGAGAAACTTTGGCTTCTGGGCCACTGTCTCTCAATTTGTCAAGTGAGAATAAAATACCCCCCAAGTTGGTTGTGAGACTCAAATAAGATTGTTTATGTGTAAATCCTTTGTAGAAAATAGTTATGCCCAACTTGTATTCACCTGTGTGGTGGCCATCCTACTACAGACTTTTAAAGTAGCTATTAATTTAATTATTACTTATGTGGTTATTTATATCCCCACCCTACATAAGGAAGCTGAGGCACAGATAGGCTAAGTAACTTGCCCAAGGTCACACAGTGAGCTAAGATGCAGAACCAGGATTTGAACTCAGGAAACCAGGATCTAGAATACAAGTTAGTAAACCCTGCTGTATATTGTGCTATAAAATGCAGGGATTAGTATGATAATTTCAAACATCAAAATAAGTATCAAAAGAATACAAGAATTTAGGCAAGATCAGTGTTATCTAAAAGCTTTGGAGAAGTGGAGATGGAACTGTTCAACATCCTGGCTTCAAAAATGTGCCATGAGACTTATTTTAAATAAGGTCAATCTAGTCCACTATCCCATGAGGATGGAATCAGGCAGTCCTTGTGGTTCTACTTGGGCCCAGTAGCAATACTTAGACTAGCTAAAACATTCCACTCTTCCCAGGGAGACCCAAGTGTCTCGGTGACATGCTCACTAAAGAAGAATTCAAAGGATCCTAGCAGGACAGTATCCCCTTAGAGACATAAGCAGCATACTTATGCTCATAATACAAACATAAAAAGAGGGAACTCTTCTTGGAGATTTATGTTAACAAGGCGCAGAATTCAAAATATGCTTTTTTGGCTTCAGTCCACTCCCAGCCCTGACCTCATAACTATGACCTCATAACTCTACAAACAGTCTTTTCCTCTGGGCCTGAATGTGGCCTTAGAACACTTGTCAACACAAATCTCGGACTTTACTACTAATTTCCACTCTGGTCTTTATTATTTCCTTTCTTCTGCTTACTCTAGGGTTTGTTTGCTCTTCTTTTTTTCCCTGTGTCTTAAGGTGAAAGTTTAGGTTATTGATTTGAGATGTGTCTTCCTTTTTAATATGGGCATTTACATGTATAAATTTCCCTCTAAGCACTGTTTTAACTGCAACCCATGAGTTCTGGTATGTTGTGCCTTTATTTTCATTCATCTCAAATTTTCTATTTTCTAATATCCATTCTGATTTCTTCTTTAATCCATTGGGTTTTTTTTAGGGGTATGATTGTTTAATTTCTACATATCTGTGTGTTTTGCAAATTTCTTTCTGTTATTGATTTCTAACTTTATTCCACTGTGGTTAGAGAATATATTTTGTGTAATTTTATCTTTTTAAATTGATTGAGGTTTGTTTTATGATCTAGCATATGGTCTATGCTGCAGAATGTTCTATGTGCATTTGAGAAGAATGTATGTTCTGCTGTTGTTGGGTGAAGTGTTCTATGTATGTCTCTTAGGTCTACAGATATAAATCTTTGTAGATTTATAGTGCTGGTCAAGTCAGACAGAAGTCAGGGGAAGGAGGGTTGGGTGAGGAGCTAGGGAGTGGGGATTCAAAGCTAAGGGAACTGAGTATGCGAAGGTCATGAGGCAGAAAAGAACTTGTCACACTCAAGTAGGAAAGCCAGCTGTGAACAAGGGGAGAATGACAGATAAAGTTGGTAGGGCCCAGACATGAAAGGCTTATAAACTGGGAAAAGTGTTACATCAGACCTCATTTAACCCTAATTATCTCCCAAAGGCTCCATCTCCAAATACTATCACATTAGTATTAGGATTAGGGCTAATATTAGAGTTAGGGCTTCAGCATGTGAATTTTGAAGGGACACAGTTCAGTCCATTCAGTCCATGGCACTCCTCCTGGTCTTCCCAAACTGCAAATATCTCAGAGACACTTGTCTGACCACTAGTCTGTTTTAGAGACCTTCCTTTGTTCCCATAGTACACTCTGCATGCTTCCATCACAGAACTGGTCATGCTGAACTATAACTGCCCAACAGACTCAGCTTCCTGAAGGTGGTACCTGGCCTTATTCACCTCTATATCCCAAGGGCCTAGCATAGTGCCTAGCATAGAACAGTTGTTCAATAAATTTTGTTAAGTGGATAAATCATTCTTGAGCAACACACTATTACTAGAAATGCCTCCTTTATTTTAAAATAGTGACCAGATATTTGGAAAAGAACTAACTAAAATGTTAAAAATATACATCTGTGGTGCATAAACACACTCAGAGGGAAGAATATATTTTAACTTGATTTAAGCTTCCTGATAACAGGATAGATTTTGGGAAAATGTGGTTCTACAATGCAGATTCCACCTTACACGAGGAGTGCAGAGCTGCTTGTGGCTATGGAGATGCCTTGGTGTATGCAAGTGCTGACATGTATGACTAGTGTAGTCTCCCTCTATTTTGAGTTAAAAAGAAGATTCTTACCTGAATTTTTTTCAATGCAAATAGAAGCATAAATAAAGATTTATGTAGAAATTGCAGATGGCTGAGACAGAACGAATGCATAGAAGAGGTCAGATGAGAACAAAAACATTCATGCTGAAAGTTGTCTCCATAAAAACCTTATATTTCTGTGGCTGTGGTTTGTTTTGTGTTTTTATGTAATATTTATTGTTTACTATACTCCAGGCACTTAAGCATCTAACATACCTTATCTCGTTTATCCACATGACAGCCCTGGGAGGTAAACTAGTTGATTTTAGTTTATGCTCTGAGTTTGTTATTAGCGTCCATGGACTCTAATCAGGATTTCAGGATAGATCCTTAGATATATTTGCTAACATGCCAAGCCATAGTAGGCCTGGCTTCTCAATTATAAATATGACTGTTATCTCACTTTTACGTTTCTGACAAATAAATGAACATTTGTGCATTTACTATTCTGGACTGATAGAATCTTTCTTTAAGGTTAAACATTGTTCATTGAAAAACCTTTCCATGGACTCCATTATCGTTTGAATGTAGCCATTCTTTTTACTTCCTCTTGTGTTTGTGGTTAATTGAGGAATTGTAACGAATCCAAAGAGTAAGTAATTATGACTAACTAAGGCTTCAAACTCTGAGGAAATGCCGAGTTCCATGAACCACAACCAAGACAACTTATCTGAGCCCAGTCCCAGCTTCAAAGATCCATGGAAGGATTACTTTGTTTTGTGACTATAGAGGATTAGGGAACTCCTTGGCCTTAGTGTATGAAGATGCAGAGGAAGCCAATTGTACAGTTACTGGAGTAAACAATGCTCCCAGGAGTCCCTTCTTTATTCCCCCAGGCTTCGAAATAAGGCCTAATAAGAAAGAGCTGAAAGTCTCCTGTACCTTTCACCTGAGTCTTTCTCTGGATTTTTTTCAAGACCTGTTCTTGTTCCTTGGTGAAAACCTCTCTCTCAAAAATCCTTGCAGAAATACTCCCTAAATATTATTGTATTAGAATATTCTAAAACACAAACTTTTAACTCCTGGAGTCACACAGCTTTGTAAAAGATCATTAAATTTAGAGGAATAAAAGTAGTCAGTCTGGTGGGTTTGCAATCAGTGGTTTCTACCACATGCCTGTGGTTAATCATCAGATTACACAGTGTAGGTTATGCAGGTTCAAATTTAGATACATGTGCTTAACATGGTAAAGGATGGATTTACACCTGGGCCTTTTTTTACACCATGTAACTATTTATGAAGCACTTAATTTGAAGATTACACTTGGAGATACTATAATAAATTGTGATAGTGTATTTTACTCAGTTTACATTTAGTTTCAGGAAATACATTCTATAAAATGTATTTCAAGGCTACCTAAAAAAGACAAAATAGACACTCATTAAGCAGTTTACAAGATACAGATCTTTATCTCCTACAAAGGAAGGGAAACAAGAAAGCTGTAAATAATAAGTTCTGAATAGGAACGACATAAACTGCCTAATCAATGTCTTCCAGAACTGACGAGTGACACCTCTTTGTTTTTTGCAAATAAAAACCTTCTTACCATCACAATATAAACCATTATCTCTGCAGGCAAGGTATATTTAGAAATGTACAAAATGTACATTTCCTGCCAGCCTCTAGATCAGTAGGTGGAGATCTAAAGTCATGCAAATATTACAGTAAATGCAGGCAACCAATTTCTAATTATTCCATATCAGCAGATTTGTGAGGAATATAATTTATTAAAAAAGAACAGTTTATGATCAGCAGACCTTGGTTATGACTGTTTAGGAATTCAGTGCATTTTGATCTAATCACAAAATCAAAATATTCATGAAACACAATGATATCTCCCCAAAGCAGCCGGGCAGCCATTAATTTTGAAATTCGGGTAATTTATTAACACTTATCTGAAGCTGTAAAAGCTTACCTCTGTGTTTGTAATACGGGGAAAACTGAAAGCAGTTTTAAAACTGATTCCTAATGATTTATAATGGTTTGCTGTAATTTGAGCCAGAAATTCAATTAAAATGTATGTTTAGTTTTGTTTCAAGATCTTTAGTTAAAAATTCTATTAAAATTCTATTTCCTTCTTGCATTAAATGTATCTGTTATCTGCATATACAAGAAATATAAGAAAATTCTATCATTTATTCCCCAGTCTCCATAAATGCTTCAAAAAAGTATTCATTTTTATTTCATAATTCTGCTAAGGTAGCATTTGGAATTTATATATAGTAGAGGAAGAATAACTGTATATTCCTATTTCTCAGTAAGGAAAGAAATCTAACACTGAATACTTTAGGAACAAGTCAAGTGATCTTTGCCACTTTATCAAACTAGAGGAAAACAAATAAAACAAAACAGACATTTTTGGCTCCAAATTACTCACCTAATAGGCTGTCTCTGAGATATTTTAAAAAATATAACTTTCCAGAGAAAGGGGTAGGAGTTGGGGTGGGTGAGGTGGGGATGGGGAAACTGTTCAGCCTCCCTGAAACAAATGCAAACAGATTAAAAAAAACTTTGAAAGAGTTGTCCTCAGATATGAGATTCTTTAGGTTCTTATTTTCTCTAGACATGAGTTTGGTAAGTCGCTTAAAGGAGAACCCCATTGGCTCTTGCTTTTTGTTTTCTGCTATTTTCTTGAACTGCATGAAATCTTGCAATGATTACTCGATGCAAACATTTTGTGGCTTGTGTCTTAATGGTTTTTGGTAGCAAGAGTCTATAAGCAGAAATAGTAATGATGCTATAACTTACTGAGCATTTGCTATGTGTAGATGAATGAATTACATGGATTTTTAAATAGTTCAATCGTCTCAATAGTATTTGTATTATATACAGATATTATTATTCATATTTTACTAAAGTGGTGGCAGAGGCACGAAGTTTCATAGAGCTGATAAGTGGGAGAGCTAGGATTCGAATCTAGAAGGGTTATGACTGATCTCCTTTTCAATTTGATCATATGGTGATGGGGGGTGGATGACGGGCCTTCGCTTCATAAAGCCAAGAGTTGGGATGAAAGGAGCTAACTCCGAGTTTGTGGACTGTTTCTGAGAAAGGGGAAGATTTGGTTAACAAAAGCTGATAGGCGCTGGGAAGAAGCAGAATGGCACTTCCCTTGGTGTATCTCTCGTACTCTAATAATTCCAAGGTTGTGGCCCTACTTGTCTTCCTTCTCGTGGGGAATTGGGGACCCGAGCAGAGTGCAGAGCTTGAGGGATGTAGAGCTGAGTGTCAAATGCCAGAACGCAAACAAGGTAAATAATAGAAAACTTGGTCACCAAGCCAAATGGGCTGAGAGAAAAAGAGGAAGAAAGAAAGAACGAAAGGCAAGAACAAGCAAGTGAGCCAAGTTGTAATGTCATATGAGCCTGTGACAGAGGGAAGCCTAGGAATGAGATTGTAGAAAAGCCAAAGGAAGGGAGATAGGCCTGGAGCAATTCCCAAGTGGAGGAGGCTTTAGTGCTGTCCTGATGGTCCTCCATGAGGATGAACTGATATCATAAAAAGGGATAGACACCAGTAAACCACGCATTTTTATTTGACTACTCCCTTAGACAGAATCACACTGAGATTTCCCTTTGCTTACTTGTTGCAAGTTACTAATGGCCAGTGAGTTTCTATTTTGTACTCCCAGGTGGGCCAGGGTCTGACATCTCTTCCCTACCCATACTAGGGTTCCTGATATGGGGTCATCGGAATCAGGGCAGGGTTTTATTGGACTAGGCTTGTTGATAAATAATGGAAGTAAGGGTGGATGCCAGAACTGCTGTGAAAGTGGGTGTTGATAAAAGCAGATTCAGGGATGAGGTAGGTGGCACAATTGTATTGATATTACAGATGGGTACCATATTGATGGAGGAATTTTTCTAGGCATTAATAGGCTCCATGTATCCATCAGACAACAATGGCTAGGTAGACATGAATCCGAAAGGCCTTAAACAATGTTACTAAAGCTGTGTTGCAAACTGGGATTCATGGTCAGAGGGAGCAGGTAGATTAGAGGTAAGGAAAATGGGAGGTCAGGAGTCAAAATGTACCACAGCTACCAGAATGGTCTCACGGTTGAGGAAAAGGTAGTCAGAGATGCAGCGTAATGTGGTAGTATTTGAGGATATCCTGGGAGCAACGTTCCCTTGGGTTGGCTTGGCCCATACTTGACACCTGCACCATTTCCTGTTGTGGGTGTGCCCTCCAGCAGTCTCTACACTTCGTTAAAAAGTTTGCATGGGCCAGGTTGGCCAGCCAGATGGCCCTATGGCATAACTACAGTGTCTAGATTCAAGTCTTCCTGGCATGTTTATATAGTTGCCTACTTTTCTAGAATAGGTCCTTTGGCATTCTGAACTTCCCAAGGCCAGGCTTGGGAAGCCCTGAATTTGGGGGAATATGAGGCTAAGTGCTAGGTGAATTGTCCAATCATATTCTTGATGAGGGGGAAGTTTTGGACTCTGTTAGAAAATACCTTCTCTCAGGCAACATACTTACCTATGGCATGAGAACGATTGATAGGGACGTTCTGCAAGATGCAGTCATTTCTCCTTACGGATTTCTGATGTCACATAGACGGCGTGTGTTTCTTGGGAGGTGGCCAAGTCACGAGCCTCTAGCCATGTTCAAAATGGATGCAGTTACCTCTGAGTTGACTTGTGGCTACGGCTCCCTCTACAGGCTCCCCGATGTGGCCAAGCCGAGACTGCATAATAGCAAAAATGGAGTAAATGATGATTAGGGAGCAAGATGACAGCTGTGGAAGAATTACAAACAAAAGAAGGTTTAGGACCACATGTGGGCGACTTAGAGACTGTGAGATGACCCTGGTTCCCCATGCCCTTCTCCCCTCCACTGCATGGGAATTGGACGAAAATCCTTACACAAGAATCATTGGGCTTTTCTGAGCACTTAGCCCTTTTTGTTTGCAATGAATTGTCTCTCTTAACTAAATTTCTTCCCATAACCTTATAATAAGGGTGCTTTTTCTGCAAGGCAGATGGCATATGAAAGGAATATCTCTAAAGGCTATTTGTAGAAGACCGTGACTGACAAAAGAGTTACATGGCAAGGGTTACATTCCCAAGGTTTACCCGGGCAAGGCAAAATCAAAAGGCCTTGAAATAAAGTTACTGATGCTGAGTGACTGTTAAATAATGCTGCCTCTAAGAACGGGGATGGGACGTGCGATCATTTGATTCCATTTACAAAAATCTAATAGACATTAGCGTCCTGGGGTTATTAAAAATAACATTAAAACACTAAAAAACATGTTGGGAAATACCTGTTTTTATGATTCTAAAATATTCAATATAATATAAAATTGGAAATAACTTGTTAAAAATCAGGACAATTCATTCAGAATTAATTGTCACAGCAAGTAAATGAATACTTACTGTTTGGGCAGATATTCATTTATTTGTTCATATTTTAAATTCATCAGTTAACTTCAAAGCAATACCATTATTCCTTTACCATCAAACTTCTTGAAAAAATGTTTTCCGTTTGATGATTCTACTTCCTCCACATTGTCTCTTTACCCTGCTATATAGTCTAGTTTATGTTCCTCCTATTCTAATGAAACTGCTTTCATTAAGTTCTCTAATAATCTCGTAATTATCAATCTTTATGGCTTGTTTCTAACCATCATATTTCTCAGTTTCTGTAAGTATGTCTTCCGGTCAGTCACTCACTGCTTACCAGTCTCCTTTCTTTTCAGTTTTTATCAAGCTCTCCTGCTCTCTTTGAGCCTTCTTCTTCCTTCCTTCCCAGTCCATTTTGTGGTTTCCTAGGATTCTGTCCTTGATTCATTTCCAGGATCAAACCCATGTTCCAGTCCCTTGCGTCAGGCTTTTGTCTAGGCTGTCCTATCCCAGACAAAGGTAAGGGCAGGTGGTACCCATTTTATATCATACTAAAGTTGGTTATGTTCTTAGCTCTATTTCTGGGTTACCTATTCTCTTCCATTACCTTGTCTATGTAGTCTTATCACATCTTCAGTCACTGCAGCTTTATAATATATTGAGCTCTGGGAAGGTTAGCATCTCCCTTCCTTTGTTAAACTCTTTTTTCAAAATGTCTTTAGCCATATATTGCTGTTTATTATTACTTTGACAAATATTGGTGTAGTTTGTAGTGTTCTGTGTGTTTCTCATGTTTCATGTTGCCCTAAAGAGAAACTTTCATTGCAGCTATAAGGAAGGCTTTTGACAATGTATTTTGATAAACATACAGGGTTTTGTGAAAAAAGCCCTGGATGAAACAGAAGATACAGATTCTAGCTATGACTTTGAACAGGTTACAATTTCTTTCTTTTTAAATTAATTTTTATTGGAGTATAGTTGATTTACAATGTTGTGTTAGTTCCTGCTGTACAGCAAAGTGAATCAGTTATACATATACATATATCCACTCTTTTTTTTTTTGGCTGCGTTGGGTCTTTGTTGCTGGGCACGGGCTTTTTCTAATTGCAGTGAGTGGGGCTACTCTTCGTTGCCGTGCACGAGCTTCTAATTGCAGTGGCTTCTCTTGTAGTGGAGCACAGGCTCTAGGTGCGAGGGCTTCAGTAGTTGTGGCTCGTGGGCTCAGTAGTTGTGGCTCGTGGGCTCTAGAATGCAGGCTCAGTAGTTGTGGCTCACAGGCTCAGTAGTTGTGGTGCACGGGCTTAGTTGCTCCGTGGTATCTGGGATCTTCCCGGACCAGGGATCGAACCCATGTCCCCTGCATTGACAGGCAGATTCTTAACCACTGCGCCACCAGGAAAGTCTCTATATTCACTCTTTTTTAGATTATTTTCCCGTATAGGTCATTACAGAGTACTGAGTGGAGTTCCCTGTGCTACACAGTAGGTTCTTATTAATTATCTATTTTATATATAGTAGTGTGTATGTGTTGGTCCCAAACTCCCAGTTTATCCCTCCCTCCCCCCTTTTTCTCCCTTGGTAATCATTAAGTTTGTTTTCTACATCTGTGACTCTATTTCTGTTTTGTAAATCAGTTCATTTGTACCATTATTTTAAGGTTCAATTTCTCTTACTATCACCTTCTCACTTAAAAAGTGAGAGACTTGTTCTACACAATTTTAAGCTTTCTTTCAACTCAGCCTTTTTACATACAGAGTTCTGATGTTATATAAACATCAGATTATATAAACATTTATATAAATATAAATGTATATATTTACTTATATATACATTTATTGTTTCATTAAGTTTCTGAACACTTGGGAACAATGGTGGGAATGGTGGTAGGGGTGGGATGGAAGGAGGCAAGGGGATAAACATACGTATAAAATACAGTTCTAATCTTCAAGTAATTTACTAGATATATTTGTTTATCTCTGCCACTAGACTGTAAACTCAGGAAGGGCAGAGCTTACACATTTTTTCTTGTGCCTTCTTACAAATAATAAATGTACACACAGATGATTTGTTGAATGGATAAGCACTGACTTCTACAAATCAGAAGAACATTTTGGGGGGCCCTCCAAAGCGACTAAGGCAACAACCCCATAGCCTTCTTTTTCCAACTGTCCTTGTCCATGAAAATCAACCTCTTCCTGTTTTAATCAGCCAACTCAGTTTTGTCTTCCATCCTACATTCTTGGGCCTAAGCTCCAGCAACACAAGATGAGAAGCTGAATACACAGTAGGATAAACACCAGACTCCTGCCCGTCCGTTAGTCAATTCAAATACATGAGGCAGCGGAAATGGGAAGAGGGACTTAACCCAAACACCAGTCAGGATTTTCAGATATTTCCCAAGATCCCTCTCTTTCTTATTTCCAATCTTCCTTCACTTTCATCCTATCTCTTGTTACTCCTGAACTTATCTCTTCTTGTGACTCTTTGGAGTTGGTTTTCATACTTGATATGTCTTGTTTAAATCACAGCTTTTCCTGACTCTGAAGGTCTGCTAATCTGGCTGTGGGTATCCCAAGACTGTCTTGTGTAGAAACCTCTGTCTGGCAAAATGCCACCCTGAATTTTAATCTTGTCCCCTCCACTTATACTTACCTAGACCACCTCCCTCACCCTGTGAAGAAGTGACTATGCAGAATCATTGGGTAGCCCCAGAATAAAGTTCCAAACTGAAGAGAAAGTGCTGCTGCTGAGAGAGTGTTGGGAATCTATGGTTTTTCTTTTTTTTAATTTTAAAATTGCGGTTAAATACACATAATATAAAACTGACCATGTTAACCATTTTAAGTGTAGAGTTCAGTGGTATTAAGTACATTCATATTTTTGTGCAAACATCATCACTATCCACCTCCAGAATGCTTTCCATCTTGCAAAACTGGGACTCTACACCCATTAAATGACAACTTCCTATTCCCCTCTCTTCCCAGCCCCTGGCAACCACCTTTCTACTTTCTGTCTCTATGAATTTGACTATTCTAAGTACCTCATATAAATGGTATCATACAGTAATTGTTTTTCTGTGTGTGTAACTGGCTTATTTTCCTTAGAATAATGTCCTCAAGTTTCATCCATGCTATAGCACCTGTCAGAATTTTTCCTGTTTAAGGCTGAATATTATTCAATTGTCCGTGTGTATCACATTTTGCTTATTTATTCATCCATCAATGGACACTTGTGTTGCTTCCATGTTTTACCTACTGTAAATAATGCTGCTATGAAATTTGGTGTGCAAATATCTCCTCGAGGCCTTACTTTCAATTCTTTTGGGCATATGCCAAATTGCTAGATCATATGATAATTCTATTTTTAATTTTTTGAGGAACTGTCATATTGTTTTCCACAGCAGCTGTGCCATTTTATATTCCTAGCAACAGTGCACAAGTGTTCCAATTGCCCCATAACCTTGCCAACACGTTATTTTCTGAGTTTTAAAAATTTATTTATTTATTTATTTATGGCTGTGTTGGGTCCTCCTTGCTGCGCGTGGGCTTTCTCCAGTTGCGGTGAGCAGGGGCTACTCTTCATTGCAGTGCAAGGGCTTCTCATTGCTGTGGCTTCTCTTGTTGCGGAGCATGGACTCTAGGCACGTGGGCTTCAGTAGTTGTGGCATGTGGGCTCAGTAGCTGTGGCTCGTGGCCTCTAGAGCACAGGGTCAGTAGTTGTGGTGCATGGGCTTAGTTGCTCTGCGGCATGTGGGATCTTCCTGGACCAGGGATCAAACCTGTGTCCCCTGCATTGGCAGGCGGATTCTTAACAACTGCGCCACCAGGGAAGCCCTGAGGTTTTTTTAAATAGTAATCATTCTAATGGGTGTGAAGTGGTAGCTCCTTGTGGATTTGACTGCATTTTTCTAGTGATTCATGACATTAAGGATTCTTTTTTCTGTGCTTATCAGTCATTTGTGTATCTTCTTTGGAGAAATGTCTATTCAAGTCCTTTGTTCATAGGAGCCTATGTTTAAAAAACTTGAATCAAATCTTTTTTTACTTTTTTCAAGTTTTCCAGGATTTAACTTTCTTCAGTAAACAGCCAATTTTTGCCTCTTCTATGAAGCTATCTCTGATTTCCCTAGGTGAAATTAGCTGCTTTTCTGTTTTCATCTATATCTTCTATAGCCTCTGTTTTTTTCTGTGTAAAATTTTTTTAACGTTTTTATTGGAGTATAATTGCTTTATAATGGTGTGTTAGTTTCTGCTTTATAACAAAGTGAATCAGTTATACATATACATATATCCCCATATCCTTCCCTCTTGCCCCTCCCTATCCCACCCTTCTAGGTGGTCACAGAGCACTGAGCTGATCTCCCTGTGCTATGCAGCTGCTTCCCACTAGCTATCTATTTTACGTTTGGTAGTGTATATATGTCCATGCCTCTCTCTCACTTTGTCCCAGCTTACGCTTACTGCCCCCGTGTCCTCAAGTCCATTCTCTAGTAGGTCTGTGTCTTTATTCCTGTCCTGCCCCTAGGTTCTTCATAACATTTTTTTAAAAATGTATATTCCATATATATGTGTTAGCATACAGTATTTGTTTTTCTCTTTCTGACTTACTTCACTCTGTATGACAGACTCTAGGTCCATCCACCTCACTATAAATAACTCAATTTCGTTTCCTTTTATGGCTGAGTAATATTCCATTGTATATATGTGCCACAACTTCTTTATCCATTCATCTGTTGATGGACACTTAGGTTGCTTCCATGTCCTGGCTATTGTAAATAGAGCTGCAATGAACATTGTGGTACATGACTCTTTTTGAATTATGGCTTTCTCAGGGTATATGCCCAGTAGTGGGATTGCTGGGTCGTATGGTAGTTCTATTTTTAGTTTTTTAAAAAAACTCCACACTGTTCTCCATAGTGGCTGCATCAATTTACATTCCCACCAACAGTGTATGAGGGTTCCCTTTTCTCAACACCCTCTCCAGCATTTATTTTTTGTAGATTTTTTTGATGATGGCCATTCTGAACAGTGTGAGATGATATCACATTGTAGTTTTGATTTGCATTTCTCTAATGATTATGACGTTGAGCATTCTTTCATGTGTTTGCTGGCAATCTGTATATCTTCTTTAGAGAAATCTCTGTTTAGGTCTTCTGCCCATTTTTGGATTGGATGGTTTCTTTTTTTGATATTGAGCTGCATGAGCTGCTTGTAAGTTTTGGAGATTAATCCTTTGTCAGTTGCTTCATTTGCAAATATTTTCTCCCATTATGAGGGCTGTCTTTTCGTCTTGTTTATGGTTTCCTTTGCTATGCAAAAGCTTTTAAGTTTCATTAGGTCCCATTTGTTTATTTTTGTTTTTATTTCCATTTCTCTAGGAGGTGGGTCAAAAAGGATCTTGCTGTGATTTGTGTCATAGAGTGTTCTGCCTATGTTTTCCTCTAAGAGTTTTAGAGTGTCTGGCCTTACATTTAGGTCTTTAATCCATTTTGAGTTTATTTCTGTGTATGGTGTTAGGGAATTTTCTAATTTCATTCTTTTTCATGTAGCTGTCCAGTTTTCCCAACACCACTTACTGAAGAGGCTGTCTTTTCTCCATTGTATATTCTTGCCTCCTGTATCAAAGATAAGGTGACTATATGTGCGTGGGTTTATCTCTGGGCTTTGTATCCTGTTCCATTGATCTATATTTCTGTTTTTGTGTCAGTACCATACTGTCTTGATTACTGTCGCTTTGTAGTATTGTCTGAAGTCCGGGAGTCTGACTCCTTCAGCTCCGTTTTTCTTTCTCAAGATTGCTTTGGCTATTCAGGGTCTTTTGTGTTTCCATACAAATTGCAAAATTTTTTGTTCTAGTTCTGTGAAAAATGCCATTGGTAGTTTGATAGGAATTGCATTGAATCTGTAGATTGCTTTGGGTAGTATAGTAATTTTCACAATGTTGATCTTCCAATCCAAGAACACGGTCTATCTCTCCATCTATTTTTATCATCTTTAATTTCTTTCATCAGTGTCTTATAATTTTCTGCATATAGGTCTTTTGTCTCCTTAGATAGATTTATTCCTAGGTATTTTATTCTTTCTGTTGCAATGGTAAATGGGAGTGTTTCCTTGATTTCACTTTCAGATTTTTCATCATTAGTGTAAAGGAATGCAAGAGATTTCTGTGCATTAATTTTGTATCCTGCTACTTTACCAAATTCATTGATTAGCTCTAGCAGTTTTCTGGTAGCCAGCCTCTTTAGGATTCTCTATGTACAATATGTCATCTGCAAACAGTGACAGCTTTACTTCTTCTTTCTGATTTGGATTCCTTTTATTTCTTTTTCTTCGATGATTGCTGTGGCTAAAACTTCCAAAACTATGTTGAATAATAGTGGTGAGAGTGGGCAACCTTGTCTTGTTCCTGATCTTAGAGGAAATGTTTTCAGTTTTTTGCCATTGAGGACGATGTTGGCTGTGGGTTTGTTATATGTGACCTTTATTATGTTGAGGTAAGTTCCCTCTATGCTTACTTTCTGTTAAACTTATGGGGATTCCCTTGTATGTTATTTGTTGTTTTTCCCTTGCTGCTTTTAATAGTTTTTCTTTGTATTTAATATTTGATAGTTTGGTTAATATGTGTCTTGGCATGTTTCTCTTTGGATTTATCCTGTATGGGGCTCTGTGCTTCCTGGACTTGATTAACTATTTCCTTTCCCATATTAGGGAAGTTGTCAACTATAACCTCTTTAAATATTTTCTCAGTCCCTTTCTTTTTCTCTTCTTCTTCTGGGATCCCTATAATTCGAATGTTGGTGCATTTAATGTTGTCCCAGAGGTCTCTGAGACTGTCCTCAATTCTTTTCATTCTTTTTTCTTTATTCTGCTCTGCAGTAGTTATTTCCATTTTTTTATCTTTCAGGTCGCTTATCCATTCTTCTGCCTCAGTCATTCTAATATTGATTCCTTCTAGAGAAATTTTAATTTCATTTATTGTGTTGTTCATGGTTGTTTGTTTGCTCTTTAGTTCTTCTAGGTCCTTGTTAAACGTTTCTTGTATTTTCTCCATTCTATTTCAAAGATTTTGGATCATCTTTACTATCATTATTCTGAATTCTTTTTCAGGTAGACTGCCTATTTCCTCTTCATTTGTTAGGTCTGGTGGGTTTTTACCTTGCTCCTTTATCTGCTGTGTGTTTCCCTGTCTTCTCATTTTGCTTAACTTACTGTGTTTGGGGTCTCCTTTTTGCAGGCTGCATGTTCATAGTTTCTGTTTTTTTTTTTGGTGTCCGCCCCCAGTGACTAAGGTTGGTTCAGTGGGTTGTGTAGGCGTCCTGGTGGAGGGGACTAGTGCCTGTGGTCTGGTGGATGAGGCTGGATCTTGTCTTTCTGGTGGGTAGGTCCACATCTGGTGGTGTGTTTTGTGGTGCCTGTAACCTTATTATGATTTTAGGCAGCCTCTGTGCTAATGGGTGGGGTTGTGTTCCTGTCTTGCTAGTTTTTTGGCATAGCGTGTCCAGCACTGTAGCTCGTTGGTCGTTGAGTGGAGCTGGGTCTTGGCGTTGAGATGGAGATCTCTGGGAGATTTTCGCCGTTTGATATTACATGGAGCTCAGAGGTCTCTGGTGGACCAATGTCTTGAACTTGGCTCTCCCACCTCAGAGGCACAGCCCTGATGCCTGGCTGGAGCACCAAGAGCCTGTCATCCACATTGCTCAGAATAAAAGCCAGAAAAAGATAAAATAAAATAAAATATAAAAATTATTAAAATAAGAAACAAAAAATAATTAAAAATTTTTTTTAAGTAATAAAAAAAGAAAGCACAAAAGAACAACCAAACCAAAAAACAAATATGCCAATGATAACAGGTGCTGAAACTATACTAAAATAAAAAAACAGACAGACAGAACCCTAGCATTTTACAAATGGTAAAAGCAAAGCTATACAGACAAAATCACACACAGATGCATACACATACACACTCTCAAAAAGAGAAAAAGGGGAAAAAATATATATATCGTTGCTCCCGAAGTCCACCTCCTCAATTTGGGATGATTCGTTGTCTATTCAGGTATTCCACAGATGCAGGGTACATCAAGTTGACTGTGGAGATTTAATCCGCTGCTTCTGAGGCTGCTGGGCGAGATTTCCCTTTCACTTCTTTGTTCGCACAGCTCCCGGGGGCTCAGTTTTGGATTTGGCCCCGCCTCTGCGTGTAGGTCGCCGGAGGGCGTCTGTTCTTCCCTCAGACAGGACGGGGTTAAAGGAGCCGCTGATTCGGGGGCTCTGGCTCACTCAGGCCGGGGGTAGGGAGGGGCATGGATGTGGGGCGAGCCTGAGGTGGCAGAGGCCGGCGTCATGTTGCACCAGCCTGAGGCGCGCCAGTCGTTCTCCTGGGGAAGTTGTCCCTGGATTCCGGGACCCTGGCAGTGGCGGGCTGCACAGGCTCCCGGAAGGGGGGTGTGGATAGTGGCCTGTGCTCACACACAGGCTTCTTGGTGGCAGCAGCAGCAGCCTTAGCGTCTCATGCCCGTCCCTGGGGTCTGCGCTTTTAGCCGCGGCTCGTGCCCGTGTCTGGAGCTCCTTTAAGCAGCGCTCTTAATCCCCTCTCCTCGCGCACCAGGAAACAAAGAGGGAAGAAAAAGTCTCTCGCCTCTTCGTCAGGTCCAGCCTTTTCCCCGGACTCCCTCCCGGCCAGCCGTGGCGCACTAATCCCCTTCAGGCTGTGTTCACGCCTCCAACCCCAGTCCTCCCCCGGCGCTCCGCCGGAAGCCCGAGCCTCAGCTCGCAGCCCCGCCCGCCCCGGCGGGTGAGCAGACAAGCCTCTCGGGCTGGTGAGTGCCGGTTGGCCCCGATCCTCTGTGCGGGAATCTCTCTGCTTTGCCCTCCGCACCCCTGTTGCTGTGCTCTCCTCCGTGGCTCCGAAGCTTCCCCCCTCCGCCACCTGCAGTCTCCGCCGGCGAAGGGGCTTCCTAGTGTGTGGAAACATTTCCTCCTTCACAGCTACCTCCCACTGGTGCAGGTCCCGTCCCTATTCTTTTGTCTCTGTTTTTTCTTTTTCCTACCCAGGTACGTGGGGAGTTTCTTACCTTTTGGGAGGTCTGAGGTCTTCTGCCAGTGTTCAGTAGGTGTTCTGTAGGAGTTGTTCCACATGTAGATGTATTTCTGATGTATTTGTGGGGAGGAAGGTGATCTCCGCGTCTTACTCTTCCGCCATCTTGAAGCTCCTCTCTATAGCCTCTTAAAACATTGATTCCAGTACCTTGTAATCATCCTGTCAACAATTGTGTTTCCTCCTCTTTATACAGGAGGTCAGCAAACATGTTTTATTAATCTTTGCATTCATATTATTTATTATGGCACACAGTAAGTGCTTAGTGAATTTCTATTGAATAAATCAATATATTAATTACCTACTTTTAATATAAAATGCATATTTTTATAGACAACAGAATATTTCAATCATGGCTTCTTAGGAAATTAATAAATGGTGTCTTTTAAGGCCCCCTGCATTATTGCTCTTTACTACCATAAATGGTCGGTAATTCTCTACTCTGGTTTAACATGCAAATTGTCTGAATTCCTGGGTTTAACCTCAGAGATGCCAGGTGAGGCTTGGGTATTGTATTTTTTAATAGCTCCTCAGTTAATTCTAATGTGTGGCCAGGGCTGAGAACCATGAAGAATCACCAAAAACTGTGACTGGGAAGTCTATTGCTCCCTCCAGCTTTCTGGGGCTGAGTCCACTAGTGTCACATTATAGGGAACAGGTAACACATTTATGAAAATTAGTTTGTAGATCTGCTCACTTCCTAAGTTTTCTTGTCTGTGTTGAAATACTCCAACACCGCCCCTCTATACCTCACATCTTTATAATCAGTCATTTGATAATCTAGTTGGTAGTCCAGCAGTCATGAGGATGTTCCTATTTTATTTTAGTTTGAGAGACCTAGTTCGGGTATCATTAATCCAGGCATTTAGAATCCATGGAATCAGGTAAGAAGCACGACGTATCTCTAAGTCTGAGCTATTTCCACATGAAATGTTACCAAAGTTGGCAGGGCAATGTTGGTCACCTCTTTGCATAGGGAGATGTGGATTTTATAATTACTTATGACTTTGCTTCTTTTATTGTCTCTGGCTCTAGTCTTGGCATTCTTTTAATGTGCATTTCTGTATAAATTAGAAAAGCAAGAGTTAAGATGTAGAACTTATGTGTCTGGCCACAGATGTTCAGAGCAATTCAGTGTGTCAAGCTGAGGTCAAATGAATAGGGAATGTCATTACTAAATGGTAACATTTTTCTGAGAGCTTTAAAGAAATTCAAGTCCTTTTTGAATCTACATTTATTTTATCTTTTTTTCAGGGTGATAGGTTGCACTTCTAGTTCTTGTCAGAGATTTGTACATTAAAATGACTTTAAATTTAACTATTCTAGAAACCAACTTTCCAAATAGTATTTCAGGCAGCACCAGTAGAAGACATATCATTTTATTTGAGATATAAACTTCCTTTTTAAATTCAATGAGATATACTGGTTTATTTGTAAAGCTGATGTGACATATGCCTATATATCTTTTTGATGTATTAACAAAGACACTGGGGATTAGGACATGTTTCCAAATTCCATGATCTGAAGTCTATGTATCTTCTTATAGCCCATTAAATTTAAAATGCTATAATGTTCAGAAGTTTAGGACATACTTATACCAGTTTGAAAGCTAACAAAGTGAACTACACACCTGTCCATTCATGTTGTGCATTATGATAATACACTTTGATAAACAGGGGGGTTTGGGTATAAAATATGTTATGCATATTTCAAGCCAATGGTGTAGCAATTATGGTACAGAATTTGCAAAAATGGTTGAAGGGCAAACTAAGTTATTGAGTAGCATTTTCACGCATGCCATCTCTATTATGCCATTAAAGAACTACGTTACCTACTAAACAATAGAAAACTGGGAATCTACACCTCTTAATTATCTCTGGAATAGAGGTGAGCAGAAATATAGCTAAATATATGGTGGATTGGTATAGCATACACTGTTGGTACCTCACACATATCTTTTGGACCTTTGCATTTCCTGCTCTCATGCTGATTTCCAGTCATCAGCATCTCCAGCTTTTTGTCTAAGGACTTTTTCTGAAGCAATAGAAATCTGTTCAGCCCACTCACAGGGCAGGATGGAAGGGCCAGGGAATTATCTTTTTAGACACAACCCCTCATCCAGTGATGGATGGGAGTTGATGGAAAAATACTCTGGTTTCCTTTTCTGCAAGTGGGAGAACTCTGAGGTACTTGTTCTATTCCATCTTCCAGACTTCCCCAGTTGGATTATCTCTAAGTGCCCAGTGGAGCAATTTGCTGGATTTAACACACCAATAAACACACCCTTTATTGTCTTATTGCTTTATTGGCACTCTTTCCAGCTATCTTACATCCCCACTCCCACACCAGCATTTCCTGCACCTCCCAAACTTGCAAACAAGTCCTTGTCTTAAGGTCCACTTTTAGGACAACTCAAACTATGAATATTGACAGTGGTATGTGATTTTTTACTTTTGTTTTAAAATGGAAATTTATGGGAATTCACCTAAAATGTATTTGCAGAAAGATACTCTTAGGAACTCTGTGGCTTGGAGCAACTCACATCTTCCTGAGCTTCAGTTGCCTTATTTAGAAACTTAACAGATGAAATGAATGATCTCACTTTAAGATTCTATTATTTTAAGACATGAATTAGGGTTTCTTTCTCCGTCATCCTAGCATTAGTTCTGCAGTTCACTGCTGAGTGTTACTTCTGCGTGTTGGTAAAGACAATTCTCTTTCAAGGTCCTCTTAGCCAATGTGAGCAGAGCTTCCGAAAGGTCTTTCTGCTGGATGCATTCTTTGAGTTCTTTGTTCTCACTTGTCATAAGCACAGAGTCTGGGTACCATTACTCCTACTGCTTCCCCCTCCTTTGAGGTTGATAGTTGCAGCCTCAGCTATAGAGCGTCAAGATCCCAGGCCCCATTCTCTGGGAAGCCCTTTGCTTTCTTCTCCTTCCCCCCCCAGCTTTGTTCTGTCTTGACGTGATCAGAATCTGCCTCTCGGTGGGGCTGCCACGGTCACTCCTTACAGAGGTATGAGCACTTACTCCTCATTCGGATTTTATTTGTACGCTTTAATGAAAAGCGATTGCCTACCATACTCAATAGATGTGTCCAGCATGACAGGCTGATTCCACAGATGAAGTTGGTGCCTTTTCAGGGGTTGAAATAATCGTGAGAACCACCAGCATGGCTTGCCTTCAGGGGGATGGAAGTAAAGACAAAAAGAAATACGAAGTAAGGCGGGGGGGAAGCATATACTTTAAATATTTATTTTTAAAAAAATGCAAACATGATTGTTATTTTCCAAGCCTTGGCTGGTCTAGAGAGGGCCGTCTTGGCTTTCCTGAGCACCTGCAGCTCTGCAGTCTGTCCTCTTGGCAGACAGAAAGGCTTTTAGATTCTGGGTACTCATTTCCTTTTGCTTCCAGCTATTCTTGGATTTGGAATAGACCTGGGAATAGATAGAGTACTATGGAGAGGGCAACGTGGCATCACTGTTGCTCAGAATGGGCTTCCTGCAAAAGGGCTGTCACTCATCATGTTTTTCAGGTGGTTTATCTCAGTTTATCAGGGCTTTGACATCCAGAGCCTCAGGATCACAATAATTCCAACAGGCATCTCACAATCCAAGCGAATGAGAACAAATGTACGAATGTATGTGGGTTCTAGGTATTTTCTCCTTAAGTGCGGTTTCAACTGGTTGACATTTTGGTTTCATTTCTCCATTGATGCAATACTCCCATTTTTATGTATACATTTTAGGCCTCAAAATGGTCTATACAGTGGTGAGTAAATGTGTTGGTATTAAAATAGTGGATGATAACAACTGTGTATACGGACCTGATAGAAAATACGGTGATAAGCAAACTTACTGGAAGTGTGAAAAAAGAGGGTGTAAAGCCAGATTGCATACTACTCTAGAAAATGATAACGTAGCAGTTCGCAAATCCTTCGGTGAACACAGGCACCTCTCCCACCCATTAGGACCAAAAGTTTACTAAGCTGTGGCGAATATAAAAGAGGTGGCTAGTAATTCACAACAGTTTTTGAGAGCATTAACGACCTATTCTTTAGCTAATTTAGATGCAGTGCCTTGTCCTTTCATGCCGTCTTTACCACAGTTATGACACTATATTAGAAGTTGGAGGCAAAGGAAGAATCAAGTTCCTCCTATCCCCCAAAAAAGAAATGGTTACCTGATTCCTGATGAGTATAAGTTTCTTGAAAAAGTTTTGCTATTTGATAGTGGAGAACATGATGCAGACAGCATTGTGGTGTTTGGCACAGAATCTGGCTTAGATGACTTGGGGAAATATGAACACTGGGCATGCGATGGAACACCTAAATGTAGTCCAGATATGCACCACCAGTTTTATACATTACATATATTGACAAGAAATAGCAGTATCCCTCCTCTGTTTGTTTTACCTCCTGGGAAATATGAAAAGCCTTTCAAGCAGATTTTTTAATATTGTAAAGAACTTAATGTCCAACCTTAGATCCTGAATCCTTAATGATCCACTTTGAGAAAGGAAGAATCATTGCTTCCTGTAAGATGAACCTGAATACAAATAGAACCATGAGTAACACATTTTAAATGAATTCAAATATTTTTTGTATTTTCTTTTTCATAATAAAATGTTTATTGCTAGTTTTTCATGATTCATTACGTCCTTTTTAATGTCCTTATTTTATTTTGTTATTTTTATCTTTTACTGCACAAGTATCTTACGACCTGTTAGTTGTGTGGCAAAATCATTTGCAGTGAAATTGCTTGAAGCAAAGATGTTTCAAATGAAACTACTGGACTCAGTTTATGTGGACTTGATTAGACTCATGACTCGGCACTAAAGCACGGAAACGGGGTTCTGGAACACAGAACCTCATGGAGGAACCAGATTTCCAGCCGATGAATAAAGAGAGGCCCCCATCCCCTGCCCGAGGAATGAGTTGAGATGACAGTGATGTTCAAATCCAACAAAACTTCCAGTGTGGGGTGGTGGACTTACTCATATCTGTTAGAGTCTGTGATGATTTTAGGGTTTTCCAAGTTGCTCTGTTCACATTTGTTCTGAGTAGGCTCAGTTGTATTACTATCTTGAACTGCAGAAGTTTCCCAGGTTAGCAGGTCATTTTTTTTTTTTTTCTTTTGCGGTACGCGGGCCTCTCACTGTTGTGGCCTCTCACGTTGCGGAGCACAGGCTCCGGACGCGCAGGCTCAGCGGCCATGGCTCAGGGGCCCAGCCGCTCCGCGGCACGTGGGATCTTCCCAGACCGAGGCACGAACCCGTGTCCCCTGCATTGGCAGGCGGACTCTCAACCACTGCGCCACCAGGGAAGCCCCAGCAGGTCATTTTTAAACTCTCCAATCTTTCAAGTTCAAATCTGATCAAGAGAACATTCGAGTGGGTAAGCCAGGAGTGATTCAGAATACTCACAAATGACCTAGACTCTTTTTTTTTGTCTAGGTTGGAGCGAAGGGCAAGGAGTGGCAAGGAGTGTCTAGACCCAGCCAATCTGCTGATGGTCCTCTGCAAATCATCGTGGTTGGATTTCGAGGCAGCTCCAGAAGGAAGTGACTTCAAAATGGTATTTATCTTGTGTCTTGTGTTTTGATAGTGTTTTTTCTTCGCCAGATTTGAAGCCCCTAGTTGGCAGTCTCTTCATTTTTCTTAGTGGTGGTATCTTTACACAACCTTAGTGTGTCAGGGACAATCATTTCCATCAAATATGCTTCCTCCATTCCTGGGCCGCAGGAAGTTAGGTGGACCATCTGGATAGTTCTTGCCAATGAGATGATGCTTGTCAGTGCTAAGCTGAGGCAGCAAAAATCCTGTGAAAGATCCTGCTGCGTCTCTGTCTTCTGTTTTGGAGGATAACAATGTTCCAGATGGTGGTGCCTCTGTCAGTCTGTGTTCATGAGTAACTATGTGAAGGACAGCCCTATTTTGACTCACAAGGAGCATGTCACATGTGTGAGAAATATACTGTCGTTGTATTCAGTCACTGAGATTTCAGGGTTATGTTACCACGGTATAATCAGTCCATCTTGACTAATATAGAAATTGGTACCTGAAACAGGGTGGTGCAGAACAAAACCATGTCACTTTGGTTTAGTGATCAGGTCACAGGTAGCGACTAAACTGATACTGGAAACTGGAAAGGTGGTAATTGTTGAATGCTGGCTCCCCTGAATAACCTCCTGATAAGACAGAGCTGGGTTATTGTTTACCAGAGTACGAAAGAACACCATGTCGATGGGGCCCCTCGGGAAGGGTCATGGTATAACAGTGTGGGGTTGGTGGACACAGTGAGATGTAAGTGAAAGTGACAGTAGATGCTTTCTTTGCTAGAGCAAGTGTTTGAATAAACAGACGTCACTAATTTGGTTTCTAACTAAAATTTGTTTTTGACACAGTAGAATTTGAATTCGAAGGTGTTATGTAAAAGACCTCCTCATTGAAAAGCAATTTTAAAGTATAGTTTTTAGAATCTAGTGGCTCCAGGACACTTTAACAGCCATGAGCTACCTACATAAAGTATCATCTTTCTCAAGCTGATGCCCAGTGAGATCAATTAGCAGCTAGAAAATGATCTCTTGATTTTATCAGTCGCCAAAACACAGAGGACTACAGTAGGCTCTTATTTAATTATTTATTTAGCCCTGTAACCCAACAGAAGTGCAAGGTGAGCCTTTATTTGTATTGTTTCCTTTCCCTTGTTTCTCATCCACACCCAGAGAGGTTCTTCTAGGCAAAGATTTAATGATGTATTCTTCTTGAGTCCTCCACAGATTCTATTAATCTATTAATTCTATTAATCCAACCCCACTCTGTGCTCTCAGGGCACTTTATCTTTCTATTATAGCATTCACCATGGGCTGACTTTGTATTCACCGTTATCCGTGTCTATGTCTCCCTTATGTCTTCTTTAGTCTCCATGCCTGGGCTAAAGCTTCCTAAATTTCAGATGAAGTGGGCCATCAGTGGGAAAAATTAACTGTGTTAAACCAATTCTTCCCCACAATGTTAAGAGAATAAATTTCTCTTGTGCAATTGCTCGATGTGTATTAGTCAGGATGGGATAAATTATAGTGCTGTAACAAAAACCTCCCAAAATTTCCATGATTTGACACACACAATTTTATATCTCACTCACACTACATGTGAAAAATGAATCAGTATGATTCACTGATTCACGATCAGTGACTTAGGGACACAAGATGACAGAGAACTTGACGTCTGAAATATTCTTGGTAGCTGTAACAAAGGAAGAAAGATTCTGGAGAATCATACATGAGTTTCGCACTGCCTCAGCCCAAACAGCTCATGGATGGATATCTGTCAAGGTATCGAAGAGCCACTGCATTCTAAAACCTATGTTTTAAAATTGTTATTCAATGAGCAGGTTTTTCTTTTTTTTAACTAACACTTCATATGCAAATTCTACTGTCCCCAAACCAAAACTAAGCAAGAAACCAAAATTAGCAAAGACCATTTATTCATATGCTTGCAAGAGAAACATCTCCCATCACTTTTGCTTCTGCAGGAGCTCAAAGAGAGTTTGAAAGGAAGGTGAACTTTATAAAGTAAACAGGAGACAATGTATTAGGGTGAGGTTTCTGGAAGGGGCGTGGGGAAGTTTTGTGATTGGTCTCTAGGTATTGTATTTGGTTGTCTTTGTTTGGTTGCAGCTGAACAGAAGAACAGTTTTGGGAGGTTTCCGGAGAGGAAGAGGTTATTCAGTCTGTGGCTGCCCATTTCTTAGAACTAGTGGGGGTCAGCAGAGTGTTCTTTATGGTTAAACTGATAAAATATTTGAGTCATGGTCCTCAGGTTGGGTGGTGGTGACAGTTTCTCAACTGAATTATTAATCTTACTGAGTTTTGGAAGAAGCACTGAATTGTTGTATTCTTATCTGGTGTGATGAATTATGAGGGCTTGGACCAGTCAACAATTCTCTCTTGACTGTGTTTTCTTCATACAATGAAGACAGTGAATTAGGTGATGTCTAAATTTTCTTCAGCTGCTTTCAAATCTAGGCTTCCATGATGACGTTGGCCACAAACTATTGATAATTTAATTACCTCATGTTTATCAATTGCTAATTGAGGTGAATAGCAATTTGTCTCAGGGTGTGTACAGGGAGAAATCATGTTACATCAAGAGCCTTACAAATGAATACACCCACTGAGTTATGGAACTCTGTAATAACCAACCATTCTCTCTTATTTAAAGATGACAGCATTTCTGTGTGTGTGGGTCTTCCTTCCAAGCATATGTGTTTGTGACTCAAGAGGCTGGTGGGGGTATGCCCTCCTCTTTGTACATCCCTGAAGTAAGGGCTTTTGTTTGATTGTGGATAAAGCCTTGTCTCCCAGAACCTAAGGCCATTCACGACCTTGCCACTTAGCTGTGCAGTCAGCTGGAAACCTTTATTCAAAGGAGCTGTTTTAGGCTTATGCAGCTTGCCCAGCTGCCCACATCTATGCCACGAAGTTGGAACCTATGCCCTGAAACAACCTGGATCCTTTTCTGCATATGGTTTCTCCACTTCAGCTCACCGAAGTCTGCAGCCGAGTTCACCTCGGGGCAGAAAGTATTGTCATGATTTTAGAAATTGTACAGTGGTCCTTCTTCATGTAAAAGATAAGGAAAGGATGCTCAATAATAATCTGAGGATGTATTTGTCAGTGGCCAGTATTTTGCTAATGCCTGTCTCTAATTCTTAAAGCTGGGTTCTCTTTACACTTTCCTTGGGAAGGGGAGTCACTTACCAGTTCAAGTAAGACATTTGAACTTGGTACAGTGAGAGGATTCCTCACATTTCCTCAGCTCTTACTCTGTTAGGCACTGTGCCAAGTTCTCTGCATGACACTGAATAATCAAAATCACTTTAGAGTTTGGTACAATGTATAGCCCCATTTTACAGATGAAAAAAATGAGGAAGTTTAAAGTAACTTGCCTGAAGTCATATATGGAATAATGACATACTCTGGGAATGTCATTGGAGACTGTTGCTACAGAGGAGGCGTTCTAGTTTTAATTTATTTTTTTTGCTATGGCTATAAATTTCCATTTTGAAAAAAATAAATAGGTTTTACGCATCTTGATTTTATTTCACTTTTAAAATATCACAAAGATGCCACAATACAATAGGGCTTTAGTTCTTCTGAGGGGCTTACCCAGATTTTTTGTTGGTAGGTACAGTGGCCTATGAGTACCTGCCATTGGAAGTTTCAAGTTGTGTTTCAAGTTGTGTTACCCCAAAAAGGAGAAAGAAATATGTTCTTCATCTTATATTTCGTGGCAGCCATGGTAGATGCCATGTTTCCTAGTGAAAAATGATCACACTCTGAAATCTGCCCCTATGATCTGGCAAAAGTTGTTGCTGTTTTTTTTCTTTGTTTTTTTTTAAACGGTTTCAGTGAATAAAAGGAGCTTGCTTATTTCTGTGGATCCTGAGAGAAGCAGTGGAGAAAGGCAGCACATCACCTCTCTTCCTCTCTCCCGTTGTCCATCTGTAAAATGAGGATTATGAGTGACCTTAAAGAGAATGCTTGCTGAATGTTCTGGAATGCACTGGGCAGATGGCAGATATGACTCACTTTCTCGTACGGCCCTTCTCCGGGGAGTGGGGCTGGGCAGCAATCTCCCTGAATCTTTGCAGGCATGGGCTTAGATGAACATTGATGAAATGTTTATAACTGTGCAGTATATCACTTGGTAGGCACATACATTTGGTTTGAATCTTGATGAAGAAGTTGGGTTTTTTTCCCCTTGTTTTCTTGGCATAATATTCTGAACAGCAGCAATGCAATCTGTTGTTTGTTTAGAAAAGATGGCAGAAGGGTATATGTTGTGTGTGTGCGAGTGTGCGCATGTGCATGTGGTGTGGAAGGGGTTACTCCTAAGACATCTTCACAGTCCCAAAAAAAGGAATTTTGCAACATAAAGTTACCTGAGTTATCATCATTTGGGAAGAGGGTAAGTTTTAAATGAATTAGTTAAAGCTAAGCTCCTAGGGTGGACACATAGCAGAGAAAATCCATTCTTCATCCCTCCCTCCCCAATGTGGGTACACGCATACATGCACACAGATGTACACGCATATGTGCACACACATAGCAGAAGGGCATTTTCATCTCATGGTCTTCCTGCAGTAGAATTCTTCTGTCCTTGGCTTCAGCAACCCTATCTTTTTCTCCCCACCACTCTCACCCCCTCCCACCTTGGAGGCAGGGCTCTGCTAGAGAGCAGAGGAAGCCTCTGAGCTGGTGGAAGAATCACCATAGCAACATGGCACTGAGTCCTACCCCCGAAGGTCTAGCCATGCTTGGCTTTTGGTCTTAGCCCAAGTGAAGCAACATGAGGATTTTCCTCACAGCCCAATCAGTTGTGACTTTGAGCTATCTTTCCTTCTCAAGTAGGCCCATAATGCTGGCCTCTGCACACTTTTGAGCTGTGTTTTCCCTTTTCTCTCCACCAGGTCAGAGATGCTCAGTGCCAATTTATTTACACGTTTCAGATAAGAAGTCAGCCCTATCCAAAGGTACCCAAAGGTGGTGGTTAGCAGCCGCCTACTGCTGTGATTCAAGGCTTCTGCCAAGAGCTCCCTCCAAATAAATATGCCACTCAGAAGGGGAAGGTGCGCTTGGAGGGAAAGAGTGAGCATTCTATAGTAGTGGTTTAGGTGCTGGTCTTTCACTTAGGACATTGGGGTTCAAATCTGTTTCCTATAAACAGCATAGAGCTGGATCTTTTCAGGTTTTTTTTTTTTTTAGCCAATGATTGAACTATAGATATGCTCAACAATGTGGATGATTCCTAGTAATATGATGCTGAGCGTGAAACATAAGCTCCATTTTATAATAAAATTCAGAAACTACTAAAACTAAACAGCGTTCTTTAAACACACCTGTATTGTGATAAAGAAGTGTGTGTGTGTGTGTGTGTGTGTGTGTGTGTGTGTGTAAAAGAAAAACATTCTGGCTACCTCAAGTTGTAAAAAAAATAAGGATAGCATAGGGGTGGTAGATGTAAGTTACTGTCAATGTCGAGTCCTTGGGTTGGGTGGTGAGTTTATGAATATTCGTTATTTTATTTAAATTACTTCATTAATTAAAGTAAGGAGGACCACTCATAGATCAGTAATGGTGGTATGTCTTGAAGCAATAATTACGGTTAGTGCAATTCCATATACTTGAGAGCTACAAAACCAAACCAAACACTCCTTAACTATAGCTGCTGATGTAAGTTATTCCTGCTCTCTGAACCTTCGTTATCTTATTTGCATAATCATTGATTTGAGCTAAATTGTCTCACAGGTCTGTTTTAGGCTGAATAGTAACGTGGTTGAGAGAGCAGAATCTAGGGTCAGACTGTCTGAGGTTTGAACCTCAGCTGTGTCACCTTAGTTAAGGCAACAGATTATTGTAGAATCAGGAGTACTTGTGACTTTGTTACCAGCATCACAGATGTTTTCATATCACATGACAGCTTCACAGGTACCTCAAAATATCATTCCCAGTTATTTCAAAATTATGGTAGTTAGTAGGCCTGCCTCTAGATCATTGTCTTAGGCCATTCAGGCTGCTATTAAAAAGTACTAGAGAATGATTGGCTTATAAATAACAGAAATTTATATCTCACAGTTGTGGTGGCGAGGAGTCTGAGATCAGAATGGCAGCATGGTCAGCTTCGGTGAGGGCGCCTTCTGGCTTGCAGACATCTGACTTATTATATCCTCACATGGTAGAGAGCAGAGAGAGGAGATGAACTTCCTTGTGATTCTTTTAAAGGCACTAATCCCATTCATGAGGGCCCTTCCCTCATGAGCCCATCTAATCTTAATCATCCCCCAAAGACCCCACCTCCTAATTCCATCACATTGGGGGGATAGGGTTTCAACATATGAATTTGGGGGGGGACATAAACATTAAGCCCATAACAATCTTATTATTGAACACATTAATGAAGAAGCACATATATTACTATTTCACATATTTATTTTGACAACTGTGTTTTAATATACTTCATTTCTTTACTAGTCTTATTTTTCTGAGGAGGGTTTCATAGGTTTCACCAGAGAGCCAAAGGAGTCCATAGCTCAAAAAGATTATGCAACCTTTAGGAAAACTCAAAATTACCTAAACACTCAAACATATACACATAGAGAGACATAAAATTCTGTTCAGTGGATAGCCTGGGTGGCCTGAGAGAGTTTGGGAAAAAATATATGTTTTCCCCCTCAGTTCCCAATAAGCTTTTTTTGGTGTTTGTCTTTCCTTTTGATCTGTATTTATTCCTTTCAAGATGAACAGCAAAACGGTACTTTTGACACATTAAATACATGGAAAAGAAGTGTGCTCATTACCTTTTCAGTTAAACTCCACAAAGGAAAACAATTTTTATGGAAAGGATTTAAACGTGTTAAAATATTTCATTCAAGTCCTAAATCACTTTTGAAAACTCTTGAGAAAATTTCAGGACCTGAAGGTCTTTGGGTTATTTCCTTCAATCTAAAAATTGAGGGTCACACAAAGTGCAATATGACATTACAGCACTTCCTACCTCATACCCTTAAAATATGGACACCTATGGTGCTGTGTGCTGAAATCCATCCAGGGACAAATCCATATGATTTCTATTTACACTTTCTCACTCATTCATTGACTTACATCCAGAGACTTTAAATCTCAATTTGTTCGTATAAAATTATTTGTTCCCATGTAAGATTTTAGTATAAATGTACAGCTGAGTTCCTAGACACCAATTTAAGCCATATTCCCCACAGTCTGGGAGGGATTAATCAAGGGCCTATTTATATAAGGGACTATAAAAATTAATAAACAGAAACCTCAATTAAAATTGAATGGGGAGGCCAGAAGGGGGAGCTCTCGTGCTCTGTGATAGCAGAGCCCAACAGGAAGAAGAAAGACGTCCTTCTCTTGCCTGGCCGGAGCTCAGCCAGTGAGAGGCTGTCAAAACTCAGCCAATGAAAAGCCACAGACTCTTTGCTTACTCTAGTCCTTCCACCTTCCTTTTCCCTTCTATCAAAGAGTTTTCCTCTCCCTGATTTGCAGTACTTGCACCTGGCTCACTGTGTTTGCGGACCTCAGATTGCAGTTCTTTGCTGATCCCAAATAAACCAATTTTTGCTGGAGAAAAACCTGGCAGTCTATTTGTTTAAGGTCAAAAAGACCAAGGCATTTTATGAAAAGAATTCATCTCAAGTGAAAAGGAAATAGAAACAATACACAAGCTTGGTTCCCAGAACAAGGTTGTCAGAGGAGTGCTGATTTTTAGCAGAGGAAGAAATATATTTTTCAGGTTGTCCTTTGGCCGTCTGGGACTTGAGTAGATCTCAGGGGTGGTAAATACAGCAGAGCTGGATCGCAGAAGAATCTCGGTAAGTTCCTTGAAGCTACTTTCTGGTCCCTGTGATAGAATCTGACAAGTGGTGCAACTTCTGGTTGGCTCAGGATCCATCGCTTCCTCACCGTGTCGTGGCCTCGCTGTGGGTAGCAGTAATTCTGTCCTCCACCTGCTGAGTCACTCAGTATAGTTTCCTCTCTCTGCCAGAAGGATTGGTTTTCAGGATGGCCCAGAGCAAGAGGCGGCTCCCTCAAAGGGAAGCTCAGGACTTGCATTTAATGAGGAGGGGAAGGAAAATCCTGTTTCCTGGGAAAAGTCATATGTGCATGTGACACCTGGATTTAGGGAAACCAGCCTGAAGGCAAGGCTGACTATGAAGGAGGGCAGAGAGACAGTTCATTTGTGCAAGAACACAGGTAGAGCCTTGATCAAAACAGGCCTGAAGCTGCTCTACTTCTGGATTTCTCTGGTCCATAAACAACATAATACCTTTGCCATTCAGACCACTTTGAATTTTCTCTTTAAGTCGGGAGACAAGGGTATTGCTCATTTTGGCCAGGCTCAACTGTGAAGACTATTGGAGCATACTGAATTATAGACAAGAGGTAAAGGAGAAACGGCAAGGGAAGAGAACTGTGGTTGTCTGACCTCCTAGCTTCACGGCCCTCTGTGGAAATTTTTTAACAAGATAATATACGATTAATACTCCTGTTTGACAGATTGAAACACATCTGTGCCAAGAAGTCTGCTGGTGAGTCTCATGGTCCCATATGAGTTACTCTATGAATTAGGAATTAAAACCCTGTCTTTGATTCGGCTCATACACGCAGCACAGATTATTGTGGACTTCTAAGTACTCTTTTGAACTTTTAAAACCCGGAGGCATTTTATGAAATTCTTTCAGATTTAGGACATTTGTATGGCCTACCCCTCTCTGAAACTCACCCACAAAGAATAATTAGCTGATCTGGAGTTGATTCTCTTTTATTGTCGTTAGATGAAGTTGACAGAGTATAAATTATTGAGAGCACCTCAACCCGCAATCTGTAAATTGTCTTTCTGTTTCAGCTAATGGATTTTTCTGGCTGGCAGGACGATTAAACTACAATGATGACAGTTGTTTATTGAGCCTTCCCTTTATGTTAGGTATGGTGTTAAGTGCCTTGCATGCATTATCTCATTTAATGTTTGCAAAAACTTGAGAGGTTATTTCCCTTATGCTATTTTCATACAATACAACATTAGACATACAGCAGGAATGTGACCTGGGGGTGCTGTTAAGAGGTTGATGAGAGTTAATGATCTCAGACCACCTTGGGGCATTACTACGTTACCATTCAACGTGCTATAAACCATCATGATCCCACTCCAGATGCAAAGGAGTCCCTCTCAAATGGTTTTGTGTCATTCATCAACTTGAAAATTGTTATTTTAGATGCTGCCACTAATTTTTTTTCTAGCATCTTCGCTATTGGTCCTTCTGAGTTTGAATAATACATCACAAGTTTTGAAAATTTCCTTTCAGTAGAGGAAATAAAATTAATTTTTCCAAATACATTGTTATTTTATATTTGAAAGTAATTTTATTCAATGCTTCATGCTTCATTGGTTGACAACTATATATTAAATAAGGAGTTATAAAGAAGAGAGAGGCATTGCATTTCTGAATAACAGTGATGAAGAATCAGTTTTTGTAACTGCGTATCATCACATTTTTATTTTAAAATTGAAATAATGGTTTTACAGTTAGATGTTTTAGAGAAGCTCGATTATTCAAGACCTTTTCATAAGAATAAACATGTATCTCCTATAACATGTCTATAAAATGTTGATAAAATACAATTGTATATCTTATAATGAAGTTTTTTATAAAACATATTCCTTGAAGGCGAATGCTATTTCTGATTGGAGTTTGTTATAAAATTAAAAATAAATGCCTTCAGAGGAAAATTCACAAATGGAGAGAGTTGAAGTGTCTTGGGGTAAAAGTGGTTAAGATGTTACCAATTCTAGAGCTACGGGGCCTCATAGTACATCTCTGGATTATACGATATTTATTGGCTGAAGAAAGTTTTAAACTAAAAATTTACTTTTTCCTTAAGGCATTTGCTTAACTTGAGGATATCCTTTCTTCTGAAAGTAAGGTGTCACTCTCCCTCTTATTTTCTTCTTGGGTCAGGTGGACACATACGTATGTTTTTTCTTTCTGGCCAGTTCCTTGACTTCACACTCAAACCCAGCAAAACTCTGTCGCATCCTTTCCTGGTTTAAAAGTTAAAACCAAGCCTAGGTCATTATTCTCCGTATGTATACTAGACTGCAACATTGCACTTTGCCAGGAGGTCTCACCATCTCATTCATGATTCACGAAATCCCCAAGTTCAAGGTTTCAGAAAGACATTAGCTTCCTATGAACTTGATAAGGTTTTATAAACTTGAAAGCCTACCATCAAATTTACTTAGAAAGAGGCACACTTGTATTGTCAGCGTTTCTCATTTACAATAGCTACATTGCCGAATGGTAAAAAGTTGGCGTTTTTTTCTAACAAATGGTATCAAATACAAACACATAATTAACTTCTCTTAGCACTCCTTTTGAAGTGAGGCAGTTCCTGCCAATCCACAGAGCTTCCAAGATAGATAAAGGAGATGGCGAGGAGCGTTGGCTTCACTACCTGCAGCATCTCTTTTTCTGTCCATATAGAGATAGGGTTTCTTCTCATCACCTTCAAATCCCCTTTAAGCTCCACTCTTACCCATTTCTAAACCTGATCTTCTGATTACTGATCCAGACACAGCTTCAGAAGTGGGGGGGACCTGTCTTCACTGAACGCTGAACTTCACTTTTCCTAGTTCTTGTCTAGCTTGCTGCTCCCGCTACGACTCATGGGCAGTAAAAAAAGAAAATGTTTACACTGGAATTCCTAAATCTGTGCTGGTACAGTGACTTTTTCATGCAAAGACGTGAAAATTATGTGGATTGAAAATAATTCTTGAAACAAGCATGCATGCACCCTCACCTCATCAACGAGGGAGGCATTGAATAAAGACAGTAATCAGTCAGAATTAGGGACTGGGTTAGTCAAATTGACCTGAAGGTCCTTGTCATCCTGCCTCTGAATCTAAAGATTGTGGGAGAACTGAACCAACGATGAAACCCGTGTGCATTTCTACTGCTTCCTCTCTCCACCTCACCACCTATGTTCAATTCATAACAAAGTTCTATCTTAATCTTTTTACTTCTCTCAATCTCTGCTCTAGTCCAAATATCATTTCTTGCTTTACAAGTCTTCTCACCTGTATTTCTGCTTCTCCCTGGCTACCTTCTAGTCTGTATATAGCACAGCCAGAGTACAGTGGAAGAAGTTAACTTCTAATTACACTTTTCCCTGCAATGGCTTCCCATTGATTTTAGGATTGGATCTCAAACGCTAAGCTGGATAACAAACCCTAAATGATCTGTGCCTGCTTTGCTGTTCCCATCACCACTCCTGTGCCTAAGACTGGGAGCCAAAATTTCTAGAATCCCTTTCCCTTCATGGTCCTGAGTTAGAAATCCTGACGACACGACCTGATGTGAGATCTGAAAGGCAAGGGGAAGGGGAAGCCATTATTCTCAGGCAGCCGCGGGATTCGGACGTATGGTTTTGTCACACATCCAGCAGCTTCACAGACTTCTCTGGAAACGCTCACTCTATGATGAGATGGGCTTTATAAGCTTCCCTGAGAGTCTGTTTCCCCATTTGCACTCCAGTCCCCCAAACTGAAGCTATTGGTGACCTTTTCTCAGATTTTCCAGCTGCATCCTTCTAGATTTCCACTTGTCCGCCTCTTCTCAATTTCCTATTAGCTCTAGTTCCAGTATTGACCCACACCTGCCTACATCTTCTGCTAATTCTCTGCATTCACTTTAAACCTTTAAAAGTTTGCCAGTTTCTGGGCTTCCCTGGTGGCGCAGTGGTTGAGAGTCCGTCTGCCGAAGCAGGGGACATGGGTTCGTGCCCTGTCCGGGAAGATCCCGCATGCCGCAGAGCGGCTGGGCCCATGAGCCATGGCCGCTGAGCCTGCGCGTGCGGAGCCTGTGCTCTGCAACGGGAGAGGCCACAACAGTGAGAGGCCCACATACCGCAAAAAAAATAAAAAAAAAAAGTTTGCCAGTTTCTTTTAATCCCATACTCCTAATTTGTCTCTTCCTCCCTCTCCCCATTGATGTAACCTGCAACTAACACAGTATTGTAAATCAACTATACTTCAAGTTAAAAAATGAAAAAAATTGCCATTGTCCATTTTCATAGGCTTGTTCTTTGCACCTTTTCTCAAATGCTTCCCTTACTTCCATGCAGACACCCTTTCACCAAGTTAGCTGTAATCTATCTGAATATACATCTCAATTTCTAAGAAAATTCTCCCCTGAGCCCTAGGTTTGTTCAGGTCCCCCAGTTAGGTATCCTTCTATATTTATTTACATGATGATTCTCTTAAAGGCTGTCTTCTGCACAGGACTATAAGCTCCATGAGAGCAGGAACTGGAACTGTTTTTCTAAAGATCTAGTTCAGTGTCTGACCCAACGTAGGCACTCAGTAAATATTTGTTGAGTGAATGAATGAGTGAATGAATGAATGAGTGGGATGGGTTTATGAGTCCATTCATTGGATGCAGGTGATTAGACATAAAGGTGGTGAGATTGAACTGACATGGACGTTGTCCTCTTTGACCTAACTTATTTTTCCAGGGTTTCCCATTCTCAGAGGTAATCTTCCCTTTACCTCACTTCAGTTTAGGAGATTTATGTGATCACTTCAGCACCCCATTTTTAAATATATTCATGGTAATGAACAGCTTTTAATGCATGATGATTTAAAGTTTAATTTAAAAAAAGTGTGCCCTTTACTTAAAAAGCCTGGAGGCATAAGCTCAGTAAAATACCCTAATAATGAAAAGATCTGAAGTTCTCAGCAGTGGAAATTAATAAAATATAAAGTGCCACCCAGACTGTGGCCTCATCTTGCCCTACATGGGATGCATGCTTGCCCTCTGCTCAGAAACTCCCTCTCCCTAAGCAATGCTTTGGTGTCTTACCTTCCCCATTCCAATGATTGTGATGGATAACACTTCACACTTAAATACTATGTTATATTCAATACTGTGTTACATTCATTGAATGCATGTTATAACACCTGAATTTTTCATACCCAACATTTTTTTCTCCATTGTCTTCAAATACAATTTGAATGGTTAATGTATTCCCCAAGATGGTTCTCAGGATAATTTAAGCCAGATATTTTCGCCTAATTACCTGAGTTATTGTTGTCGATTTCCACGTCCCCTTGGCCTGAAAGCCAGGCCCTCAGAGAGCACAGAGTTATGACATGAACATGACTATCGTTCCTGGGGTACGATGCCCATGAGTAAAAGAATGAAGCCAATTGCAGAGCACAGAGAGAAGCCAGAGAATGTCACCTCCTCTTCAAAGTAGGGGTCCCTAAGTAGATGGAACAGATCAAGGTTAATGACAGCCTTGGGCTGCTGTAAAGCTTTTTCAGTTTCCTATAGACTCTCTCTTCTTCTCCAATTTTCTAGTCTCCTTTAATCTAAAGTGGATAAAACACAACACTAAATACGCATAGGTTCTCTCTCTTGCTCTCTCTCTCTGTCGAGTCCCTTGGAACATATAGGCTGTTGCTCCAATAAGCACACTTTTCAAACTAATCGCCCTTTCTGCCCATCTTCTGGTATTACACCCATCTGAAGAGCAGGAACTTTACTGTCAATCCACTTTGATCAATCAGTTTTGATATTTTGTTCATTATGGATTTTTCTGCATAATTTTGGTCTTATAAGTATTGCATTAAAATATTTATCTTGACTACTGACTTTCCGGCACCCCCGGAAATTTTGTGCCCGAGGAGACCACCACACTCTAGTTCTAGCCCTGCGAGCACAGCCGGCGAGAATGTCCTTAGATGTGGACAGCCTTGAAGCTCATTAATGACTCTGTCATCACAATTAATTGTAATGACTTTCTTTCCAATTTAGAAACCTATGTTATGATAAACCACGTTACTGGAAATTGTGATGTTTGTTTTTTCCAGCTCAACGTGATCTTTTAAACACTAATCTTTATTAATAGAGAACTGTTCTTATTTTTCAAGTGGATTTCAGTCTTTTAGAAAAACATGGTGGCAAAGGGAATTGGGTTCATCTTTATGCTCATTTGTACTCGGGTAATCTGTGAGTCTCACCACATGTGCTTGGCAGTTAGTGCAAAGCAGATAAGTATGGGCTGCTTAGATTGCATCAAGGGAAGACCTTTATTTTCTGGGGGTTATTTCGGTCTTTTCAGAAAGTGGCCTCTCGGTGGCCTTGAGACGACTGTGTCCAGCCTGCGGTGCTGCCCCACCAAAGTCAACAGCTCTGCATTTCAAAGAAAATTAGCTGTAGGCGCGCACCAACATGAAATGCACCAAAGATTTTAACAGACACCAACTACGCTGTGAGTGGGGATAATGTTAGGGCATATTTAAAGGCCAGAGACTTTCACTGGAGAGACAAAAGACCAGAGAAAATATGAGAAATCACAGTTAAAATAATTTTATTCTCCCTGGAAACATTCAAATCAGTTGATGGAGAATAGCTCATGATATTCGGGGGGATTGGAACAGGGCGGTCAAAGGGTACACACTGCCAGTTATAAGGTAAATAAGTACTAGGGATGTAATGTACAGCACGATAAATGTAATTACCACTGCTGTGTGTTACATAGGAAAGTTGTTAAGAGAGCAAATCCTAAGAGTTCTCATCACAAGGAAAACTTTTTTTTTCTATTTCTTTAATATTGTATCCTTATGAGATGAAGGATGTTCACTAAACAAATTGTAGTAATCACTTCATGGTGTGTGTAAGTCAAATCATTATGCTGTGCACCTTAAGCTTATACGGTGCTGAATGCCAATTACATCTCAGTAAAACTGGAGGAAAAAAAGTTTTTTAATGGCTGATGCTGAAATGACTTTAGTGTGGAGGGAAGAAAATCCGGCTAAATTCCACATTGCAGTGATGCCAAAGCCAAGGACTGTTTTGAGACAACTTTTATTGAAATGGAAATCTGTAAATTTAATGAAAGAATAAGGGAAATGCCAACAGAAATAAAAGACCCAGGATTCAAAGGACAACACACAGGACTCTATATACAAAGCCACACAAATTGGAACAACCAGAATAAATGCCAAATGCGCAAGAAAAATAAATGTAACTTATCAGAGGTTAATGCTTTTTATGTTTTCTTCATATGACAACTTGTTCTGTGGTTAGATAAAAAGGATTGGGGACCAGACAGGGCATGAGGCTTTGCTAAACCCTATTGAGCCACTGACTCCGTGTGACCTCAGGCAACTCTCTGGAGTTTGTTGGCCCTCACTCAATCACCACACACACACGCACACGCACGCACACACACGTGCACACACACACACACACACGCGCACACACACACACACACACACACACATATAACTTTTACTTGGCCGATAAAAAGGGGAGGAATTAGTAAGGCTTCTGTGAAATCTGGCATCCTTTTAAGGGAGATCCGTTACCACCTCTGGTGATTACAGAGAAAGGGAACTAAGAGAGGTGCTCAGGTCTGCAGGAGAGTCAGCTCTCTCGGTTTTTGACAGGACAGCTCTCACAGAGCAGAGTGTTTACTGTGTGCATATCCCTGGCATGGGTTTGGAGGATTCTCTAGCCTGCTGACAGGAGAACAAACACTTTAATCCCCCCAGAGTACCTGTCATGGGGTGGGCTAGGCTCAGCACAGCACGGAACCAGACTCCCTGTCCTCTGTTCTTGAGCAGCACACCCTGGACGCTGTTGGCTTTCTAGATGTGGGGTAGGGGACATTTCTCAGGATCCACCAAATCACAACAGGGGAGCCTGGCTACTTTGCTCAGGTGTAAACCCTGATGAAATATGCAGTATCGCACCACAAAGACACCGTGCCTTTGGTCCGTGAGCACCAGCTTTGTTAAAGGGATTGTAGTCCTACTGTTTTGACAAACCCCCATCTCTCTGCCTGGTAGGTCTCCCCAGCAACCCCCTAAGACTGGGTTAGGGGCCCATCTGCTCCTTAACTGCTCCCAGAATGCCCTGTTCTCATTGGCATTTAGCACTTTCGTACCTTCCGTGATTTACAATAAGCCCTTCATGAGGCCCATGCTCACCTTTCTTCATCCCAGTTTCTCTCTCTCTTTTTCTTCCCTCTACTGTCCTCTAAAGTGCAACTAAACTGGCTTCTGGTCTATCATCTCATATACTCTTTGTTCACAAAGATTCTTTCCTGAGATTCATGCAGAAGACCCCTGTGGTAGATGGAATTATCGAGCCCATTCTTCACTGCCTCTCATCCTAGCCCCTGTATCTGTGCCCTCTGCTATGTAACTTTTTGCAATACCTCACACGAAAGGCAGAGAACAGCTCCCTCCTCCTTGGGCACTTGACTTTAGTCTTGGTCATATGACATGCTTTGACCGATGGCACGTGGACAGAAATGATACTGTGCCGATTCCTAGCCTTGCATGTTTCCATTGGCCCCTTTGTGCTTCTGCTGTTGCCATGAGGAGAGCTTCTCCCAGGTAGGGCTGCCCCTACAGGCCAGGCTTTAGAAGGAGCACAAGTGGAGGAAAGTGGTTGAAGGGCAGAGCTTCAGCAAGAACACTGTAGCCACCAGATAGCCTGAAGCACAGCTGCCCCTGCTGACTGCAGATGCATGAGAAATAAGTGCTTCTCATGCTTCCTACTGTTTACTTGGTGGACTCCTCTTCATCTGTCAGGACTCAGCTAAGGGAGCTTCTTTCGGGAAGTGTCTACTGACATGCTAAGACTTTGGCCTTTCTTCCCATATGCTCCTGTAACTGGGGGTGAGACTTAGAATCTCTGGCTTAGTGTTTCCTCTCTCCTTAAATCTGGGATGCCAGTGTTTCCTTAACCCTTTCCTCAGACTATCCTCACACCCAGCCAACAGTCGAGTCCTTCTCTGACTCTTCAAGGCCATGGACTCGTGGCAATTTTCTGCTCTCTGGCTTCTCTGCTCCCACCCCCCTCTACAGAGTTCTTCACGTAGTAGCCAGAGTCACTGTTCTAAGACTGAACCCCATTAGTTACGACCTCCCTCTCACCACATCTCCAGTCCGTCTCATCTTGCACCCTATGCTCAGATATGCTCTCCCTTTCATTCATTCAACAAAAATTTGCTGGGTCCTGACTTTGTAGGAAGGCACAAGTTATAATCTCTATCATGAAGACCCTCCATCTTCTTACCTCCATACCCACTGCACCCCCAAAACAACTCCCATTCTAATTCTTTCCTACTTATCCTCAGATTAGTCTCAGGGTCATTGTTATTTGCTCTGAGAACTCTTCAGATAGTTAGGTATCCCTGCTATGTGGTCCTTGGGTATCCCTGCTATGTGCTCCTTGGGTATCCCTGCTATGTGCTCCTTGGGTATCCTATTCATTCCCTATTTTTGTACGGATGTGCCTTGGATATTTACTAATGCTCTTTAAAGGGCTGATTTGTTGTATTACTGTTCACTGGCTTCTTGTTCTTTTTCTTCTCCTCTCCCTACTCCCCCTCCCCTCCCCCTTCTCCTTCCTCTTCCTCTCCTCCTCCTCCTTCTTCTCCTTCTTCTTCTTCTTCTTCCTCCATGCTCTCTAGTTGTACTGTTTTATTTTTCACACAACACTATTCCAAATATCACTTACATTACATCCTTAGATCTTCACCAAGACCCTGTGAGTAGGCAAGGCAAGTAGTATCATATCTCCATTTAACAGAAAAGGAAACTGGGGTTCTTGCGAGTTAATTGGCTTTTCTAAAGCTACCCTCTTAGTGAGTGTCAGAGCGAGATTTCTAACTCCCAGCCCAAGTTCATTCTATTTCACCATATCTCTTGACTTGAAAAAGGTCCTGCTCATAAGAGACCAGACATACTAGGAGCCCTCAACATCTATATAGACATTCAGAAAGTTAAGCAAAAGGATGTCTTCCCTATTCTGTCCTCTATTCCTATAGGTGAAGTCCATAGATGTGGTAGTAAGAGACAGATTGTTCATGACAGAGGCTGATGCTGCCTTCGAGTGGTTTAACCAAAGAGTTAAAAAAGTGAAAAGACTTTCAGAGCCTAGGGAAGGAACCTTTTCCCAGTAAATCTGATGATATGCCTGTAATTAAGTCAAATAGGTTAAAGGCTTGTTATGCTAGCATTAACACGTAATTCATCCATTGAATTACAATGAGATTCATGTAAGGATTACACGTAAAATTCCATGTAATGAGATGTATTCATCATCAAAAGCTTTTTGCCCTTTAAGAAAATGTTACAATAATTATCCCATGAACGTGAAAAGTCAATAGAGGTGAAAATGCATGTCTTTTTATACCATCATTGTGATTGTATTTATATTGGCAAGGCCTAACCCTGCTGACATTTAACTTTCCAGGGAGAGAACCCGGACGGCTGCCCTCTCCTCTCATCTCACCCTTTCCTCTTGGGCCGTCCAAGAGATGCCCTTTGCCCCCATTCTCATCTCCTCTACCAGAGATACCGAAACGAGAATCTAGTTTCTCAACTTGCAAAACACATAAGTTAGAATGTGATTACTCACTTTGCCAAAGGATTCACTGGAGACTTCCTTTAAAAAACTGTCTTCTTTTCTATAAATTGCAGTTCTTCTTAAAGTGAGAATTCAGCAGTAGTTAGAAGAAGGGCTTTAAAGATCATTATGCATTTAATGTAAATTAATCCAAAATTTGTGTGAACGTGTATATTCTAGATTTATCAATGAAAAATATTATAAGCCTCGAGTACGCTAACATAGACTTCAGTGATCCAGAGTCTGGAGAAAGCTACAACATAGATAACCATCTAAAGAGCTGGCTAAATGCATAAACTATTATAATCCAGCCATGGAAGAAAGTTTTGCCCATGTGCCAGGGCTATAAAAAATAGTTTACCTAAATGATACCAGGCAATGAGTTTTGAATAAAGAGTTTGGCTCTCCATAGAATCTATGTCCAATGAAATGCCATACACAGTTGAATTTTTAAAAATTTTCTACTGTTGTTTTTTATTCGAGGGAAAACGAAAGTAGTAAGAGGTGAGTATGGACATGTTAAATCCAACATTTTAACGGCCAAATCACATGTAGGTAAGTTATTTGTATTTCATCATTGGGATCTTCTATAACTTTAGCCAACACATGAATAAGGTTCATTTATACAGAGCCATTGATGTGTCCTGTGAACAAAGTAGCAGAAGTAACTGAGGGTTTCTTTATTTTTACTGTGTTATGAATGATTTTAGGCAACATCCGCCCATTTAGGTGAAAAATTTTCAAGTAATTTTGCGTAAATATGCAAGATATTTCACAGCAGGAAAAAAGCACTGAGAAAGACTTGTTTTTTTTTTTTTTCCCCAAAGAAAAAAATTGCAGGCCTGCTTTGTTTAGAACTTTCAATGTGATGGTTAAAAGATGTTTCAGCCAGAAAATATCCTTTACCTATGGTTGCATAGGCAAATACCTGTCACTCATAGGCTCTTGCTTTCTGTCATGCTTAATAAAGAAGAGTGTCATTTGGAGTCTTAGAATTTAATTTGATGTGTATCTTTAATGTATGTGTCATGTGATGTCTTAATTTTGTATGGGTCAGCAGGTGCTTTTTACTGAGACTGCTATTATCTGAGGTAAATGCTCTAGTGTTCTTTCTTTCTGGTCTAGTTTCTTTTATGCAAAAGAGATAAGTCAAATGTCTTTATAATACTTTTTTTTCAGTACACGGAAACTGATGGAAGATTTTCTATTCCTAAGAATCAAGATAGCCATTGCCAGAGTTCACAAAGTCAGCTCTAGGGCCTGAAGGAGACTGTCTGCTTTTGTTGTCATGGAAGTTCCTAGAAAAAGTCATAGAGTCACCAGTGTGACTGTGGCTAAAATAGTAGGTTCAGTAGCCAGCAGACATTGTGAATAACCATTGTGTGTTCTTTGCCATTAAGCTAGTTTTCTTCCCCAATCATCACAGGAGAAAAGGAACAACTTACAGTTTCCAGAAACTTACATTTTCTAGTCCAAACTTTACTTCCTCCTCCATCACAATTTAGTCAACATTCACTTATTCATTCATTGATATTTTATTTACTTATTTATTCTGTGTCTATCATTAAGGTCACATATCAGCACTTTTCCTGGTTCAGTAGGGAATAGGAACAATAAAGACGAAGCACAGCCCATTTTCATATTCAAAAGGCAATAAATAAGACGGTTAAATAACCATAATGCAAGGTAAAAATGTGACAAAATCCATAAGGGAAGTTTATGCAAAATGGCATGGAGTTTTGGAGGGCGTGGGAGTTTGCGTCCACTTTTTAGGAAATCAGGTAAAGCTTTATGAAGGATATGAAATGTGAACTAAGATGACTGGATTTCTCTGAACATACAGGAAGAGCACTTTCTGGTGGAAGGAATAGCAGTAACAATGGCATGCAAGCTGTGAACATGGATATTGCCCTTGGGAAATAATGAACAGTTCAGCTTGCCTGTGTTGGTAAATACTGGAAGCCACTAAATGCCCTAAAGAGGATGCAATTTATTTAGTAGACAATGATTAATCATGGAAAGTTTTCAAGCATTATTATGCCATGGTCAGAGTAAGTAAGGGAGATCTATCTGGCAGCCATTTTACCAAAGGGGGACATTTGAAGTCATGCTGTAATCACACGTATGAGAATTTATGGGAGGTTTAGCTCTTGTGACGAAGAGTAGCAAATAAAAAGCAGGGATAAAAACGGCACGGTTGGTGACTTACTTGATGTATGTAGGGCAGGGAGAAATGTTGAGATGAAAACTTAGAGTTTAAAAAGATGCCAAGGGGCTTCCCTGGTGGCGCAGTGGTTAAGAATCCGCCTGCCAATGCAGGGGACACGGGTTCGAGCGCTGGTCTGGGAAGATCCCACATGCTGAGGAGTAACTAAGCCCGTTTGCCACACTACTTAAGCCTGTGCACCTAGAGCCCGTGCTCTGTAACAAGAGGAGCCACCGCAATGAGAAGCCCACACACCACAACGAAGAGTAGCCCCTGCTCACTGCAACTAGAGAAAGCCCGTGTGAAGCAATAAAGACCCAATGCAGCCATCAATCAATCAATCAATCAATAAATGAAAAGATGTCAAGGTTTTGAGTCTGGGGCACTGAGACAATAAATAGTTAATCATCATTAACTGAAATTGTGACATTAGAAGAAGGTGCTGGGGCTAAGGGGAAGATGATGAGTTGAATTTGAATATTGTTAACTCATTTATTCATTCAGAAATCTTTCTTAAGCACTTCCAAATGGATACCCTTTAAATGATTATTTTAAATGTGCCTGGAAAGAAAATGGAAAAATGATGCTTTGGGAGCTCTACCCGACTGCCAAAACCTTTTTTGTTTTAAACATTACATTTAGTAAATTTTAGGAACTTTGCTTTGTTATGAGATTGTATATTTCTTTCTTTTTTGGTGTTGAGGTGGTGTTGTATTAGATGAAAGTGATGTAACTAGGTAGTTGGTTTTCCTTATCTTCTAATTTTTATATAACTTTAAATTTGCAAGATAGTACAGAGAGTTCCCAAATAGTCTTCACTCAGCTTCACCTAATGTTAACATTTTACATGGTATGGTTTTCATGGTCTGAATCCCATCTTGGGGTCCCTTGACAATGTGGTTGATTTTTTAAAAATTTGCCTGTGGTAAAATTCATTCTTTGTGGTGTTTATTTCTATGGGCTTTGACAAATATGTGAAGTTGTATATTTACCATCATAGCACCATATAGGATGGTTCCATGGCATCCAAAATTTCCTTATGCTGCCACTTCATATCAACCCTTCCTCCATTCTCAATCCCTGACTGCCACTTATCTGATTACTATTCCTTTATATTGCCTTTTCAAGAGCGTCTTATGAAGGGAATCATACAATATGTAGTCTTTAGGTTTTGGCTTCTTTCACTTAGGATGTGTTTAAGATTCATCCTTGTTTATTACATGGATCAATAGTTCACTTCTTTTTATTTCTGAGTAGTATTCCTTGTATGGACATACCACAGTTTGTTTATCCATTCTTCTGTTGAATGACATTTGGGTTGTTTCCAGCTTTTGGAGATTATGAATAAAGCTGCTATAAATATTTACACACAGGTGTTTGTGTGAATATATACTTTCAATTCACTTGAGTAAATACCTAGATTGCTGGTTGTATAGTATTATACATTCTAATACTAGCTATACTATCATTCTAATAGATGAGTAGTGATAAATCATTGTGGTTTTATTTTGCATTTATCTAATGAGTAATGAAACTAAGTATCTTCTTAAATGCTTATTTGCCCTCTGCATCTCTTTTTTGATGAAGTATTTGTTCATATCTTTTACCCACTTGAAAAACTTGGGTTGTTTTCTTATTGTTTGAATTTTGAGCATTTCTTGTATATTCTAGATACAACTCTTGTATCAGATATGTGTTTTTCAAATATTTTGTCTCCCTCTGTGGCTTTGAAAAAAATTTCCTAGTGTATCTTTTGAGGAGAAAATGTTTTACAATTTTATAAACTTTTATTTATTGATTTTTAAATTTTATGACTGGTAGTTTTGGTTTTGTGTCTCAAAACTCTTTGCCAACTTCAAGAAGTTAGAGAAAACAATCATTCTCCAAGAGGATAAATGTTTATTCATATAACAAAGATCTTCAATATATGTGAAAAAAAATGATATATCTGAAAGGTGAAATAAACAAATCCACAATTATACTTGGAGACATTAACATCTTTCTTAGCAATTGAAAAATGAGCAGGCAGAAAATAAGGAAGGATGTAGATGATCTGAACAGCACTATCAACCAATTTGACCTGATATTTATTTCTAGAACACTCTATCCAATAGCAGCAGAATACACTTTCTTCTCAAATGCACATGGAAAATTCAGCAAGATAGACCATATTATGGCCTATAAAACAAACCTTGTAGAACTTAAAAGAAATTATACAAAGTATATTCTTGGACCTATTGGAATTAAACTAGAAGCCAATAACAGAAAGTTATTTGAATATATCCAAATATTTGAAAATTAAACCATTCATTTTGACTAATGCATGGGTTAGAGAAAATCTTTAAGAAAATTTTAAAATATTTTTAATGGAAACAAAGAACAGATGGAACAAATAGAAAATTGCTCTCAGATACTCCCTCATGGTTTTTTGCCCACTGTTCTTTTTCTTCTTTGTGTTTCAGTGTGGGTAATTTCTATAGCTCTAACTAAATTTAATTATTCCTTTCTTGACTGTGTTGAGTTTATCTATCAGCTTATGGAAGGCATTCCTCAACTCTTTTACTGTGTTATGCATGCCTGGCACTTGTGCTTGATTTTTTTGTTATACTTTTAATTGCTCTACTGACATTACCCATCAGATCTTGCATGTCATTCACCTTTGCAATTAGATCCTTTAACATATTAATTATAGTTATTTTAAAATTTCCTGTCAGATAGTTCTAACATCTGTGTCCTATCTGAGTCTGGTTTAGAAGATTGCTTTGTGTCTTTTTTTTCTTTTTAACCTTTCATATACTTTGTCATTTTCTGTTGACAGTCATACATCTTATGTAGTAGTAGAGACTGAAGTAAATAGTTTTTATACGTGGAGAATTTTTATGCTTTGATGAACACTTTACCATCTTCTAGGCCATTATTGTGGAGGTTAGTGTTAATCTAATTAGGTGTTGGTTTCTTTCTAACTCTCTGTGCCTCTGAGCTGAGACTGGTGCCTCCAAACCAGAGATTTTAACCTGAGTTCCACTGGTTTTCAAGAAATCTTTAAACTTTAAAATGTAATGTAAAATTTTATGTTATTGTAAGCAAATGTGCCTTTGTAGCTCTCATAAATTCCTCACAGTGGTCCACGATTTTAAAACTGATTAGCAATAACCCTTGGTTTATGACATTAAAAAATATTCATCCTACCCTCTTCTTTATCACTACCTAATGCTATCAAAAGCCCCAATTTTAAACTTAAATTGCTACCACAAGTTCTTTGACAAATTCTAGTCAGAGTGAGAAATGAGAATGAACTAGTAAATAATTATAGCTGTGGAGTCCCAGTCACAAATTTCAGGAAGGGATACTGTACTATGTGTTAATTGCAAAACTAAACAAACCTGTAATTCCTATGCAATGTAGGAGCCACATAGGTCACTGTTACTGATCACTTGTTTATTTGATGGGCTGAGATAGATGGAACTGATCCAAAAGCAACAAGTAAGTGATGACTGGTCCTGAGACTCTCTCAGGAAATAAAGGTAATGGAGTCCCTGGTGCCCATGAAACACATCTCACTTTTACATTAAAATTCAATAGGAGACTTGTGGAAACAGTCATTTTATGTCATATGCTTATGTAATTGATTAATATTTTAATTATTTAATTTGAAAAAAAATATAGGAAAATAATGTTTTCTCTATTATAATTTCTACAAATATTTTACCTTAATACAGTTTTCTTTTTATAGTTTTAGTCATGTCATTCACATTAAAATAATATTGTATTTGCATATAAAAAAATTCAGTCGGAGAAACTGTGATTTGTTTTACCAAAACTGATCTTGAACAATTTGTCAAAATTATTTACTATATAGTGTGAGATGGATTCTAGAGTAATTAACTGAAATTTAGGAGAAATTTTTTGCCTTTTGTGAATTGTTAACCACTTTCTGATTTCTTTTGAGGGGTAGAAATTGTTACTTTTTGTGAGCATTTGCACGTTTTTATTTCCTGAAATAATTTATTGACAACTGTAGTTAGGAAATCACACCAAGAAAAGGGAAGGATTGTTAGGCACCAATCCAATGGCATGTTTTTATTACTTGCTGGACAGAAATTGGGATATGTCTCTGCTGTGGGCTGAATTATGTACCCCTCAAATTCGTATGTCAAAATCCTAACCCTCAGTACCTCAGAATGTAACTGTATTTAGAGATGAGGCCTTTAAAGATGTAATTAAGGAGACACCTTCAAGATGGCGGAGGAGTAAGACACGGAGATCACCTTCCTCCCTACCAATACATCAGAAATACATCTACATGTGGAACAACTCCTACAGAACACCTACTGAACTCTGACAGAAGACCTCAGACCTCCCAGAAGGCAAGAAACTCCCCACGTACCTGGGTAGGGCAAAAGCAAAAAGAAAGAACAGAGGCAAAAGAATAGGGATGGGACCTGCACCACTGGGAGAGAGCTGTGAAGGAGGAAAAGTTTCCACGTACTAGGAAGCCCCTTCACTGGTGGAGACGGGGGGTGGGGGGGTGAGCTTCAGAGCCATGGAGGAGAGTGCAGCAACAGGGGTGCAGAGGGCAAAAGGGAGAGATTCCTGCACAAAGGATCGGTGCCGACCAGCACTCAACAGCCCGAGAGGCTTGTCTGCTCACCTGCCGGGGCGGGTGGGGGCTGGGAGCTGAGACTCCGGCTTTGGAGGTCAGATCCCAGGGAGAGGACTGGGGTTGGCTGCGTGAACACAGCCTCAAGGGGGCTAGTGCACCACATTTAGCCAGGAGGGAGTCCAGGAAAAAGTCTGGACCTGCTTAAGAGGCAAGAGACCATTGTTCTGGGGTACGTGAGCAGAGGGGATTCAGAGCACCGCCTAAACGAGCTCCAGAGATGGGCGTGAGCCACGGCTATCAGTGTGGACCCCAGAGACGGGCATGAGATGCTAAGGCTGCTGCTGCTGCCACCAAGAAGCCTGTGTGCGAGCCCAGGTCACTATCCACACCTCCCCTCCCAGGAGCCCATGCAGCCAGCCACTGCCAAGGTCCTGTGGTCCAGGGACAACTTCCAAGGGAGAAAACAGCGCCTCAGGCTGTTGCAACGTCACGTCAGCCTCTGTCGCCGCAGGCTTGCCCCACATTCCTTACCCCTCCCTCCACCCAGAATGAGTGAGCCAGAGCCCCCTAATCAGCTCCTACTTTAACCTTGTCCTATCTGGGCGGGAACAGATGCCCTCAGGCGACCTACACACAGAGGCAGGGCCAAATCCACAGCTGAACCCCAGGAGCTGTGCGAACAAAGAAGAGAAAGGGAAATTTCTCCCAGCAGCCTCAGGAGCAGCAGATTAAATCTCCAAAATTGATAAACTATTAGCCAGACTCATCAAGAAAAAAAGGTAGAAGACTCAAATCAATAGAATTAGAAATGAAAAAGGAGAAGTAACAACTGACACTGAAGAAATACAAAGGATCATGAGAGATTACTACAAGCACCTCTGTGCCATTAAAATGGACAACCTGGAAGAAATGGACACATTCTTAGAAAAGCACAACCTTCTGAGACTGAACCAGGAAGAAATAGAAAGCATAAACAGACCAATCACAAGCACTGAAATTGACACTGTAATTAAAAATCTTCCAACAAACAAAAGCCCAGGACCAGATGGCTTCATAGGCGAATTCTATCAAACATTTAGAGAATGGAAGAATCAACATTGTGGAAATGACTATACTACCCAAAGCAATCTGCACATTCAATGCAATCTCTTTCAAACAACCAATGGTATTTTTCACAAAACTAGAACAAAAAATTGCACTATTCGTATAGAAACACAAAAGACCCTGAATAGCCAAAGCAATCTTGAGAAAGAAAAATGGAGCTGGAGGAATCAGGCTCCCTGACTTCAGACTATACTACAGAGCTACAGCAATCAAGACAGTATGGTACTGGCACAAAAACAGAAATATAGATCATGGGACAGGATAGAAAGCCCAGAGATAAACCCACGCACATATGATCACTTTATCTTTGATAAAGGGGGCAAGAATATACAAGGGAGAAATGACAGCCTCTTCAGTAGGTGGTGCTGGGAAAATTGGACAGCTCCATGTAAAAGAATGAAATTAGAACACTCTCTAACACCATACAGAAAAATAAACTCAAGATGAATTAAAGACCTAAATGTAAGGCCACACACTATAAAACTCTTAGGGGAAAACATAGGCAGAACACTCTATGACATATATCACAGCAAGATCCTTTTTGACCCACCTCCTAGAGAAATGGAAATAAAAACAAAAATAAACAAATGGGACCTAATGGAACTTAAAAGCTTTTGAACAGCAAAGGAAAACATACACAGGATGAAAACACAGCTCTCATAATGGGAGAAAATATTTTTAAATGAAGAAACTGACAAGGATTAATCTCCAAAATTTACAAGCAGCTCATGCAGCTCAATAGCAAAAAAACAAACAACCCAATCCAAAAATGGGCAGAAGACCTAAATAGACATTTCTCCAAAGAAGACATACAGACTGCTAACAAACACATGAAGGAATGCTCAACATCACTAATCATTAGAGAAATGCAAATCAAAACTACAATGAGGTATCATCTCACACCAGTCAGAATGGCCATCATCAAAAAGTCTACAAACAATAAATGCTGGAGAGGGTGTTGAGAAAAGGGAACCCTCTTGCACTGCTGGTGGGAATGTAAATTGGTACAGCCACTATGGAGAACAGTTTGGAGGTTCCTTAAAAAACTAAAAAAAGAACTACCATAGGACCCGGCAATCCCACTACTGGGCATATAACCTGAGAAAACCATAGATCAAAAAGAGACGTGTACCACAATGTTCACTGCAGCACTATTTACAATAGCCAGGACATGGAAGCAACCTAAGTGTCCATCGACAGATGAATGGATAAAGAAGATGTGGCACATATATACAATGGAATGTATAGAATAGATACATTTCAATAGAAATGAAATTGACTTATTTGTAGTGAGGTGGGTGGACCTAGAGTCTGTCATACAGAGTGCAGTAAGTCAGAAAAAGAAAAACAAATACCGTATGCTAACACATATATATGGAATCAAAAAAAAAAAATGGTCCTGAAGAAACTAGGTGCAGGACAGCAATAAAGACGCACACGTAGAGAATGGACTTGAGGACACAGGGAGGGGGAAGGGTAAGCTGGGACGAAGTGAGAGAGTGGCATGGACATATATATACGACCAAATGTAAAATAGCTAGCTAGTGGGAAGCAGCCACATAGCACAGGGAGATCAGCTCAGTGCTTTGTGACCACCTAGAGGGGTGGGGTAGGGAGCGTGGGAGGGAGATGCAAGAGGGAGGAGATATGGGGATATGTGTATATGTATAGCTGATTCACTTTGGTATAAAGCAGAAACTAACACACCGTTGTAAAGCAATTATACTCCAATAAAGATGTTAAAATAAATAAATAAAGATGCAATTAAGATAAAATTAGGTCATATGGGTTGGCCCTGGTCCAATTTGATGGGTGTCATTATAAGAAGAGGATATTAGGACACAGACACATACAGAGGGAAGGCCATGTGAGGAAGAAGACCTCTATTTGAAAGCCAAGGAGAAGAAACTGAAGCTGCCTACACTTTGATTTTTGACTTCTAGCCTCCAGAATTTTGGAAAAATAAATTTCTGTTGCTTAAGCCACCCAGTCTGTGATATTTTGTTATGACAGCACTAGAAAATTAACACAGCCTTTAATATAATCTTGCATCCCTGTTTCACTGACCCATTAAAGAAGATTATAATCTTAAAAAGATAAGAATATTGCTGATACTGTGACAGTCAATATTCATTCTTTAGGTTATATTGCAAAATACGTGTCTCATTGTATATATATTCTTTACTGGTCACATAATGTCATTATATCTAGCCATTATGTTTTCTAGGGAGACCTCTACAAAATGGCCATGGTATATTTTAACACCTTTAAAGAAGTGGGAGTTATGTACATTCTGCTAACTATAAGAAAAAGATCATATCTTACACAGATATTTTGAAGATAAAATTACTTTAATCTGGTACATTGTCAAATATGGTGCCATATTTGTGGTATTTTTATCAAATTTATGGAAAACAGATATTGTAGTAACTGTACACAGAGTGTTAAAATGTTTCCAGCTTACGTGTGTTGAAGATTCATATATTTTCCTATGAATAACATATCGCTGATTCATAAAATTCAACCACTAAAAATACATGGTGATGGATTGGGGAAAGGGGCCAATATACTTTGATGATAAAATGAACTGGGTGTGGATCTGCCACCAGTATGACTTTTGAGCATGCTGTTAATTTCTAAACCTCAGTTTTCTCATCTGTAAAATGGGCATCATTATAGGCACTTGTGAAATAATTCATGTTAAGTACTTGGCTTAAGTGCTTGGCAAGTTGTAGATGATCAATAAATACTACCTATTACTATCACCATCATCATCATCATCATCATTATTACCAGTAAATTAATAAACGATGAAAAATGTTAACCCAAAGGAAAACAGAAAAGTGTCGGAGATGGCTTTAGCTGTATAATTATCTAGAATGATCAGATTAGGTTTTTATAACCACAGAATTAAACTAGGTGTGTTTAAATTTTCATGGACATAGAGGAAAATTAAACCATAAGAATATATTACTTAACTGAGGTTCTTAAAACAAAATTTCATGGAGAACTTTTATTTCCTTCCAGAAGGAAGCAAATTGTTCAATATCTATGTAGATCTCTGTTATGAAAAGGCTCAGAGGTGAGTACACTAAAAACATGATAAAGAAATAAAGTTATAATATTAATTTGTTTTATATATTACAGGGCTAAGTATTTGGTCAGGACAATATATGCCACATCTATAATTAAGTTTCTGGGTAGTCAGATAGGAAAAGATATAACTGAAAAATGTTTTCCTAATAGTCAACCTAAGGCTGTGTAATCAGAATACCATACTTTCTGTTTAACAGGATGCTATAAACCAGATACTATGAATAGTTTCTTAGGAAGGATATTTAATTACATAGGAAAATTTTCCAAAAAAGCACATCCCAGTATCTTCCCGTCCCTACAAAAAAGGAAAAAGGGCATGATCTAGGGGAGAGCACATCAGGCATTTAAATTTGACTCTTCACTTACCTCTTTGCCCAGGCATTCATTAAGAGCAGAATTTAAGTATCTCCACTGGCAGACATGTTTCAATACTCTTCAAGCTATGCCAACAGGATTTCTTAAGCTCTGTGTGAGTCCAGTGTGGTTCTTGATGCTATGAAACACAGTCCTCCTAAGGCTTATTTTCCTTTCTGTAGGGAATTGATCCAAGAATAGGGTAACAAACTTTATAATTTTGAACTGGTAATTCTGGCTGGGTCAGTATATTAGGGACTCTAGTATATTTTGCCTGTACTTATTGTCATAGTACAATAAATACATAGTACAAGAACTTGTACATAGTACAGTTCTTTATTTGGTAGACACCATTAGTTAGATGAGGGCTTCCGGACGACTCCTCAGAACAGAGCAGCCAGAGGTCAAGGAGGCCTGAAAGAAATAATTTAATTGAAAATTGGCAGTAAAAATATTGTCAGCCAGAGGAAGGAAGTAGATCAATTAAATAGAAGAGGGCATTCATCATTCTCAGCCACAGTGAACCAGTCGAATTAATAGTATATATTCCTTTTTATACAATGCAGTTTTACCTTTGAAATCACAATATGAAAGTTGCTTTGCTTACTACAGTATCCCTAAGTTTCAAAGTATATTCACTGTTTTTTTTTTTTTTTAATTTTGGACAGAAGTCCACTGTGGCAGATATACCCTAAGGTGACTCTTCTCAAGTTGTACCCTTGTATAATCCCTTTCCCGCGAGTACAGGTAAAAACTTCACTTACTTCTAATAGAATGTGACAAAGGTGATGGGATGTTACTTCTCTGATTGAGTTAATTTTAGTAGACTGAAGTGAGAGAGATTCCCCAGATAGCATTAAAGAAGTAAATGGCCATGTTGTAAGTTACTGACTTGATAGGGCCACCTGGCAGGGAACGGCAGACAGCATGTAGGGCCCGAGAGCATCCTCCAGAAGACAGCCAGGAAGAAGATAGGGCCCTCAGTCAACAAGCCACAGGGAATAAGTTTTGTCAACAGCCTGAATTGAGCTTCTCCGGTCAATTCTTCAGATAAGAACACCTAGTCAACACCTTCATTTCAGCTTTGTGAGATCCTGAGCAAAGGGACCAACTCAGCGCTCCCCAGACTCCTGACCCCCAGTAACTGTGAGATAATGAATGTGTATTGTCTTAAGCCACTAAATCCATGGTAATTTGTTAGGTAGGGATTTGTACACAAAATAGTGGCAAATAGTGAATGAGATACACTAACTTTAATTCAAAGCCATTCTTACACAAAAATTGCTATTCAAATAACGCAAGGTTGCAATTTCATCATTTTCTCCTCCCTGCAAAGTTCCACTTCTTTCCCCTTATTCATAATATGTAAGTCAAAAAATGAGCAGTGTTCCTATTTTAATGACTTCTATCATATAAAATGATACACAGAGCAATTATGAAACCGGGTATACAGATTGTCATACACACACAAAAATAAAATTGTTCAAATGTCTATATCAAGAATTATTTGCTTAAAAAAAACTTCTCAAAGTGACTGGCATCTGGTTAGAAAGAAAAACAGCATACAATTTTAAATATTCTTAAGAAAATCAAGTTTGTGCACTTTCTCCATGGAAAGGCAACTTAGGACCAGATTGTGGAGGGCCTTGAATGCCTTGATGAGGAATTTGAAGTTTATCTGAGAGTGAATTGAGAATCTCAGAGTTGTAACTGGCTTTACTTGTTAGCATCATGTTGGAATGGATGACAGAAAGAGCACATGTAGAAAGGTCCTTGCCATTCTGTTACCTACGCACTATATATGCTGGGCCCTGGGCCAAATGCTGGGACTCAAAAAGGTATAATACATAGTCTCTGCCTTCAGGGAACCTAGAATCTAATAGGAGGAGCTCCGTATATGAAAGAATAAGTCATAATGTAAGATACAATCCAAGAACTGAAATAATTAGATTCAAGTTCAGTAAAAGGCTAGACAGCAGGAAAAGAGTTCAAACAAGGCAATTGTTTATAGAAGAAGGGACTAAGCAAGACCAACAAAATAGAGTAAGCTTCAGTAAGAAGGCTGGGGAGATTATTCTAGGCTGAGGTCATCCAATCTAAAGGTGGGACATGAGGGGTGAATAAGCTTGGCTGAAATTGAGAGCTGTCAGAGGGAAGAGTAAGAATCTAATTTCCACGAAGGCAAGGATTTGGTTTACTTTGCTAATTCTTCTTTTCTTGGTGCCATGAACAGAGGTTGGCACTCAATAAATAGTTGAGGAAGGAAGGAAGGAAGGATGGAAAGGAGGGAGGGAGGAAAGGAGAAAAGAAAGAAGGAAAGGGGCTTCTCTAAATATAGAAAGTGTATACAAATGGGTGGGGCAGTTATGAGTATGACAGATGTCTGCTGGGCAGTAGACTGGAAATCAAAGCACAAGTTAAATGTCTAACATAGTAATTCAGGAAGGATAATCTGACAGTATGATGCTGGACATGCTTGTGCGATCAGATACACAGGGGCCCAGTTGAGGATCCCAGTTAGATAACTATTTAGTTATCTCAGGCATTACGAATCAGGCTTGCGATAAAGGGTTGGCCATGGGAATTTTAAGGGTGTGATGAGAAAAGGGGATATTGATGGCATGACAATGTAGAGAAGAAAAAGAAGGGGGAGGAGTGGTGACACCATGGCTTTTAGACTCAGAATGATCATGCTATAAACTGAAATAAGAATGTCAAACAAAGGAGAGTTTGGGATGGGAAAGACCTCATTTGGGCTCCATTGTAAACATGAGAGCAGAGATTTTGCTTTTCCTTTTGAATCTCATAAGTATCGCACAGAGGCGGCAGAGGGTAGGTTCTTGATAAACCCCTAATCACCTACCTCAATGGCAGGATACGAGGAAGCTGGAGAGCAGGGGAGGGAACAGCACTGAAAATAACAATCATTCATATGGGTCCATAAAACCTGGAAATTCTGGGGTATCTTTGGGGAGAAAAGCAAATGGCCAAGGAATGAATCTTAGGAGAGAGAGATAGGAATAGGAGCAGCGAGAGAAGCCAACAAAATAGACACATAAGGACGAGATGAAAGAAGCAGAGGGAGAACTTGAAATGAACCATTTTATACAGTCCTTATACCTAAGAAAAGAAAACATTTCAATGGTAAGAGTAAGGTAACAGTTGCTCACGCTGCTGTCAGTCAGAGAATAGACTTGAGAAATATACATCAGTGACTCTAAGTTATTTTTAAAGTCTTCTTCAATTTAAACAAAACCTACTAATGTCATTGGAAATATGTAAAATCAGAAAAAAAATCTCAAGGTAAAACACACACACCTACACACACATACACAGAGCATGGTAGAACAAGACTTCCATTTAAAGAGCCTTAAAACGTATTTCCCATGTAACTTCCCCATCCATTAGCCACAGAAACACTTCAAGACCTGGTTTAAATATACCATCTCCACAATCACTTCAACAGGATGACTCTGAACCTTGATACGGAGAAAGTGCTGCTTTTTAACTCCTATAGTATTTGTGACAAAATAGGAGTTTCTGAAATCTTGTTTACTAAGTGAGCATCCCTGGTTCAGGTGGCTAGATTAGAGAAGAGATTGTTAATAGAAGAACCAGAGAATAAAGGTGCCAAATCCTTTATTGGATTCACATGTGAGACAAACCACAGAGCCAGCATTGGTTTTCTGTCCCTGTCCCCCTTAAATACTCCAGATCAGCTAAAGACTCCACTAGCCAGGGAGCAGAAGGAGAAAGGAAAGGAAGGAAGAACTGATGTGTTGCCTACTTCTGTGATCCCAGATGTATTTGAGAAAAATCAGTGAGGAGAGGTCTCACTGCTTCTCCCTCTGGAGCTCTGGCGGCTCAACAGAAATATATTGAGACGCGACACAAGAACAACAGAGCAGAGATGTCTGTGGAGTCTGGTAGAGCAGATGAGCACCCACTGACAGTGCCAGGGCTCCTGTGGCCTCAGGAAGGTGGGGAAGAGAGCATCAGCCTTCTCTGTGCTTGTGAGAAAGGGTTCAGAAATTAGCTGAGATGGAGAAATAGAGAGAGTGTGCTGGAGCAAATGTGAGTGCCCCAGTGGGTGTGTGGAGGGTCTCAGTGCCCAGCCAGGGCAGCTCAGAGCGGAGGAAGCCAAGTTGGGGGTTGCTCTAGAACGTGGCTATTTGTCAAAGGATTGCTCCTGTGGAAGAGGACGCACCTAAGTATTGGACCGGAGATGGAGGTCTGCATAGGACTGAGGTAGACCAAGTTTTGAGAAATGGACAGCAAAGTCTCCCAAGGTCTGTGTTCACAGAAATCACCAGAGCAGAGCACCACTTTCAGGGGAAAGGTGGTGAGTTTGGGGAAAACTGAATGTAGGTGAATTTTAAAGCCCAAATGGCTGAAAAGGCACTGAATTTGATGAACCTATTTGGAAATGACTAGATTAAGTTTTCTGTATCAGACAAAAGAGGGGCTCAAGTTCTGGAAAAGTAAAGTTTCAGATATTTTTTGCAGATATGGGTTTGTTGATTGTGTGACTAGGAAATTCATACTCATCAAGCACTGATTAATCCCATCTACATAAAATCCCCAAACCACCTTTTGTGTCTGGTACTTACCTGCAGTAATGTCACCAGTTCCTGCCTTAATGTTTGTATATTCACCAGAGGGCATATCACTGATGTCCATGGAGTGCAGGTTAATAAGCTTTAGAATGGCCCAGACAACCTAACAGCCTAATGGCCCAGAGGCTGTAACCTCTCTTAAGGTTAGAGCCCATAGAAGGGACAAAGCCACCAAGGTTAGGTGAGGAATTTGGGAAGATCACCAAGTAACTTAGGGTCTTGGGAACAAGTTTGGGAACAAGTTTCAGCAAAAATAAACAGTGCCAGGTACCTAGCAAGGACTGTGAATTCAACAGGTGGAAGTTTAGCAGGAACATTAAAAGAAGTTTCTAACAGGCAATCGTTAGAGGTCCATTAGACAGGTGGCTTTTTCCACATCAGGCATCTCTAACAGAGATCTTGTGTTCAGCTCTAATTTCATGGGAGGAACTTTGGACTTTGGGTAAACTTCCAGAGAAAGTCAGTTTTAAGGGTAGAGGGGAGTACAATAGACAAAAGTACTGGGGAATGTGTCGGGGTGTGTCATCCAAAGACTAAGTAGCAAATCTAACTAACTAATGTTGAGTTATAGCTCCGCTTCCTTTATGTCCCCTGGATAAGAATAAGGTTGGTCTTAATAGTTTGGTATATAGGCAAGTGTGTATCTGGTAAATAAGGGAGCACAGTTCTGCCATGGTTGGTGGCCAAGTTCTAGCTCTCATCTGCAACAATTATCCTGGCCCAGCCCTTTGAATGCCATGAAACTTTGGCGGTGCTCTTCCAACATCGACCCACCCTCGATGTTTTCTCCTGACTCTGCCTCTACCACTCCCTATCGCAGCTCAAATTCTGCCACTTCACCCTCTTGTGGTCTAAGTTCTTCTCCCTTTCATGGTAGCTTCCCAGAGAGATTCAAGGAGCTCCAGGGTCTCTGGTAGTGTAGTATTTGGTGATCATGTTGCTAAAGAAAACTTTTGGACTCATCAATATGCTGACATATATTTGAGAAAATAATGAAAACTGTAATATTTGGCCTAATTTAGCTTCAGAAGGAACCCCGAGACAAAATGGACACTCTCAGAGATACATCAAATTTCTAGTCATGCCTTCTGTTATCAAGTTTGCACCTATTATCAGCGAGCCCCCAGAAACTAATGCCTGCTCTTTCTCAGCCTCTAAAGTCCCTAAAGGAATGTGGAGGAAGGCCCTGAATTTCCATTTATGTAATAAGTTTAAAAAAAAAAAAAGTCTTCCTACTCCAGGTTCATTTTCCTAGCATCGTTGAGTGGTAGTAGCTTAAAAATTGTGTCTTGACTGTCAAGTACAAATGAAGCTTAGCAAGAGCTTTTGTTTAAAAGTTGTGCATTCCAATGGTAATATGGTCCTTTCTGGAAAAGCAGTTGCCTTTTACGGATATTAAAAAGCAACTGAGTTTTATCAAAGATTCCTCTTTCATGTTCTTCGATTGCTAAGCTATGTAAGTTAACCAAAAGATAACTAAGCATTAACCCAAGTTACCTTTTGTTTTTTATCTTCTTTTGAAATCCCATGAGTTTAGCTAAGTACATTAAATGAAACATAAATCTTTAGGTTGTTTTTATTAAGTCACATATTTGGAATATATATCCAAGGCTATTTGATCAGTTGTAAAATATTAGCTGCTGCATTGAAGATTTGTGACATGGGTTTTAACAAGTGAACAAACATTTCAGGAGCGCAGTGAAAATCATTGGCTGGGGCAGCATGGAAAAGTTATATGATACTTGAGTTTAAGAACATTCAGAGAGTTTTTACTCCATAGTATTTTCAGATAGACGTTGCAATTTACAATACTAAACATAAGCAAATTTGGAAAAGTTTAAAGATTTAAAAGTAGTTTCCTTTTTCATTTTTTCCATTTTAATATTCTTGTGATGGTTGCCTCTCAAATTAAGTAAATGTCTTTGAATGATTATTATTAAAAGCCCTAGGTTATACTGCCACAAAAACATCCATGTGTAGATATACACATTCTATTCCTTTTATAGATCATAAATATAATCTCAGCTATTCTGTGTCCCAGTTTTACTTTGTCGTTTCCTGCTTCTGAGCTCTAACACTAATTTTTCTGCCTAGAAACTTCCATCCTTATCTCTCTGCCTATCAAAATCTCATTCATTTATAATTATTAACCTCCTACTATGTGCTAGACACTATGCTGAGTATCTTTCAAGGTATAGTTGTTTTGGTTTTTTTTTGGCTGTGCTGGGTCTTCATTACTGTGCACAGGCTTTCTCTAGTTGCAGCAAGCGGGGGCTACTCTTTGTTGTAGTGCGTGGGCTTCTCATTGCGGTGGCTTCTCTTGTTGGGGAGCACGGGCTCTAGGCGTATGGGCTTCAGTAGTTGTGGCTTGCAGGCTCTAGAGCACAGGCTCAGTAGTTGTGGTGCACAGGCTTAGTTGCTCCGCGGCATGTGGGATCTTCCCGGACCAGGGCTTGAACCCATGTCCCCTACATTGGCAGGAGGGTTCTTAACCACTGCGCCACAAGGGAGGTCCCCAAGGTATAGTTTAAAAGTCATTTAGTCTATAAAAATTTTCACAATTTTATCCCTCTTTTTTTAAAACTCTGCATCTCTTTCTTCATTTTAATGGTAGTAACACTTCATTTATATCTCTATTCAGTACATTAGGTATGACCTTATATGGTTGCTTGTTTTTCCCTTCTCCCAACTCTAGAACATTGAATTACTGAGGGCAAAGTCTATTTTTTTAATTGATCATTATAACTGATGTAGCATCTAGCTCTATGTCTGCATATAATAGCTGCTCAATAAACATTTGTTCAATTGACATATGAAATCCTCTAGCTATCAAGTCAGACATTGAGAGTACCAATCTAATCTATTTCAAACATTCAGTACTTAAATTAGTTTCAACATTGCACAGTGCTACTAAAAGGTCTAACAACTCACTTTATGCTCAGCTTTCAAAATTAAGTTTCTTAGCAAAGTGATCAGGGCATTTTATTTATGTAAGGATTCTATGGAAAAGAGAAACATTATTAATGGATATTTTCATTTTTGGAAAAAGAAGTTAGGGCCTCTGGTAAGTTGTCTAGTGTATATGCGTCACATAACTGCTAAGGTTAAAATCCTTTAACGCAACTAAGAGATTCTGTGATAACATTTTTAGATTCAGATTTATTTCAAGGAAGCCAATTTATAAGAAGCTTACTCTCCGAAGACAACGTTAACATCTTTCATGATTAGGGTTCCAGGTAGTTGGTGTTTAACTCTTGCCTCCCGTCTTATACGGATGACAAAGCACACCAAAAGCAACTCATCTAACAAGAGGTTAGTTTGATTATTTTATAGAAACAGTGTCTTTAACCATAGCCGCTCAGCCTCTGACTGCCTGGACAGTGCCGCATTTACTGTAAGGCAGCAAACAAGTAGTCAGGGACAGCTAGTGCTGAAAAAGCCTGAACTCCCCCCTGGGGCTTAGGAAAGCACTGTCAAAGGCCAGGTGAGGGAGGAGAGTTGCAGGAGAGTAACCAGCTCACGCCCAATTCTCTGACTTGTTGATGGTTAGGTAACAGGGAGGCATCACAAGGGGTTAACATGATCAATCCTCAGGCTCCAGGAGGTCTGGGGGCTACATGCTCATGGTCATCAGGTAGTTAACACCTTCCATTTGGTGGGAGTTTTCACATCTGTAAAACGACTCAGGAAATGTGCATCAGATGCTATCATCTAGGTACTTCAGAGAGGAACTAAAGCAAAGGATGTGGGGGAGAGGTCTGTCCCAAGAAGGCCCCATAGGGTACTGCTCTGTTACAAAAAAATGTGAGGGATTTTAGAGAAATCTGACAAATAATTCCTGAGCACCTACCCCATGTACTCAGGAATAGAGGTAAAAAATGCATGTTCAGAATTTCTAAAAGATACAACCTGTTTGGTAGAAAGTTTACATTTAGAAAGATTTTAAGTAAGGAGGCTTTATAGGTCATGAATGGAAATGTTTGAAAATTGCTAGTCTATGAGAAAGTACAAGTTATCAGCGTTTTGTGTATGGATTTAACCTTGCCAACAAGATATTTTGAGTAATTCTCCTCCAACATTGCCTCAGCTTGCCTATATAGTAGAAAGTGGCCTGAGACTTTCTCAGTGTAAGTAGTAGTCAGTCCCTCCAGTTTTCCTCTGAGAACAGTCAGGCATCCTCTGTCACTGGTGACAGACATGGTATCTCCAGGCATGAAGGCAGTTCATTGGTTGCCTATGATCCACACATCTGTCTCTGTTATGGCCATTGGATTGTGCTACTTAATCCTGTCTGAGTGGCTTCCCAGAAAGAGAAAACAATCTCTTTGTTCTAATAGCCCTGAAAAGACAATATCCCCTTATTGATAGGAGAAAAGGCTAGAACCTTTCCAAAGTGAGGGGTGTCAGACAGAGACTTATGGGCAAAATTTGTCCTAGGTGGAGTCCATTTTCTCCCACATGAAGATGCAATTTCAAGAAATTACTTATAAAGATTACTTATAAAATACCTCTTCGGGTATTTCAGAACCATTTACTATGCAAGCATTTGAGTCTAAAGACTGAGCATGATGTTTCCTAGGGGGGCAATTATCATGTGTTTCCAGTGTTCAGTACAGCAAAGAAAATGAGGGACCCAGATTACAGTCTGAATTTACTTCCCCGGGTAAGTAACTGTAATTCCACATAGTTTATAGATTTTTCATCCTGTCTTATATTTTAGGGCAGAATTTTGGTTTGTTAATAACATTCTATAGCCGGAGGCCTGCTTTGGAATGAAGTTAAATAAATACTGGGGGGTGTAAAGCCCTCTCAACTCTCAACTTGAATTAATTCATACCATGAATCTATGAAGTGAGATAGAAAACTTTGAATAAAAAATATATATATGTGTATGTATATATATATTATATATATAAATATAATATATATAATATATATATATATATCTTTGGCATACTTCCAGATTTGAGATCAATACAACTTAAGAAGAAAAAAACACACTTCATATTTGCTAATATGACAGAGTAATCATTTGAAACATAGTGTCTGGATTTGTGCTTGGTATGTGATAGGTAACTGATGAATATTTGTTCAGTGACTATTAACCAGACTGTTTTTTTCTCCCTTACCTCTCCAACCGTGGCCATCATCTCTCTCTTTTCTAAGACACAGGTCTATCATTAGACTCGGGGGACAGCTATTAGAAAACTGAAACTTGAAACAATAGCAAAAGGCCATTTTCTCCTAATAGGTTCAGATGTGTGATGGTTCATTATATGCGTCAATTTATCTGGGCCATAGGGCGCAGACATTTGGTAAAACGTTATTCTGGATGTTTTTGTGGGGGTGTTTTTGGATGAGATATACATTAAATCAGTGGATATAAGTAAAGCAGATTGTCCTCCATAGTGTGGGTGGGCCTCACTCAATCAGTTGAAGGCCTGAATAGAGCCAAAGGTTGACCTCTCCCAAGCAAAAGAAAATTATTCATCAGATGGCTTTTAGACTTCATCTGCAGCATCAGCATTTCCTGCTTCCACAGTAGACTGCCTTTGGGCTTGAACTGCAATTCTGAGTGGCCAGCCTGCTGGCCTCCACCATTAAATTATGAACTAGCCAAGCTTTCACAGTCACATGTGCCAATTCCTTAAAATAAATCCCAATGTATATGCACATCCTATTTCTTCTTTTTCTCTGGAGAATCTTAACTAATACAAAAGGTAACAGATTCAAGGGTGAGATTAAAAGGTTTAGGAAGCAGTAAGAATGATCAAAATCAGATGTAGTCTGTGTCCACACACCTTCCATCCAAACTCATTATAGGCCCTCTGAGTTTTGGAGGAGAGGAGAGAGAAAAGACAGACTGAATGCAATAGAGTTAGTGTGGGAGGATCTGCATCCTGCGGCTGTCTCTTGATGTAGACTTTTCCCCCTGTACCATGTGGGAAGAATTATAGACACCTCAACCCTCATCTGAGAGGACAGAGGACCTATTTCACATGCTTTATGATGCCCAGAGAGAAGGCAACCACAGTATAATTGCAAATATCATATAATAGAACTGATAGAATTAAGAGTCTGGGAGGAAGAAGGCAAGACACAGCCTTGAATTTCCCAGAGGTATGGAAGGCATTCCAAAATTTCTTGGGCATCCAAGCATGAAAGTTGAATGAAAGAGAAAGCAAATGTGTACAGGAGGTTCTAATGCCAGTTCTGGCCTCTTCAGAAAAGCACGGTGAGAATAATTATCAAACGGAGTCAGTTAAAGATTTGGCCATACCTCTCCAAATGGCAGAGCCTCCAAAGTGGGTGTCAGTTGAATTGGTCTTCAAAAGCTGCATGGATACGATGAGTAAGACTGTGTACCACCTGGGCTAAAGAGCCAGCAAAAGAGTGAGGACAGCCCATCAATAGCATCTTGTCAGCATCCCTGACTGTCTTTCAAGAATGGTGCTTGCTCGTGTCCCGCGGTTGTGCTCAGTTCCTTACATGACCTACTCTGAATGGACAACATCTTTCATTGGTCTCAGACCAGTGTTCAAGGTTCTGGACAATAAGGGAGGTGATGGGAATAAGAGGAGGGGGATATCCCCTCACACCTGGGCCAACTAGGGAGAGAAGGAACCAGATGAAGCTATTCCAGTGAGCAAAGAAAGTATCAGAACACATCCCTTGCTCAAGAAGGAATTCTGATAAAACTGAAACGTCATGTGACCAAAATGTGGGCACTCCTGGATGCAAATAGCTAAAGCAGTTGAAGGAACAGTCTGCTTTTCCTCTGAGAAGTGTCCCCTTCAGCATAGCTTCGATACTGTTCGATAGCACATAACTCAATTTCTAATTATGTTATTTATTATTATGAGCAGGGAAAATCATTCAACTATTTTCTACTTGAGCAGCACCTATCTCACAATCAAATAATTCCTCTTTGAGAGCTTCAAACTTTTAAAATAGATCTTTTCTCTCCCATTAATTTTGTTTTAGCAGGGGAGAAGGGGCTTGAAGCTTTTAAGCTACTTCCTCGTTTTTTGATTATTTGCTGGTCCAGAATCTTTTTCAACGTAGATAGGGGTATACAACACAAAATATTGTATTAAAATTTTTCCACAGTATTTTTCACATGCAGAAAGATGGTTCTCATTTCCAAGTCATTTTAAAAGTCATGTATTTAAATAGACTGAGGTCACAAAAGTAAAGTGCTACAACCTTGGGGAGGACTGAAATTTTAGACATGTGTTGGTGCGTAAATGGTGCAGTAGCTGTGTGGGCAAAAGTTAATGGGGCTTCCTTTCCTGGTCACATCTTTGGAAGCCCCAGGTAAACTTAGGCTTATATTGGGTCTGATATATTGGGTCAATCAACTATTTTGTTTAGAGCAGCAGTTTTCAAACTTATTTGATAGAGAAGTCATTTTTGGAAAACAAACTGCAAATTCTTGGAAAATCTCCACTTTTATTGTATATATGTATATATATAATAATAATAAAAGTGGACATTTTTTGCTTGAAGAGCAGTGAGAAGCCTAGCATCTGCCCTGATCTGCTTTCTCTGATGGTCCTTGAGGCATCTCAGGGAACTCAGGTTTCTAACAGGACCAATGACAGTGGAGGTTCCTGGAGATTAGGACTCAATGGGAAACTCCATAGGGGAAAAAATGGCTCTGCTGAATTTTCTGTCTGGTGCTGGGACAGAGATTTATAGTTACATAACTGGTATCCCGAATATAATAACCCGTCTCCAGAAAACAATGGTCAAGTTTTATAGAATCATTTTTATTTGAAGGTGATTTACCCCTTCCTTGCCTTAAAAGATCTCCCTAATGCGGTATACACCAGTGGGGTTGTGTACTTGTAGAGTAAATAGGACAAGATATTTTTCACTAGACACTGTGCCTTACCCTGCCCTCTGATGTATTCTCCAGAAAGCAAACTTGAGTGTTACATTGTGTCACTTAAGTTTTCCCTGAACATCAAAGTTCCATATGGAGAATCTTTACCCAGTGTAATATTTGCTTTGCATCAGTCTCGGGAATTTTCAGTGTTTACATTTGTGCCATTTAACCATACTAGAAAAAAAAAAAAAAAAGAACTCCTCTTCTGTTAATGTGCATTGTTTTAAGCACGGCAGCAGAATGATCACAGTCAAATTGTTTTATAATCTGTAATACACCATTTGGGAATCAGAAACCTACCGTTAATAAATTGTGTACAACCATCCTTCTCTGGAGATGCAGTAACCCTTTGGAGTTAATGTACACTACAGTCCTTCCTGTTTTAACTAAGTTGTACATTAAGAAGATAGGCTAGGTTAGTATTTAGTGATGAATTATGTGTGTTGATTAGTAATCTGGAATCTGTATGAGTCTTCTATGTATTTTTCGTTAATGCTGTGGCTAAAATGTGTTCCACAGATAAAAGTCATAAGACTTGAAAGAAAAGTGAAGACTGATAACCTTCGTAGGCGACGACTAGGCCATTTGTATGTTGCTTAGCAGCCTAGTAAACCCTTGATTTGCTTTTTGATTATTATTAGCTTATAGGGTGATATTTGAAAAACTGGCATGTAGGATGGGATGTCTATTAGTAATAATACTATATAAGTACTGGGTAGTTACATTTTTACAAAGATTTAGACACATCCAACATTATTAGAAGTTGAGAATCTTCAAGAACTTCTTCAGTAAACCTTGACACAATTAGACCTTCAGACTTTTCATTAACCAATCACAGAACAGAGTTATAAAACCGGACTATACCCTTATCCATCCCTGCGCTAAATACAGACTATCACCTGACATAAGTAAAAACCCATGCTTCTTTTCATTAATTCAATAAGGGAGTGCTGTGTAGACGGAATGACATACTACAAAATTTATGAAAGGGATGGCGCTAAGTCTCATGTAAATTAAAGCAAACGATAAAAGGAGCAGAAAACAAGTATTAGGGAAATTTGGGGTTGTGAGTGACCAGACTGCTCTCAAAGAGTCTTGCCACTCAGTACTGGGGTGACTTTGGATCTGAAGGTAGGACAGGACCTGGAAAACGAGAGAGGGCTATCTGCTTGATTACTGACGAGGAGAACTTAGCCAGCTTACGTGAAACTAAGTGAAGCTGATTCTGGCAACTTTCTTCTGTGCTTCACCCTGATGATCTTTGTGTCCCTGACCCCTGAGGAGTCCCTCATATTTACAGTAATTTACAGTAGATTATCGTGCAGGAAGGTTATTGGGGAGTGCTCTCGGGAGTAAAGGCAGCAGGATTGGCCCAAGTGTCAAGCTGGTCCTGTCATTATCCCTCTTCAAAAGATGTGGACAATGAAATTTAGGAGGCCACACGCTAAGGAATCAGTGGAGTAAGGCCACTGACAGGTCTGTCTGACACCCAAATCTTGTTTTCAGTCACTGCACGGGTAAACATATATCCTCTGTATAACATATACAACGATGGATAAGTTTCGCAGTTTGTAACCTTTCATTTAATTTCACTAATTGTTAGAAAGTTCTTTTTACTCTGAACCTGAATCTGTCTCTAGCTTTAAACCGCTGGTCTTTGTTCTACCTCCAGAAGGTCTATAGCATTTAAAGCCTCCTTCTTCTGTATCACAGAGTTTTAATTATTTGAAACTATCCTTCCTGTCTTTGATCTTATGATCTGGAGTCAACTGGGAAATAAGCTAGTAATATGGCAGATTTTGGAGGTAAAAGTCAAACTGGGAACACTCTCATCCTAGAGATTACGAACATGACAGAAAGGGAGAAAGCCAAAATTATATTATAATGAATGTAAAATAACATTCATTTGATACTTACAGTTTGCAAAGTTCTTTCATATATATAGTTTCACTGGGACCTTTCCTGAGTATAATATTACCGTTGTCATTATTTGTGTCCTTATTAAATAGAACAGGAAACTGAGGCTGTGGTTTAGAGATTTGTCCAAGGATGATTATGAGATCAGCTTTGTGTGCCCAGCATAGCACGTGACACGTAGAAGACCCTAAAAAAGTGTTTATTAAAGAATGAATATGGTTGAAGCTTGTAAGTCCTGGAACTATACCCAATTATTTTTGTATTATGTAAGGCTCTTTTGGTTGCAGTTAACAGAAATAAACAAAATGTAGAGGTATTATTGTAAGTATATAGAACCTAAGGTTGTGAAAGTTGTTCAGGTCTTAAAAAATGAAAACTGGAAGGCATTGGTAAACTAAGACAGTACTTCTCTCTCTTTTTTTTCTGTGTGTTTGCTTCATTTTTTATAATCTCTTTCTTCAGACCAGCTTTCTCTGCTCTTCAGGCCTATGGTGGAAAACACAGCTTCCCACTTTTGGGAGAACACACATTCCCACTTTTGGAGTAATCAACCAAGAGAAGAGGTAACGCCCTACAAGCACGGTTACTAGAACCTCACCCCTTTGGTCGTGTAGTAGGGAGTAATTCAAGAGAACAAAAGAAGACATTCATTTATATGCCAGGCAAACATGCCAAAGCTGCCCATTACAATTTCTTTTACCAAATCCTGTGTCCACTCAGCTTTTCTGTTTTGCATTAGTGCCACTACGAGGAATTTTCTTTAAATACAGTATCCTTTGTAATTTTCTCTCCTACATGACTTCAAGTAGAGAGAAAAGCTCTTAATAATTCACTGCCTTGGTATTTTTGCAGAGCAGAAAATAGAAGCTACCAGGAATGTCTTTGTAGAAATCTGACTTCTTTCTTGGGATTATGCTGCCCCTCCTGGAGGTGGAGGAGACTGAACGGCTTTAAAAGAAGCCAAAGTAGAAATAGCGATTGTACTATAATATTGCTCTGCAAACTACATTTCCTAGTCTTCTTTGCCAGTTGGCAGTTAAGCTGAGTCAGACATAAAGGATAAAACTGAACTGTGCAGGTAAAAGAAGAGGATGATGTGTACTCTATTCGAAGGAACAAACATCTGAGGCAAGATATTTTGCGGAACATTTATACTCTAGAATAGCTGCAGTGTAGATCATGAGGTGGAGAAGTAGCAGATATAACTGGAAAGATACACCAGAAAGGGGCCATTGCGTGATGTCCTGAGAGGGTGAACTTTATTTTGTGGGCAGTAGAAGCCACTGAAGAATTTTTTGTTTCATATTCGAAGTTTAAAACCTTACTCTGGTGAGAAAAACACTGGAGGAGAACCGGAAATAAGGAAGAGCATGTTATGGATATTAGATAGATGTGGAAAATAAGGGCCTGAGCCAAAGTTGTAGCAGTGAGAATAAAGAGAACAGGATTCAACAAGACATAATAAGGATGTCAGATCTCTGTTGTTGAGAATGTGGGAAATAGAGCACATTTTTGACTTTGGGATAGAGTGGTACTGTTCATAGAAATAGGACAGGAAGATGGTTGGTTCAGACACAGAGACAACATGATTATTATCCTTGACTTCAATGAGTTTTGGATGTTTATGGAACATCTAAGAAATGTTCAGTAGTTAGCTGGAGATACAAGTCTGGAGCTTAGGGAAGAAGTTGTAACTAGGGATGATTAATTTAGCAGAGGGGGTTGAAAATCACACAGAATTTGGGCAATTTCACATTTAGCTTTTCACATATTCAATCTCCGATTGTGATGTAAATAGGATAACAATTCGGTTGAAGTATGAATCTATAGAGCCATCACCAGATTCTTTTGCTTTCACATAGTCTGTTTTTGTCATAACAAATTTGTCTCTTTTATCAGTGCTATTGAAACTGAGCTTTATAAAGCCTTCATCTCTAAAAAAACATTTTCCAAGGGGCAGCTCCAAAGATAGAAAAGTGTATTGGATGAATCCTATTCTGACCTAATATGGCATTTAAAAAATGTGTTTGCATTGCTACATGTAATTTTACAGTGGTTGTAGTTTTATAAATTCTTTGAATGGGATAAAATACTAGTTAATTAGTGCTCATAAGTCAACTTCCTCTGAATTGGTTTTCTGACTTTTATCACATAGGAACAATATTCCATTGCAGAGATGATCCTTCGTGTTGATTGTTTTGTGCATGAACATTTTGAAGGTCTGTAGGATTTAAAGCTTCCTTCTTCTAGTCTATCAGGATGCCCCTAATACTTTATGCCGGTTCCACCTCCCTGTAGCCAACCAACTACTTGGCTAATTGCTAGTTTGAAACCTCACTCTAGATCTTACCTGTTTCTAAGTTATCTGGACACGGTTGTGTCTTCCAGTCTAGACTTCCTCCCAGGGTTTGTCTATAGTGCCTGCTGCCTCCTAGTGGGCTGGTATTGTTGCAGGGTGAACCCTTCATGCTTGACCCAGCCTGAAACATGTAACTGGGTATCATCCATGTATGTCTTAACCAGCAAGAGAATCAGAAGGGTGGCAGGTCTGGAAAGCAGTTGATATGTAGAAAGGCAGAAGAAAATTGTCATCTTTAACCAGATGCACTCTAGGAAAGACCTGAAAGATAGTTTCAAATAATTAAAACTCTGTGATACAGAAGAAGGAGGCTTTATACGCTATAGACCTGGAGGTAGAACAAAGACCAGCGGTTTAAAGCAGAGACAGATTGAGGTTTAGCATAAAAAGAACTTTCTAACATTTAGTGAAATTAAATGAAAGGTTACAAACTGCGAAACTTATCCATCGTTGTATATGTTATACAGAGGATATATGTTTACCTGTGCAGTGACTGAAAACAGGATTTGGGTGTCAGACCTGAAGTGGAGCCTTACTCCACTGCTTCCTTAACGTGTGGCCTCCTTTTGAAGAGGGATAATGACAGGACCAGCTTGACACTTGGGCCAATCCTGCTGCCTTCACTCCCGAGAGCACTCCCCAATAACCTTCCCGCATGCTAATCTATATCCCAGTGTCTGTTTCCTGGGGAACCCTATTTAAATTATTAGTATTTTCATCTTCATCATCTGATTCTGGCAAATTGTCAGCACCTTCAGGGCACAGAATCAGCCTTATTCATCTTTATATTTCCAGAGCTGTGGTCATTCAATAAATCTTTCCATATCTTACCTTTGTGAGGGCTTCAGAATGAATCTTACCAAACAGCTTTCTTCCCTCCAACTGAGTGGTGGGTAACACATGTCCATAAAATGCCTTTTGCCTCTTTTTTTCACCAAATGCTCTTCAGCATAAACTTCATGCTTAAGAACATGGATTCCCAAATACAAAGGTACCTCTAGAAACAAAATGCCACTCCCTCTTATATTGTATATTTTTCAATTAATTACTAGTTTAAGTAAAATTAAGCAGTCATTATAGTTCACATTAACCTTGTGTTAGCAGAATAGCTTAGTGATTGAAACAAGATTTGGGTGTCAGACAGACCTGAGTCGAAGCCTTACCCCACTACTTCCTTAGTGTGTGGCCTCCCTAAGTTTCATTGTCCACGTCTTTTCAGGAAGGATAATGATAATACCTCCCTCTCTGGGCTGTGGGGAGAATCAAAGAAGAAAATGTGTGCAAAACACCAGACATATAGCAAATACTCAAAGCATGTCAGCTATTGTCCGTGATGTTATTTCTTAATATTTCAAGTTCATTTTATTATTCATTCTCTGTAAAGTTGTTTTCATACAGATCAAAATACTTACTAATTTCCCTTGTAATTTCTTCTTTGACCTATGGGTTATTTAAAAATCTGTTGTTTAATTTGCAAATATTTGTGGATATCCAAATTTCCTTCTGTTGTTGAGTTCTGATTCCATCCCACTGTAGTCAGAGAACATACTTTGTATGATTTCAATCCTTTTAAATTTATTGACTTATTGTATGGCCTAGTTCAATTCTTTGTAAATTGATATAAGACATGTGAAATCTAAATATTGCTCCAGGGGCTTCCCTGGTGGCCCAGTGGTTAAGAATCCACCTGCCAATGCAGGGGACACGGGTTCGAGCCCTGGTCCGGGAAGATCCCACATGTCGCCGAGCAACAAAGCCCGTGAGCCACAACTACTGAGCCTGCAAGCCACAACTACTGAAGCCCGCATGCCTAGAGCCCCTGTTTTGCAACAAGAGAAGACACCACAATGAGAATGGTTAAAATCATTGCCTCTGAATCTGGAAAGATCTGCATGTCAGTTTACTTCTCTGAGCTTTAATTTTCCTCATCTGTAAAATATAGGTAATAATTGTACCGGCTCACCAGTCAGGGTTTTTGTTGCAAATTTAGGCAAAAGAGCAATGTATTTGTAGGAGAGTTCATAAAATTCATGAGAAATATGTAGAATTGAGCTCAGAAATTGGGCTGGAGCCACGTTATGCTGGAGGAGAAGCATGACTAAGTCCTCTGTGGGAGTAGTCTGGTCAGGGTGGCCCTGCAGCCCTTTGCGTGAGTTCTAGGATGAGTGGCACACACTCCAAACCTGGAGTTCCAGGCAGAAGGATCCAGATGGCTGAGGCTTGGTTGCATGGTCATGCCGAGATGTGTCAGGGAAAGTAAGTACCTGGTCTCTTCAATTCATACAATACCCTCATGCATAGATAATGGGCAGCCAAACAAATGAACAGGCAACCACATAATGGGCAAACAGACCACACAGAATTTTTGTGGGTATTAATTACTATAATATATTGCAAAGTGCTTAACACAGTACCTGGTAGATATTGGGTATTAGATCCAATTGTTCTTTCTCTCTCTTGTTTTCTCTGAGAAGCAAAACCACTAGGAGTCATATATAATAAGGTTCCATACATTCAATAGAGAGGAAAGAAAACTACAAAGCCCCAAAACAACTGCATTTGTATTTTGTTAAAAAAAAACCCAACTATCTGAGTACACTTACACTGGGTATAATTGCTGCTGAGAATGTTTCCTTAAATAAGCGTTTAGTAATATAAAAGTTAAATTATCCAAGGATAATAAAGGTGTTTGACTTTCTTAAGCAGGTAAAGAAAACACATTTTCTCCCTCACTGACTCTTTTGGTGGATTTAAACTAGAACCTGAGTGCTTAAGAACAGGAATAATAGAAGCATCTGAGAGATTTGTGTTAAGATAGTGGATCCCCCCCCTCCCTTTTTTTTCTTTTGCTATAAGGTGACTGGTTTGGGATACACTGTCTAGAAATTACAGTGTTTCTTGGGGCAAGGTACATTCTTCAAGATTTGAAATGATGGGACTTCCCTGGTGGACCAGTGGTTAAGGCTCCGCATTTCCAATGCAGGGGGCACGGGTTCGATCCCTGGTCGGGGAACTAAGATCCCACGTGCCACATGTTGCCGCCAAATAAAAAATAAATAAATAAAAATTTAAAAAAATGTCCAAATCAATGGCTTAAAACAAACAAGAACAAAACAACAAAAAGATTTGAAATGTTATGCTAATAAAATATCTGTACAAAATATGCATCACAACATGGTTTACAATAGTAAAAATTGGAAGAATGTAAATGACCATCAACTGCACTTGTTTTCCACTAGAACAATGGAATACCATGCAGCCAAAGTATCATTTTTGCTCTGTTTCCAAAATCTATTGCTCCTTCTAAGATTACCAATGTCCTCCATATTTATTATGTCCAAAGGCTAATTTTTTTTTAGTACTTATCCTACTGTGGAAAGGCAGTGCCCTGGGTAGGAGATTCTAAGATAGAGATTTCATGGAAGGAAGTCAATAAGGAGAATCAACAGCAGTGGGGGAGGGAAGGAAGCAAGACTCTGGGCAGAGGGAGAAGTTACACTGTGATGCATTTGTGTTAACAAAGGCGTCAGCCAGTCCTAAAGGGGAGCTCTGGAACTGACATGGCCCTTCAGCATTGTCCTGGAGTGGGTGAGAGGGGGCCTTTTTCCCCGCTGTTGTCCAGTCATCAAATGCTGGCCACGCTGGGAATAGAGTTCTTAGGTCAAGTGGTTCTCTCACAGTTGAAGGCAATTCTCACAGAGGGGTCAGCTGAGAGCTGTTTGCTACCCAAACTCCTAGAAGCTGGAGGAAGGAGGGGTTCAGTCCTGGAAGGGGGATCTGGTGACACACCAAGTCATCTACTACCCCTAATTTGCTTGTTACCATCATGCTTGGCTACTCCTCATTTGAAATACCCTTTCCTGGCTTCTGGGTTGCCACACTTTTTTTTTTTTTTTAACTTCTTTACTGGAGTATAATTGCTTTACAATGTTGTCTTCATTTCTGCTGTATAACAAAGTGAATCATCTATATGTATACATATATCCTCATATCCCTTCCCTCTTGTGTCTGCCTCCCACCCTGCCTATCCCACCCATCTAGGTGGTCACAAAGCACCAAGCTGATCTCCCTGTGCTATGCAGCTGCTTCCCACTAGCCATCTAATTGACATTTGGTAGTGTATATATGTCCATGCCACTCTCTCACTTTGTCCCAGCTTACACTTTCCCCTCTCCGTGTCTTCAAGTCCATTCTCTACGTCTGTGTCTTTATTCCTGTCCTGCCCCAGGTTCTTCAGAACTTTTTTTTTTTTTAGATTCCATATATATGTGTTAGCATACGGTATTATTTGTTTTTCTCTTTCTGACTTACTTCACTCTGTATGACAGATTCTAGGTCCATCGACCTCACTACAAATAATTCAACTGCGTTTCTTTTTATGGCTGAGTAATATCCCATTGTATATATGTGCCACATCTTCTTTGTCCATTCATCTATCGATGAACACTTAGGTTGCTCCCATGCCCTGGCTATTGAAAATAGTGCTGCAATGAACATTGTGGTACATGACTCTTTGAATTATGGTTTTCTCAGGGTATACGCCAAGTAGTGGGATTGCAGGGTCATATGGTAGTTCTATTTTGAGTTTTTTAAGGAACCCCCATACTGTTTTCCATAGTGGCCGTATCAATTTACATTCCCACCAACAGTGCAAGAGGGTTCCCTTTACTCCACACCCTCTCCAGCATTGTTTGTCGGTCAGTTGCTTCATTTGCAAATATTTTCTCCCATTCTGAGAGTTGTCTTTTCGTCTTGTTTATGTTTTCCTTTGCTCTGCAAAAGCTTTTAAGTTTCATTAGGTCCCATTTGTTTATTTTTGCTTTTATTTCCATTTCCCTAGGAGGTGGGTCAAAAAGGATCTGACTGTGATTTATGTCATAGAGTGTTCTGCCTATGTTTTCATCTAAGGGTTTTAGAGTGTCTGGCCTTACATTTAGGTCTTTAATCCATTTTGAGTTTATTTTTGTGTACGGTGTTAGGGAGTGTTCTAACTTGTTTTACATGTAGCTGTCCAGTTTTCCCAGCACCACTTATTGAGGTGTCCACCACTTATTGAGGCACCACTTTTCTCCATTGTACATTCCAGCCTCCTTTATCAAAGATAAGGTGTCCATATGTGTGTGGGTTCATCTCTGGGCTTTCCATCCTGTTCCATTGATCTATGTTTCTGTTTTTGTGCCAGTACCATACTGTCTTGATTACTGCAGGTTTGTATAGTCTGAAGTCCAGGAGCCTGATTCCTCCAGCTCCATTTTTCTTTCTCAAGATTGCTTTGGCTATTTGGGGTCTTTTGTGTTTCCATAGAAACTGTGCAATGTTTTGTTCTAGCTCTGTGAAAAATGCCATTGGTAGGTTGATAGGGATTGCATTGAATCTGTAGATTGCTTTGGGTAGTATAGTCATTTTCACAGCATTGATTCTTCCAATCTAAGAACATGGTATATCTCTCCATCTGTGTGTATAATCTTTAATTTCTTTCATCAGTGTCATAGTTTTCTGCATACCGGTCTTCTATCTCCTTAGGTAGGTTTATTCCTAGATATTTTATTCTTTTTGTTGCAATGGTAAATGGGAGAGTTTCCTTAATTTCTCTTTCAGATTTTTCATCATTAGTGTATAGGAATGCAAGAGATTTCCGTGCATTAATTTTGTTTCCTGCTACTTTACCAAATTCATTGATTAGCTCTAGTAGTTTTCTGGTAACATCTCTAGGATTCTCTATGTATAGCATTATGTCATCTACAAACAGTGACAGTTTTACTTCTTCTTTTCTCATTTGAATAACTTTTATTTCTTTTTCTTCTCTGATTGTTGTGGCTAAAACTTCCAAAACTATGTTGAATAATAGTGGTGAGAGTGGGCAACCTTATCTTGTTCCTGATCGTAGTGGAAATGGTTTCAATTTTTCACCATTGAGAAGGATGTTGGCTGTGGGTTTGTCATATATGGCGTTTATTATGTTGAGGTAAGTTCCCTCTATGTGTACTTTCTGGAGGGTTTTTAACATAAATGGGTGTTGAATTTTGTCAAAAGCTTTTTCTGCATCTATTGAGATGATCATATGGTTTTTCTCCTTCAATTTGTTAATATGGTGTATCACATTGATTGATTTGCATATATTGAAGAATCCTTGTGTTCCTGGAATAAACCCCACTCAATCATGGTGTATGATAGTTTTAATGTGCAGTTGGATTCTGTTTGTGAGTATTTTGTTGAGGATTTTTGCATCTATGTTCATCAGTGATATCGGCCTGTAGTTTTTTTGTGTGACATCTTTGTCTGGTTTTGGTATCCGGGTGATGGTAGCCTCATAGAATGAGTGTGGGAGTGTTCCTCCCTCTGCTATATTTTGGAATAGTTTGAGGTTAGGTGTTAGCTCTTCTCTAAGTGTTTCAAGGAATTTGCCTGTGAAGCCATCTGGTCCTGGGCTTTTGTTTGTTACAGTTTCAATTTCAGTGCTTGTGACTGGTCTGTTTATATTTTCTACTTCTTCCTGGTTCAGTCTCAGAAGGTTGTGTTTCCTCAGAATTTGTCCATTTGTTCCAGGTTGTCCATTTTATTGGCATAGAGTTGCTTGTAGTAATCTCTCATGATCCTTTGTATTTCTTCAGTGTCAGTTGTTACTTCTCCTTTTTCATTTCTAATTCTATTGATATGAGTCTTTTCCCTTTTTTTTTCTTGATGAGTCTGGCTAATGGTTTATCAATTTTGTTTATCTCCTCAAAGAACCAGCTTTTAGTTTTATTGATCTTTGCTATTGTTTCCTTCATTTCTTTTTCATTTATTTCTGATCTGATCTTTATGATTTCCTTCCTGCTGCTAACTTTGGGGATATTTGTTCTTCTTTCTCTGATTGCTTGAGGTGTAAGATTAGGTTGTTTATTTGAGATGTTTCTTGTGTCTTGAGGTAGGATTTTATTGCTATAAACTTCCCTCTTAGAACTGCTTTTGCTGCAATCCCATAGTTTTCTGGGTCGTCATGTTTCCATTGTCATTTGTTTCTAGTAGTTTTTGATTTCCTCTTAGATTTCTTCAGTGATTTCTTGGTTATTTAGTAGTGTACTGTTTAGCCTCCATGTGTTTGTATTTTTTACAGATTTTTTTTCCTATAATTGATATCTTGTCTCATAGTGTTGTTGTTGGAAAAGATACTTGATATGATTTCAATTTTATTAAATTTACCAAGGCTTGATTTGTGACCCAAGATATGATCTATCCTGGAGAATGTTCCATGAGCACTTGAAAAGGAACTGTATTCTGTTGTTCTTGGATGGAATGTCCTATAAATATCAATTAAATCCATCCTGTTTAATGTGTCATTTAAAGCTTGCGTTTCCTTATTTATTTTCATTTTGGTTGATCTGTCCATTGGTGAACATAGGGTGTTAAAAGTCCCCTACTATGATTGTTTTACTGTCAATTTCCCCTTTTCTGGCTGTTAGCATTTGCCTTATGTATTGAGGTGCCCCTATGATGGGTGCATAAATATTTACAATTGTTATATCATCTTCTTGGATTGATCCCTTGATCATTAGGTAGTGTCCTTCTTTGTCTCTTGTAATAGTCTTTATTTTAAAGTCTATTTTGTGTGATATGAGTATTGCTACTCCAGCTTTCTTTTGGTTTCCTTTTGCATGAAATATCTTTTTCCATCCCCTCACTTTCAGTCTGTATGTGTCCCTAGGTCTGAAGTGGGTTTCTTGTAGACAGCATATATATGGGTCTTGGTTTGGTACCCATTCAGCCAGTCTATATCTTTTGGTTGGAGCATTTACTCCTTTTACATTAAAGATAATTATTGATATGTATTTTCCTATTACCATTTTCTTAATTGTTTTGGGTTTGTTATTGTTGGTGTTTTCCTTCTCTTGTATTTCTTGCCTAGAGAGGTTCCTGGAGCATTTGTTGTAAAGCTGCTTTGGTGGGGTTGTATTCTCTTAGCTTTTGCTTGTTGGTAAAAGTTTTAATTTCTCTGTCAAATCTCAATGAGAGGGCTTCCCTGGTGGCGCAGTGGTTAGCAATCTGCCTGACAATGTAGGGTATATGGGTTCGAGCCCTGGTCTGGGAAGATCCCACATGCTGTGGAGCAACTAAGCCCGTTCACCACAACTACTGAGCCTGCTCTCTAGAGCCTGTGAGCCACAACTACTGAGCCCACACACCAGAGCCCACGTTCCGCAAGAAGAGAAGCCACCGCAATGAGAAGCCTGTGCACCACAACGAAGAGTAGCACCCGCTCACCGCGCCAGAGAAAGCCAGCCCACATAAATGAAGACCCTACACAGCCACACACACAAAAAAAATCTGAATGAGATCCATGCTGCATAGAGTAATCTTTCGTGTAGGTTTTTTCCTATCATCACTTTAAATATGTCCTGCCACTCCCTTCTGGCTTGCAGAGTTTCTGCTGAAAGAGCAGCTGTTAACCTTATGGGCATTCCCTTGTATATTATTTGTTGTTCTTCCCTTGCTGCTTTCAACATTTTTTCTTTGTATTTAATTTTTGATAGTTTGATTAGTATGTGTCTTGGCATGTTTCTCCTTGGATTTATCCTGTATGGGACTCTCTGTGCTTCCTGGACTTGATTAACTATTTCCTTTCCCATATTAGGGAAGTTTTCAACTATAATCTCTTCAAATATTTTCTCATTCCCTTTCTTTTTCCTTTCTTCTTCTAGGACCTCTATAATTCGAATGTTGGTGCATTTAATGTTGTCCCAGAGGTCTCTGAGACTGTCCTCAACTCTTTTCATTCTTTTTTCTTTATTCTGCGCTGCGGTAGTTATTTCCACTATTTTATTTTCCAGGTCACTTATCCGTTCTTTTGCCTCAGTTTTTCTGCTACTGGTTCCTTCTAGAGAATTTTTAATTTCATTTATTGTGTTGCTCATTATTGTTTGTTGCTCTTTAGTTCTTTTAGGTCCTTGTTAAACGTTTCTTGTATTTTCTCCTTTCTATTTCCAAGATTTTGGATCATCTTTACTATCATTTCCCTGAATTCTTTTTCAGGTAGCCTTCCTATTTCCTCTTCATTTGTTTGGTCTGGTGAGTTTTTACCTCTCTCCTTCATCTGCTGTGTATTTCTCTGTCTTCTCATTTTGCTTAACCTACTGCGTTTGGGGTCTCCTTTTCTCAGGCTGTGGGTTCATAGTTACCGTTGGTTTTGGTGTCTGCCCTTAGTGGGTAAGGTTGGTTCGTAGGTTGTGTAGGCTTCCTGGTGGAGGAGACTAGTGCCTGTGTTCTGCTGGATGAGGATGGATCTTGTCTTTCTGGTTGCCAGGACAATGTGGTGGTGTGTTTTGGGGTGTATGTAACCTTATTATGATTTTAGGCAGCTTCTCCGCTAATGGTGGCGTTGTGTTCCTGTTTTTCTAGTTGTTTGGCATGGGGTGTCCACCACTGTATCTTGCTGGTCATTGAGTGGAGCTGGGTCTCAGCCTTGTGATGGTGATCTCTGGGAGAGCTTTCTCTGTTTTATCATTTGGTGCTGGGAAGTCTCTGGTGGACGAATGTCCTGAACTTGACTCTCCTACCTCAGAGGCTCAGGCCTGACACCTGGCCTTAGCACCAAGACCCTCTCAGCCACATGGCTCAGAAGAAAAGAGAGGGAAAAAAAGAAAGAAAGAAAGAAAAATAATATAAAGTTATTAAAATAAAAAATATTATTAAAAATAAAAAAGTAATAAAAAAAGGAAAGAAAGAGAGAGCAACCAAACGAAAAAACAAATCCACCAGTGATAATAAGCACTAAAAACTATACTAAAAAATAAATAAATAAAACGGACAGACAGAAGAACCCTAGGAGAAATGGTAAAAGGAAAGTTATACAGACAAAATCACACAAAGAGGCATACACGTACACACAAAAATAGAAAAAGGAAAACAATATATATATTTTTTAAAAAGGGAAGAGAGCAACCAAATCAATAAACACACCTACCAGTGATAATAAGCTCTAAGTACTAAACTAAGGTAAACATAAAACCAGAAACAAATTAGTTGCAGAAAGCAAACCCCAAGTCCACAGTTGCTCCCCAAATCTACCACCTCAATTTTGGGACGATTCGTTGTCTTTTCAGGTATTCCACAGATGCAGGGTACATCAAGTTGATTGTGGAGATTTCATCTGCTGCTTCTGACGCTGTTGGGAGAGATTACCCTTTCTCTTCTTTGTTCACACAGCTCCTGGGGTTCAGCTTTGGATTTGGCCCGGCCTCTGTGTGTAGGTCACCTGAGGGCATCTGTTCTTCACTCAGACAGGATGGAGTTAAAGTAGCAGCTGATAAGGGGGCTCTGGCTCACTCAGGCCAGGAGGACGGAGGGGTACAGAATGTGGGGTGAGCCTGCAGCGGCAGAGGCCAGCATGATGTTGCAACAGCCTCAGACATGCTGTATTTTCTCTCATGGAAGTTGTCCCTGGATCACGGGACCCTGGCAGTGGCGGGCTGCACAGGCTCCCGGGAGGGGAGGTGTGGATAGTGACCTGTGCTTGCACACAGGCTTCTTGGTGGCGGCAGCAGCAGCCTTAGCATTTCATGCCCATCTCTGGTGTCCAGGCTGATAGCCGCGGCTCCCGCCCATCTCTGGAACTCGTTTAGGCGGTGCTCTGAATCCCTCTCGTTGTGCACCCTGAAACAATGTTCTCTTGCCTCTTAGGCAGGTGCAGACTTTTTTCCGGACTCCTTCCCAGCTAGCTGTGGTGCACTAGCCCCCTTGAGGCTGTGTTCATGCAGCCAACCCCAGTCCTCTCCCTGGGATCCGACCTCCGAAGCCGGAGTCTCAGCTCCCAGCCTCCACCCGCGTCAGTGGGTGAGCAGACAAGCCTCTGTGGCTGGTGAGTGCTGGTTGGCACTGATCCTCTGTGCGGGAATGTCTCCGCTTTGCCCTCCGCACCCCTGTGGCTGCGCTCTCCTCCGCGGCTCCGGTGCTTTCCCCCTCTGCCACCCACAGTCTCCACCCGCGAAGGGGCTTTCAAGTGTGTGGAAACCTTTCCTCCTTCACAGCTCCCTCCCACTGGTGCAGGTCCCGTCCCTATCCTTTTGTCTCTGTTTTTTCTTTTTTCTTTTGCCCTACCCAGGTATGTGGGGAGTTTCTTGCCTTTTGGGAGGTCTGAGGTCTTCTGCCAGCGTTCAGTGGGTGTTCTGTAGGAGCTGTTCCACATGTAGATGTATTTCTGATGTATCTGTGGGGAGGAAGGTGATCTCTGCGTCTTACTCCTCCTCCATCTTGAAGATGCCCCCTGCCACACCTTTTTTTTTTTCTTTCTTCTGTCGTCTCTGAGGGTCTTCCTTCTAGACTTGAATTTCGTAGAGATTTCCCTGGACCTTTATTTCTCCTTACTCAACATGATTGAATTCTACCTCATGCCTTCAAATATTATCGATGACTTCTAAATGTATAACTGTAACTCATTTGTCTCAACTACTGGACATATGATATCTCACAGGCATCTCAACATTTTATTAAACTGAACCCATATCTTTACCCTGTGTTCTCTTAGTTGTTTATGCTAGAATCCAGGAAGTCAACCGTAGCTTCTTCCTCTGCATTATACCTTCATTCAAAAATGACCTAATTTTTGCAAATTTGTCCAACAAAATTCACCTCATAAGTATGCTGTTAATTTTTTTTCTATTTTTTCTTTTATCTGAACTGCTGCAGTAGCTGCTTCACTGCCCTCCTAGTATACATCTTTGCTTCCTTCATTCTTTATACAGTAGCTAGAATGATCATTCAAGAATGCAGAATATCACCATGTCACTCACCTATTTCAAACCCCGGACTAACTCCCCTGTGCACTAAAATTATTACTGTGACCTAAAAAGTCTTTTGTGGATACTCGATTTTTGTCTGTTTCTCAAATATGTTTTTCATATGCTGTTCCCACTGCCTGGAATACACTACTCCCAGATTTTCTTATCACCTGACAATTATTCTTTAACTTTCAGCATAGAATCAATATATTACTTTTTCAGGGAAACTTTTTCAAACTTCCCTGGTTAAATTGGCTTTCCCTGCTAAAGGCATTTACCCTTTCTCTCTCAGATGCTTTATTAGGATCTTAAATTAAGTACAAATTTTATTTCCTCTCTCCCACATTAGACTAATAAGTTCACGAGAAATAAGACGATGATTTTTGGTCTACCACTAGGCTGTCAGTGTCTAGAAAGTATCTCAAACATAGTAGTCCTTCAATAAATTTCAGTTGAACATTTTATCAATATACACACATACATATATATTACACATCCATACCCATGTTGTCTTAGTCTGCTCAGGCTGCTACAACAAAAATACCATAGATTGGGTGGCTTAACTAACAAACATTTATGGTTATGGAGGCTGGAAATTTCAAGATAAAAGTGCCAGGAGATTTGAATCTGGGGACGACTAATTTTTTGCATGTTTGTGCTGTTTTCTTTTAGGTTTTAGGAAAGACCATATTTAGGTATGATTCCAAGTCTATTTCCTGATGTTTCTGAAAATCAATACATTTGAACAATAATTCAGAATCATGGATTTTGTAACTTTCCCAGGAATCCTGGGTACCACCAAGCATGTAGTAGATGTTCAGTAGGTGCCTATTGATCAAGTAAGTGATAGAGTAAAGATAATTGTAAGCCACGTGTGATGGTTAATTTTATGAGTCAACTTGGCTAGGCCATGATACCAAGATATTTGGTCAAAAGCCAGTCTAGATGTAGCTGTGAAGGATTTTTTTTTTAAAGAAATTAACATTTAAGTAAAGCAGATTGCAGATTATTCTCCATAATGTGGGCAGGCCTCATCCTTAGAAAAAAGACTGAGGTCCCCTGAGTAAGGGGGAGGTTCTGCCTCTAGACTACCTTTGGGTCTGAGCTGCAATATCACCTCTTCCCTGGTCTCCAGCCTGCCAGTCTGCCCTGTATATTTCAGGCTTGCCAGCTCTAACAATTGCATGAGCCAATTCCTTAAAATAAATCTCTCTCTGTATATTTACATATCCTATCAGTTCTGTTTCTCTGGAGAACCCTGACTAATATGCCATGTGGTCCCTATTTTGTGATCTGGAGCTTGAGTATATGAATTACTGATATAAGTTTGAATTTGAGATGCCCTTTCATTTCATCTCACCACCAGTTATACTAAATTATGTTCCAAAGTGTGATTTTTTTCCCCTTACATTAACATATCAACTCTCTACTTCAGTGGAATTTGGTTAAACAGGTGAATTACATGAAAAAAGTGTGACTAAATCTTACTTTCCAGAACGCAAAATAAATTACCCTCCTAATTTGAAAACTTAAATGAAAATCTTAAAAGTTCCAGGCTCTGGGATAAGTGTTTACAGTCACCATATGACCAAGGGCAGCTAGGGAGCGTCTAATGATCTATTTTATATTCTCTGAGGCTGAATCTGCCGTGGAAAGCACGAGGCTAACAGGAGACCTTCCTTGTAAACGGGCAGGAGTTCTGACGTAATGAACTGTGCTCCCAGCGCGGACACCATAAACTTCGTAATGAATAACACTCTTTGAACGTCTGGACAAGAAAGATGTCTCACTCCAGGAGGGATGTTTTCCTTTCTGTAACCAAACTGAGCTTAGCTGATATTTGAAGCCTGACTTCACACTCTTTGGAGCTCCTCTTTGATCCAATACCGTTTAGTCAAATTGACTCTGATATGTTTGCAGATTGGAGTGGGGGTTAGGAAAATGTGGGAGTGGGAGTGTGAACCCATATGTTTCTCTTCAGCTGGAAATTTGCCAACATCTTTCTCTAAGGAAATAAGATTCCCTTTCCAGTTTTGACTGATCGATGGTAAGAAGAGATTTGGATATAGGTTTTGGCTCCACATGGATTGGGGAGAGTCCCAAAGAAGAGCCACAAAGGTGGGTTATGGTTTGACAAGTGAAATGTAGACAGGAAGATGAAAGAAACGTCAGCCTGGAGGAGAGAACATAGCAAACAATTGACTAATGGTCCTCAAGTATGGAAGAAGAGGGTTGATTACTTCTCCAGACATACAAAGGATAAAATGAGAAAAGCACGAAGCTGTAGCTTGTTACGTTAATGCTGAACAAAGAAAATTCATGTCAGTTTATTGAATTAAAAAATAATCATCAATGGAAATCATGAAATGGTTTCCAGGGTGTTGATAATGTAGCAGTTGTCCACCTTTCTTTTCTCTTTTAGATGTTTTAGAAGTCTTACATTAAAGAAATGTAAACTTTTTACTCTATGAATATTTGTTGTTTATATTATTATTCAGCAATCATTTACCCCTCTCCCACCATCTATGCCCCACAGTTTCATGGGAAGAGTTTGCCCACACATTGATTTTGGGCTTGGCTCTTCACTGCTTTGGAGAATAAAATGTGGTTAAATATAAAAGGTACTAGTTCTGAGTCTAGGCTTTAAAAGACATCACATATTTCCACTTAACCATCTGGCAGCTTCTGACCTTCACATGAGAAAAACATGCCCTAGGTAGCTGTGCCTCTTTAACCTGGACCCAAACTGAGAGAGTATACAGACCCAGCTGAGCCCCAGTCTGAAAAACAGGTGTCCTAGGTACACTGTAGGCCCATGGGTGAGACATCAAGGCTCACTGTGTGTGCCACTGAAATTTTGGAGTTGTATGAATGGGTCCAGTGCTTATTCATTCAGCAAGCCTTTTTTTTTTTTTAACATCTTTATTGGAGTATAATTGCTTTACATTGTTGTGTTACTTTCTGCTGTATAACAAACAAAGTGAATCAGCTATACGAATACTTTTATTAACATATCCCCTCCCACTTGCGTCTCCCTCTCATACTCCCTATCCCACCCCTCTACGTGGTCACAAAGCCTCGAGCTGATCTCCCTGTGCTATGCGGCTGCTTCCCACTAGCTATCTATTTTACATTTGGTAGTGTATATATGTCCATGCTACTCTTTCACTTTGTCCCAACCTACCCTTCCCCCTCCACGTGTACTTAAGTCCATTCTCTACGTCAGCGTCTTTATTCCTGTCCTGCCCCTAACTTCTTCAGAACCATTTTTTTTATTCCATATATATGTGTTAGCATACAGTATTTGTTTCTCTCTTTCTGACTTACTTCACTCTGTATTACAGAATCTAGGTCCATCCATCTCACTACAAGTAACTCAATTTCGTTTCTTTTTATGGCTGAGTAATATTCCATTGTATATATGTGCCACATCTTCTTTAACCATTCATCTTTCAATGGACATTTAGGTTGCTTCCATGTCCTGGCTATTGTAAATAGTGCTGCAATGAACATTGTGGTACATGACTCTTTTTGAGTTATGGTTTTCTCAAGGTATATGCCCAGTAGTGGGATTGCTGGGTCATATGGTAGTTCTAATTTTAGTTTTTTAAGGAACCTCCATACTGCTCTCCATAGTGGCTGTAGCAATTTACATTCCCACCAGCAGTGTAGGAGGGTTCCCGTTTCTCCACACCCTCTCCAGCATTTATTGTTTGTATATTTTTTTGATGATGGCCATTCTGACCGGTGTGAGGCGATATCTCATTGTAGTTTTGATTTGCATTTCTCTAATGATTACCAATGTTGAGCATCTTTTCATGTGTTTGTTGGCAATCTGCATATCTTCTTTGGGGAAATGTCTATTTAGGTCTTCTGCCCATTTTTGGATTGGGTGGTTTGTTTTTTTGATATTGAACTGCATGAACTGCTTGTATATTTTGGAGATTAATCCTTTGTCAGTTGCTTCATTTGCAAATATTTTCTCTTATTCTGAAGGTTGTCTTTTTGCCTTCTTTATGGTTTCCTTTGCTGTGCAAAAGCTTTTAAGTTTCATTAGGTCCCATTTATTTTGTTTTTATTTCCATTTCTCTAGGAGGTGGATCAAAAAGGATCTTGCTGTGATTTATGTCATAGAGTGTTCTGCCTGTGTTTTCCTCTAAGATTTTTATAGTGTCTGGCCTTACATTTAGGTCTTTAATCCATTTTGAGTTTATTTTTGTGTATAGTGTTAGGGTGTGTTCTAATTTCATTCTTTTACATGTAGCTGTCCAGTTTTCGCAGACCACTTATTGAAGAGGCTGTCTTTTCTCCACTGTATATTCTTGCTTCCTTTATCAAAAATAAGGTGACCATATGTGCATGGGTTTATCTCTGGACTTTCTATCCTGTTCCATTAATCTATATTTCTATTTTTGTGCCAGTACCATATTGTCTTGATTACTGTAGCTTTGTAGTATAGTCTGAAGTCAGGGAGCCTGATTCCTCCAGCTCTTCTTTTTTTTCTCAAGATTGCTTTTGCTATTTGGGGTCTTTTGTGTTTCCATACAAATTGTGCAATGTTTTGTTCTAGTTCTGTGAAAAATGCCACTGGTAGTTTGATAAGGATTGCATTGAATCTGTAGATTGCTTTGGGTAGTATGGTCATTTTTACTGTTGATTCTTCCAATCCAAGAACATGGTATATCTCTCCATCTGTTTGTATCATCTTTAATTTCTTTCATCAGTGTCTTATAGTTATCTGCGTACAGGTCTTCTGTCTCCTTAGGTATGTTTATTCCTAGGTATTTCATTCTTTTTGTTGCAGTGGTAAATGGGAGTGCTTCCTTAATTTCTCTTTCAGATTTTTCATCATTAGTGTATAGGAATGCAAGAGATTTCTGTGCATTAATTTTGTTTCCTGCTACTTTACCAAATTCATTGATTAGCTCTAGTAGTTTTCTGGTAACATCTTTAGGATTCTCTGTGTATAGCATCATGTCATCTACAAACAGTGACAGTTCTACTTCTTCTTTTCTGAATTGGATTCCTTTTATTTCTTTTTCTTCTCTGATTACTCTGGCTAAAAGTTCCAAAGCTATGTTGAAGAATAGTGGTGAGAGTGGGCAACCTTGTCTTATTCCTGATCTTAGTGGAAATGGTTTCAATTTTCACCAATGAGAAGGATGTAGGCTGTGGCTTGGTCATATATGGCCTTTATTATGTTGAGGAAAATTCCCTCTATGCCTACTTTCTGCAGGGTTTTTATCATAAATGGGTGTTGAATTTTGTCGAAAGCTTTCTCTGCATCTATTGAGATGATCATATGGTTTTTCTCCTTCAGTTTGTTAATATGGTGTATCACGTTGATTGATTTGCGTATATTGAAGAATCCTTGCATTCCTGGAATAAACCTCACTTGATCATGGTGTATGATCCTTTTAATGTGCTGTTGGATTCTGTTTGCTAGTATTTTGTTGAGGATTTTTGCATGTATGTTCATCAGTGATATTGGCCTGTAGTTTTCTTTCTTTGTGACATCTTTGTCTGGTTTTAGTATCAGGGTGATTGTGGCCATATATAAGAGTTTGGGAGTGCTCATTTCCTCTGCTATATTTTGGAAGAGTTTGAGAAGTCTAGGTTTTAGCTCTTCTCTAAATGTTTCATAGAATTCACCCATGAAGCCATCTGGTCCTGGGCTTTTGTTTGTTGGAAGATTTTTATTCACAGTTTCAATTTCAGTGCTTGTGATTGGTCTGTTTATATTTTCTATTTCTTCCTGGTTCAGTCTCAGAAGGTTGTGCTTTTCCAAGAATTTGTCCATTTCTTCCAGGTTGTCCAATTTATTGGCATAGTTGCTTGTAGTAATCTCTCATGATCCTTTGTATTTCTGCAGTGTCAGTTGTTACTTCTCCTTTTTCATTTCTACTTTTGTCGATTTGAGTCTTCTCCCTTTTTTTCTTGTTGAGTCTGGCTGATGGTTTATCAATTTTGTTTATCTTCTCAAAGAACCAACTTTTAGTTTTATTGATCTTTGCTATTGTTTCATTTCTTTTTCATTTATTTCTGATCTGATCTTTATGATTTTCCTTCTGCTAATTTTGGGGTTTTTTTTGTTCTTTCTCTAATTGCTTTAGTTGTAAGGTTAGGTTGTTTATTTGAGATATTTCTTGTGTCTTGAGGTAGGATTGTATTGCTATAAACTTTGCTCTTAGAACTGCTTTTTCTGCATCCCATAGGTTTTGGGTCGTCATGTTTTCATTGTCATTTGTATCTAGGTATGTTTTGATTTCCTCTTTTATTTCTTCAGTAATCTCTTGGTTATTTAGTAATGTATTTTCTAGTCTCCATGTGTTTGTGTTTTTCACAGATTTTTTTCTGTAATTGATATCTAATCTCACAGCATATGGTCAGAAAAGGTACTTGATACAATTTCAATTTTCTTAAATTTTCCAAGGTTTGATTTGTGACCCAAGATATGATCTATCCTGGAGAATGTTTCATGAGCACTTGAGAAGGAAGTATATTTTGTTGTTTTTGGATGGAATGTCCTATAAATATCAATCAAATCCATCATGTTTAATGTGTCATTTAAAGCTTGTGTTTCCTTATTTATTTTCATTTTGGTTTATTTGTCAGTTATTGAAAGTGAGGTGTTAAAAGTCCCCTACTGTTATTGTGTTACTGTCAATTTCCCCTTTTCTGGCTGTTAGCATTTGCCTTATGTATTGAGGTGCTCCTATGTTGGGTGCATATATATTTACAATTGTTATATCATCTTCTTGGATTGATCCCTTGATCATTAGGTAGTGTCCTTCTTTGTCTCTTGTAGTAGTCTTTCTTTTAAAGTCTATTTTGTCTGATATGATAATTGCTACTCCAACTTTCTTTTGATTTCCATTTGCATGGAATATCTTTTTCCATCCCCTGACTTTCAGTCTGTATGTGTCCATAGGTCTGAAGTGGGTCTCTTGTAGACAGCATATATGTGGGTCTTGTTGTATCCATTCAGCCAGTCTATGTCTTTTGGTTGGAGCATTTACTCCATTTACATTTAAGGTAGTTATTGATATATATGTTCCTATTATCGTTTTCTTAATTGTTTTGGGTTTGTTATTGTAGGTGTTTTCCTTCTCTTGTGTTTCCTGCCTAGAGAAGTTCCTTTAGCATTTCTTGTAAAGCTGCTTTTGTGGGGCTGTATTCTCTTAGCTTTTGCTTGTCTGTAAAGTTTTTAATTTCTCTGTCGAATCTGAATGAGACCCTTGCTGGGTAGAGTAATCTTGGTTGTAGGTTTTTCCCTTTCATCACTTTAAATATGTCATGCCACTCCCTTCTGGCTTGTAGAGTTTCTGCTGAAAGAGCTGCTGTTAACCTTATGGGGATTCCCTTGTATGTTATTTGTTGCTTTTCCCTTGCTGCTTTCAGTATTTTTTCTTTGTATTTAATTTTTGATAGTTTGGTTTGTATGTGTCTTGGCATGTTTCTCCTTGGATTTATCCTGTATGGGACTCTCTGTGCTTCCTGGACTTGATTGACTGTTTCCTTTCCCATATTAGGGAAGTTTTCAACTGTAATTCCTTCAAATATTTTCTCAGTCCCTTTTTTTTTTTCCTCTTCTTCTTCTGGGACCCCTATAATTTGAATGTTGGTGCATTTAATGTTGTCCCTGAGACAGTCTCTGACTGTCCTCAGTTCTTTTCATTCTTTTTTCTTTATTCTGCTCTGCAGTAGTTATTTCCACTATTTTATCTTCTAGGTCACTTATCCATTGTTCTGCCTCAGTTATTCTGCTATTGATTCCTTCTAGACAATTTTTAGTTTTATTTATTGTGTTGTTCATCATTGTTTGCTCTTTAGTTCGTCTAGGTCCTTGTTAAAGATGTCTTTTATTTTCTCCATTCTATTTCCAAGATTTTGGATCATCTTTACTATCATTACTCTGAATTCTTTTTCCGGTAGCCTGCTTATTTCTCTTCTTTTGTTTGGTCTTTGGGTTTCTACCTTGCTCCTTCATCTGCTGTGTTTCTCTGTCTTCTTATTTTGCTTAACGTACTGCATTTGGGGTCTTCTTTTCACAGGATGCAGGTTTGTAGTTCTTATTGTTTTTGTTGTCTGCCCCCAGTGGGTAAGGTTGGTTCAGTGGGTTGTGTAGGCTTCCTGGTGGAGGGGACTGATGCCTGTGTTCTGGTGGATGAGGCTGGGTCTTGTCTTTCTGGTGGGCAGGACTGTGTCCGGTGGTGTGTTTTGTGGTGTCTGTGAACTTATTATGATTTTAGGCAGCCTCTCTGCTAATGTGTGGGGTTGTGTTCCTGTCTTGCTAGTTGTTTGGCATGGGGTGTCCGGCACCAGAGCTTGCTGGTTGTTGAGTGGAGGTGGGTCTTAGCATTGAGATGGAGATCTCTGGGAGAGCTCTCACTGATTGATATTATGTGGGGCCGGGAGGTCTCTGGTGGTCCAATGTCCTGAACTCTGCTCTCCTCTCAGAGGGTCAGGCCTGACATCCGTCCAGAGCACCAAGACCCTCTCAGCCACACGGCTTTGGGGAAGTCTGAGGTCTTCTGCCAGCATTCAGTATGTGTTCAGTAGGAGTTGTTCCACATGTAGATGTATTTTTGATGTATTTGTGGGGAGGAAGGTGATCTCCATGTCTTACTCCTCCACCATCTTGAAGATCCTCTCTGGAAATCTATTTCTGACTGGGGAGTCTGTACTCACTTGTTGCTCGGTGCTGCTTAATTACCGGAGAGTTTCTGTTGAGGATTTTTAGCCCTCTTTGAGTCCAGACCTTTCTGGTCATGTCTTACTCATCTAGCACTGGGGCCTTCCTGAACCAGTTCTGTTTTGCACAATGGGCAGCAAGCCAAAGGCTGAGTTGCTGAGGTTTGCCAAGACAGCCACGCGAGGAGACTGGTGAACACGCCTCACGCCCCCCTCCCCAAAGCTAGGGCTGGCAGATTGGGGATAATAAATGAAGAAGCAGGCTGGTCTGAGGCATGGGGAGCATGGCCTATTTTTCTTTTTTGGCTGTGCTGCAGGGCTTGTGGGATCTTAGTTCCCTGACCAGGGATTGAACCTGGGCCCCGGCAAGTCCTAACCACTGGACCGCCAGGGAATTCCCTCATTCAGTAAGTCTTTATCAGGTATTTACTACGTAACAAGCTCTGTGCTAGATCCAGGAGATACAAAAGACCCAGTCTTCAAAGAGTCTCTAGGCTTCTGGAGGAGACAGATAGCTACACAGTGAGCCGGGTTCATATAAGCCACCATGATTAGTGCTATAAGGGCTAAAATTATAGTGCCATGTGGTTGGGAAGCTGAAGAGATAATGTCCAGCTTGGAGGGGGTAAACGTATATCAGGAATGATAAAGAGGGATTTTTGAATATATTAATTGGAGACATCACTTGTGTAAGTTTTATTGATCTGTTCTTTCATGTGTGTGTAGCCATGTGAGACACTTGCATCCCACACTGGGGATATGTACCTGGGGTCATGCATGAAGCAGCTGTTATAGAATGAGGATCATACCTAAGTATGCACAGCATGAGATAAGTTTCAGAACAATTTCAAAATGCGACAAAATGCCTATTTATCAATTTCATCTGTATTCATATAATATAAGAACCATATTACACAAACTGGGATTTATAGTTCTCAAATGATGATAAATATTCAAACTAAGTTGTTGAGTCTTTTTTGGAGCAAAAGTATTCAACTCCTAGGAGGCTATTCCTTGTGTAAAACATCAAACTTCTCATCAAGTACTAGTACTTTTGGAGTCATTATCAAGGAAATCATATTTATACCTATAACAAGGAAATCGAATAAAATGTCAGGAGAAAAAGCTTTGAAATGAGAATTTGATTTCTGACATCTTCCTATGTGCTTTAGCTTTCAGTTTAGTTTTTGATTAAAGGAGGAGGTCAAGGCTTTAAAAGATTATGTATTTATTTACATTCAAAAACAGAGTCACATCCTCTCACATTGAGAGCACAGGCTGTGAACTTAGGCTGCCTGGGGTTTGGATTCCATGTTCGATTTTTACCAGAAGTGTGACTTTGGGAAGTTCTAACATCTCTAAGCCCCAGAATCTCTTCCTGTACAATGGAGGCGATAATGATAATGCCCTGTAAGTTGTTGAGAGAATGCGTATAAAGTGCTCGGCACCGTGCCTGGAATGTGCAAAGATCTCAAGAAATGCTAGTTGCTACTATGACTGTCGTTGTTATGAAAGTAACTAATTTCCTCCAGCAGAGCAAGCTCAACATTTAAAAGGTAGTAGTAGTTATTATTTATGAAGGATTTGTGAGTGGGGATATATGAGTATAAAACCCTGCCACCTTCTCGTATACATCCATATTTTGGATTATTTTGACTTCAGGTGGCTGTGGACAAACTCTGAGCTCACGTGAATTTTCTAGACTTTAGAAAGTAGTATCAGTCTTGGAACAACAGACAGCGGAGAGAACCACATTCTCTGCCTTTAACCTCTGTCTTTAACGGATGCTAATATAAAACATCAATCATCTGAACCATCTTGGATGTGCACTACAGCTCAAGTCTCTCTTCCTCAATGATTTTCTTTTAAACTAAATCTGTAAGAAGTATTTGGGTAAATAACATTTTTCCCTTTTTTTGTTTTTGGAAATTTCCACATGTCAAACATAGAGGAGTATAGCCAAACTATTTTTTTCCACATTACTCATTTTAACCAGGAGCCCTCAGAAAAGTTTGGGAAGAGCTTTCAGAGAAACATTTTTAATTGTTTTTAATTTATCTAAAAACAGGCTAAAAAGTTTAATTAACAGGCTCCAAGTAATAGTTGTACCATTTTTCCTCTGCTATCAGCCTTCACTTTTATTTACGATGGGTGTCCCGGGTCTCTTTTACACCAAAGTCCACTATCACTAATATTTCTGTGATATGTGAATAAACCTAAATGTAAAGTTAGCACTTGCAATCAATGCAAATTAATGACTTTAAAAAAAAATTTCAATCAGGAAAAGCAGCTTTGTAGTTGAAAATCCCATGCTGGCCCTAGAGTGGGAGTTTTTCCAGCCTCTGCTTAAATCCAAAAAAATACTGCAATCTTCTGGCACAGGCCCACTGTAATGCTTTAAAAACAATTTAGCAACTGTCATTGCTGTAATTACAGTAACTAATTACCATCCTTAGCAAACAAATAGCTTAACATAATACGCAAGCCGAATCAATTTTGAAGAAATGCAAATTCCAAAAGTGAAAAAGGGCATTTTGGCAAACCTGAAAGAGAAGCAGGAAAATAATACACTTTGTTTTATCTGCACATAATTCCCAGGGAATATCATATCATAAATATTTGCATTCAGTTCTTATCAGGACATTTGCATTTGCTTCTTATCAGTGTGCAGACCGGACTCTGCCAGATAGAGAGAGGAGCGCCCCACCATGCACATATTTCTAATGAATCACGTCTCGGGCCCAGAGAATATTTTGGCTGGAACTTTATCACCCAGATGAATAGGTCATTTACTCTCCGAGTTGGTTCATCTTGGAATTGTCTTGAGATTTTGATGTGATTCACCCGACGCGGCATTTATTTATTTCTTTATTTTAGACAAACACTGGAGGCAGTTTATTACCGAACATTTCTTCCAAAGGCAGCTGTTCAAAGGACACTTCTCCCCTTGCCTGCCACCCCCTCCCCACCCACTCCCCAACTTCTGCAAAAATGAAATCATATGTAAATAACACCGTTTCCAATTATTTCAGATTCGGTAATAGGCACGGCCATCTTTATTTTGTAGGAATCAATAAAGAGAATAAAAGCATGACACAGGATAAATCAAGCCCTACTTGACCATCATTATTTCGAAATGTAGTGCCAAATCCTGTTGTAGTTCTCCAGAAGCACATTTGATTAGCAGCTGTTTCCTTGGTAAGGGGAGGCTGTGTTGATGGCTAGGAAGCCACCTTACTAATGAGACCATCAGATTCCTCTAAGGGTTTAGCCAGATAAATCCATTTCTCATCTTATTATAAGTAAAGTGCATCTTACCCATGAGCACACATAAGGTCAGTAAGCAAGCTGATAGCAGCTTCTCTCATACATGAATGATAATTTTGTCCTTTTTAACCCTTGAATTATCAGAATCCGGCACTCACTGGCTTGCTGTGCCTGGACATAAAACACTCAAGCAGTCTATTTTGTTTTGGAGAGAGAAGCAGGAATATTATTCATATTGACTGGATCCTTTCTGTTGGTCTTGGCCATTTAATTAAACCGGATTTGTGTTTTAGTGCCTTGGTAACATGAGGTTCAAATAGGTAGGGGTATTATATCCTTATGGAAAGCAAAGCCGGGTTGGTATACAAGACTCAGGGCTGTGTAAGAGTTCTACAGGAGTGCTGTTATTACACAATTTTCCCTGAAATTTTATCAGCTACTTGATATTATTGCGCAAATTCTGAGGTCAGACTTCAAAGTAAAACTCTGGATGGGATCAACTGGAGTACTAGGATTTCAATTTCCAATTATAAATTAAAATATAGGTATAATGGAAAAATTTGTCATTTATAATAGCAGCAAAAATGCATTTAATTGTACCTCATAGTGATTTTATTCATGAATATGGTCACTTCAACTTAATTTCACCCTTTGCCCAAGTAGAATTTCATTTTGGTTTATTTGTTTAACACAAAAGAGAACTTCTGGTTTATTATGATTCAAATGATTGACACATCTCTATTAGGATCCAGAAAATGTTATTTAAAATCTCATAAGTACGTAAACATCTTGTGAAACTTTATTCCCATAACAACAGAAGAACTTTCTGTCAAATTATTTGTTTTAATTATCATTTTAAAAAATTCATAGTTTAAATTTTTTCCTAGATAGGCCTGTTAACATAAGGTTCTTTTTTGATTTCAACATAAATTATCTTGTTAAAAAACATGTAGACACAATTACTCCTATTGCTCTTAAGAATTTAAAAGTGTTTAAGCCTTAAATGAACATTTTATAAAAGTATCTTATGAAATTATTTCTTCAAGAATTTTTCAAATATTAAATGTGAGATAAAAATTTATATATAAACAAAAGGGTACAATTATGTGGCGTCTTGAAAGAAATTCACATGAAATTTTCAAAAAGCTTATTTCTTTTACCTAAGTTCAGCTCTTGTGTACATGTTTACTTTATGTGTTATGCTCTAAATCCAGGATGCATCGTGTATTATATATAAAAAACGTAAAATCTCCTATTTAAAAAAACAAGAGCTAGAAAAGGAATAACACTAAAAACTATTTGTGGGATTCAATAATTCATCTGGAAAAGACATTACATCTATCTTTCATGTTTTATCATTGTTTTTAGCTTTTTCTTTGAGGTGGGAAGAGCTTATAGTTAAGAGCCCATTATCAGGGTGAAGGATGCAGGAAATCCAAAATATTTATGTTTGTACGTGGCACACGGACAAAAGACAGTTCTCAGGAAAAGGGCTTTCTGATTAAGTGATTCAAAACATTCTGGTGTATTTTAATAGCTTCTTCTATCCAAGAGATAACATCATCTTCATCCTTATCGCTATTCTGAAACTTATTTTAAACATTCTCCTGTGCTCTTCCAATTAGATACTCTGCTCTCTTGGCTTCCTGTGTCCTCACTGCAACTCATCTCATCTGTTTGCTTTCTCATTTTTGTCAGCAGGTTGGGTGTAAAAAGAGGCATTTAACAGGTAATTGAAGGGACATGGTTTCCAGAGTCAAATTCATCTACATGTCATTCAGCCACAGTCTCGCAGCGATAAAACATGGGTGTGTAAATCATCAACTTGCACTTTGCAAAAGCTTAAAATATCGATGATTGATTGAATGGCATTACAGAGGATGATCAAGAGGAATCTGCTCATTTCTAAGTGAGAATTGATAATGCCCAAACAGCAAGTATAAAATCATGTCAACCACTTGGCCAAAATCTATTTAAGGGAAACACATGTACTGAGAAGTAGTTTACTATTATCTACACTTGCCCATCCCTCTGTCTAGAATACTTTTCTCCCAGATTTTTGTATTGCTGGCGCTTTCTCATCATTCGGGCTCAACTGAAATGGCCCCTGTTTAGAGAAGTCTTAAGCTTTTCCTGACCATCCTAGCTAAAGTAGTGGCCCTTCCCTCACATACATAGGTTATTTCTGGTTCTCGTTTTATGTATTTTTATTGCATTTACTCTTGGCCGTAATTTATATACGTTTTATGTATGGATGATTTTATAGTTTGCATCTGACTCCCTCCTAGTGAGGCCAGGAATTTTATACTTGTTCACTGTTATAATAACAATATAGAGAATATTTCTTGGTTCAAACTAAGCAATTGTTAATTGGTTTTTATTAAATAAATACATTTATTGAAATCCAGGTACTGGGGTCAGCCTTTTAAAAATAATTTTCACAGCGATCCCATGAGATAGGTACTACTAATAAATCCATTTTATAGATTAACATCTAAGACTTAGAGAAATTATCAGTGACACACAGCATAGGCACTGCAGCTGGGAATCAGCGTCAAGTCAGCTCAGGGCTTCAAAGCTCCTATTCTTAATAACTCTCTGTTTTCCTATGTATAATACTTCAATTAATTCTACTTTTATTAGATAAGTGTATGTTTTAGTACAGCCTGGGACAGAGGTTGTCATTGGTATGGGGAACTTTAAAGAGAAAAAGATAAGTGATCTTTTTGCTGCTTTGTCCAAAAAAATATATTTTATTGACCTTTGAGTTCCCTCTCTTTTGGGCATTCAAATATTCAGCAGCACATGGAAACCCAGGTGACAGCTATGACTCAAAACGTTCTTTTCCCTTCTGCACAAAGAATGGACATTGCAAATTTTCCTCTCAGGGAGGATAAGATAAAAGAGAATTAGAAGTGATATTATTCTTGAAGTATTCTGCAGACCAACAGACCAGACAGAGGATATGGATAAAGGTTTCCGAACGCAGATTACAAAACTGGCCTTGAAGAGAAGGGAAAATACACCCGTCGGAATGTCTGCTGAAGTCTTATTCTACCAAAGGCAGGGCATCTGATAAATTCTAGACTTGCTGACAACTCAGAAAGATGAAGAAGCAAGGAAAGAAAACAATATTCTGGACCAAATTATGAAAGAACTGTTTGTGATAGAGACGTGATAGGGACTTTTGTAGGAAGTAGTCAAATCATTTGAGATACTAAATAAAAAAATCATAGGAGACACTCAATACTGTATCTTAGGCTTTAGGAAATACATTGCCTAGAGTTTATAACAAGGGCAAGCCTTGTTGCATGGTCAGGAAAGTCAAAAGTTCATGTGGCTCTAGAGGAATCTTTGAAAAGTAGAATTTGTAACAACTTAACACAAACGAGCCTAATTACGTGATAGCTAAAGTTAACAATGCAGCCAAAAAGAAGCCCTCTGATAAAGTCATCTAGTAGAAGGGCATCTACAAAAATGGAGGGAGGCCTTGGCCCAGATGCACACGGGAGTAGGAAGTGCATCTGGAGAAGAGTATCAGGAAAGCTAAAGTCCAGGGTGAAAAGTAAGTTTCAATAAGAGTTGCATACAACCCAAAGGCCTTCTTGCTCTCTGTAGAGCAAGGAGAATACGAAAAAGATAAGTGCATCTGTAAGTGCTCCAATAGATATATGCCCAAGGTAATAGAGAAATTATTTAGACCCTACTTTGATTATATGTTTTCCAGCAAGCAAGACCATCTTCAAGCTCGACTAGTCAGAACAAAGATCATTAAGAGGATGTAGAGGCCCAGGTTAGATGAGCAAATAAATTGTAAAGAAAAATCTATTAGCTTTATGTGGGTAAAGTCTCAGAGGAATTAAATTGTAAGGTACTGGAAGATCATGCAGAGAACACCATAGTGTTAGTCTGGTGCCCTTTTAGAAATCATGGCGGTAGAGAGACTTACCAAAGCACTGTAGATGGGTATATGACATGCTTTTAAAAAGGGGCAAATGGTGGAATTTCTAAAATTTTTTGTTCAGTAAAATTCTATCAAAACCTGGCAATGTTTTTTGAATAAATGATCATATCTGTGGTTTATTAACACCTATTTTTAAAAAAGTATTGATACTTGAAGCAAATGTTGACTCATTGATACTATCCAATTAATTTCCTTCTAAAATGAAGCAGTTGGAGTGATAGAGAAATGGCATAGTAATGGCATCTTTGATTTCAGAAGGCATTTATTGGACAAAATAATTCATGGAATTTTGGGTAAGATGGAAAATATGACTTGGATTGGTTTATCCTAGTGGTGCTTTATCCTACACAAAGGGTTTTGAAATTTTGATTTAATCAGTGGTCTTGATTGATATACTACGTTTTAGTTTAACTCTGGTGAAAATGTGTGTTTACTACATCTGCAGATGGCATGAAGTTGAGTATAATGGCCTGTGCTTCAGAGAGGAATTGTTGGACTGCCCAGTTATTCATCTCTAAGATTCTGTGATTTGGTGTGGTCTCATCTCCTCCTGTACCTTCGTGCCCTTATAACCACAGATTACTCTGGAGGCAGCTATCTAGACACTAGCGTCAAGTCTGCAGATGCTCAAGGATGCTGCAATCTGTGAACACTCAGTGGAGTGTACTACAGAAAGTGACTTGCTGGCTTTTTAGTGCCATTCGGGCTGTTGACTGGAACAGTAGAACTTTTGTTTGGATCATCCTTAGTTGAGAAGTGTTTATTTATCATTCTTTTTCTCATTCCCCTACTTCCGTTCCTCCCTGTATCTGATGCTGTTGGTACTCCACCAAAATGTCCTTTATTGGGCTGGTGCATCCTTCCCCCACCGGCCGGAAGCGTTGGCTGGGTAAGCTCACAGCTGCTTCTTCCTCCAGAATATTGTTCCCTGCTGGAAGGAACCACCCCAAACAGAGACGCCTGGGGGCTGGAGCCCCACATCCAGGGGTAGCCCACAGCCATAGACAAAGTGATACGGGGATATAAGAAACTGAGACCTGGCCTCAAAATGTGTGTGTGACTCATGCCCTAGAGCTCCCTGAGGGGTCAGGCTGAGGCTAGACTCCAGCGGAGACCCCCTCTCTGATTAGCTCCTTCTCGTCTGCTAGCTTGCCTCCCTCACCCCTTTCGCCTGCACGAGAATTCCTGTCTCAGCCTCGGCCTCCGGGGAACCCAACGTAAAACATCCCACTTTCTCTCTTTGTCATTTTCCTACTTTCTTTCTCTTTCTCACTTTCATCATGGCAAATAAGATTAACCCACGATGAGATGTAGTCCTCTCTGTAACCTCAAAGAAGACTTCAAATTTTCAAATCAGCATTTGCCTCAATTAACATTATTTCTGGGTTTGGTTTCAAGACTGCTGCATCAGAATCTTCTGGGAGGCTTACTGGGATGCATTTTCTTGGGCCCCACTTCAGACTGGCTGAATCAGAGACTCTAGAGTGAGGCCCTAGAATCTGCAGTTTATCAAGTTCCTCAGATGCTTCTCTGTAGAAAAGAATATGAAAGTCTTTTAGGTAGACTATAGTTATACTGTTGCCAAAGTTGTGGGTTTGATCCACTTGGAGGCCACTTAGGTAAGCATTAAAAAAATCTAATATAAACAGAACTTTTCCAAGTCCATGAACTGTGCTCTAACTTTGCCAGGCATCTTGGAACATATATTAGTAAAATCTTCTCATATGTATATGTACAGTGTTCAAGCTCAATGTCACCTCAACTTTGGGGCAAAAAGCACATCAAGGCTCTGTTGTGGAGCTTCTTCAAATACCAAGGGTCTGAAATTTAACACAGATGCTCATCATCTTGATACAGGTTTCTAGGTGCTACCCTGGGGGGTGTTAGTCACTTGTTTTTCTGCTGATGTTCCTTTGGTGACAAAGAGACAGGGTACAACTACTGGACACAGCAAAACTGCGGTAGTCAGCATCTCACTAACAGGAAAGAAACAGTTAAACAATTCCTGCTTTCTGGCAGTAAACATCTTCAATCTAGTAACTTGTACAGATGCTAATGTTAGCCTCATTAACCCTACCGTGATAAGGGGGTTGGTATTTGCTACTTTTTCTGTTCTTTGAAGGTAAAGGTTAGATGTGGAACTTCAACATCTGTCTTGTCACGCTTTCCCATCCAGTGATGGTATCTGAGAGTAAAGCTGCCTGTATGGCATTGCCTCGTGGCTCTTGGGAGGAAGGAAGAACAAACAACAAACAACGTATCCCATAGGGGAAATATCTGTTATCTCTAACCAAGCTACGATTTCTGAGCACTCCACGCTTGCCACTCCTCCATCAGGCCAGTTGCAAAGTCTAAACTCTCACATCGGGCCACACACCAGGCATGTCATTCCACGTGCCATCTGGGCTCCGCCTGCACTGTGGTTGTTGAAGAGCCCCCTTTATAAGCTGGTTGAGGTTACTCTGGCGTTACCATTGGTTAAGTCAGCATCACACCCAGGTGAGAAAATTAGACTGGGTTAGGCATCAGTGAACGCTAGAAAATAGTGTACAGTGCAATAAAGACGATATCCCCAATGACATGGTGGCTTTAGAGAACTCAAACAGATTTGCTCTTTCAGGAGAAAAAAAAAAAAAACATGCCTCTGGGCTCTGCAACCTCCAAAATTCACAGCTTGGAAGGGTGTGGAATTGTTAATATGAGAAGCTGAAGCAGGACAAGAATAATTTCCAGAGCTCTGCTTCCAGCTCCCTGAGGCCTCTCCACCTGAGTGAGCCATCCGAGCCCTGCACGGTGATCTTGCCATCTGTCACATCCCTCTGGGAAGCAGCTGGCCTTTTGCACAAGTTTCTTACTGGAGGGGAAGTTTGGCAGCTCTCAGGACCTTCTGAACCCACCTGAGGAGAGTTTGTGGAGACCCACAGAAGCAAGTGTTTAAATAATAAGAAGAAAAGAAGACAGAGAAGTGGAAAAGATGTGCCTTCTCTCTTTCCTTGAGTTATGTCCCTTCCATTTCTGACTTACTTCCACGAGGCAAAGAAGGGGAAACAGAGAGCACAGAGGCAAATAAGAATACAAGTATTCGGCCATGCACTCTAGTTTTTCTTCCTCACAAAAATATATAAGCCAGGTGTCCAAACAGATGCAGTTCTAGAAATGAATAGGTAGCTATATAAACATACAGTTAGAAGATTATTTAGATAAGATCTAACACTGCTTGAGGAGAAAATGGTGAGTGTGTGAATTCAAAAGTGTGAATAAGTGTGTGCACATGTGTGTGAACAGTGTATGTGTGTGCATGTCTGTGCTTTGCAGGCATGCAAGTGTGTATGTGTGCATGTTTGTGTGTGCAAGTGTGCATATGTGTGAGCTTGGGAGTGTGTATATTCCACTTAAAACCAAACATATTTATTTAACAGGGGAGGGCAGTTAGCCGTCCATGATCCAAAATTCTTTCTGCTCATATTTCTAATGGAAACTACAAACATTTTTTTTTAGGTTTAAATGGGATAGGTTTCACTTATGACCTCCCTTGTCTCAGGGGATCTCCATCACTGAGAGTTGAAACTCCGTGCCTGGTATTCATGGTCCTAAATGACCTTTCCAGTCATTCTCCTTCTCTCTAATATCTGTCCTCCAAAGACCTGAACTGTTCACTCTCCCTGCACACACCATGCCCCTATGATACTGCTTATTTTCTATTCCTTGCTCAGAATAATTTCTATATTAGTTAGTGTAATGCCGGTGGCTTCAATGAGTAAGTCCCTAAAATGTCAGTGGCTTAGCAGAATAAAAGTTTATGTTTTGTATAAATACAAAGCAGTATTTATAAAGCAGTATTTATATAGGTATTCTGGTCAGCAAGAAGAAAGAGAATGTGGGAAAAACAAACCTGTGTCTACACTGCCTTGGCAATGGAGGGACCCACATCACTTTCACTCAGATTCCCCTGATGAGAATTAGTCATGGCAGAGGGGCTGAGAAATATTGGCTGGTTGGGTAGCTCCTCACAAATGACTGCTCTGCTACAGAAGTGGGGTCACCTATACTGGTGGACAACTGTCTTAGTAAAATGACTGGTCAAAGATTTCCAGTGATCTCCAGTTGGAAGCAATTTCTCCATTTTCTCTAATCGCCAAACACTATTGTTTATATGTTTCTTATAATAAGCATTATGTTATTATTATCATTTTTACTATCATTGTCACTTTTATTTGTTACTGCTACTGTTCTTACTATCGTTATCACTATCCTTTGTTTTGGAGTATAGCACAAAGTGGGAAGTAGTAATCAAGAGTACACAGGCTTTGGATCGGGTAAGACTGGCTTTGAATCCTAGCTCCATGATTTGGCTCTGAACCCTTGGTGATTTAGTTAACATCTCAAAGGTTCTGAATTGTTGTATCTGCAGATGATAATACATACCTCCTAGGACTGCTGTAAAAATTAAATAAAATCAGGCATATAAAATACTTAACAAAATGCCTGGCATACAGGAAGGGATTATTTGACAGTGACTCATTATGAGCTCTGTCTCCCCAGTAAATTATATATTTACTGAAAACAGAAGAATCTTTGTAGATTTCCATCACCGGGTACAGGGCCTGACACATGAAAAGGGTCCAATAATGTTGAAGTGATTTATAAGAGCTTGTCTGGCTTTTGCAATAAAAGTATAAATAGAATCAAAACAAATTCATTTTCTCTGTTCTATTTTCTCTACATGGAATTAGTAGCCATCTATTGTAATTGGCCTCTCACTTATCTGTAAAGCTGAAAAGCACTGGGAGAGATGGTTTTACTGATGCTTCTGTGATGAAGCAACTTGGTGTTTAATCCATGGGTCTCCTGGAAGTATGAGTCTCTAGGTTTCCTCGGTTTCCCAGTCCAGTTCTTTATCATCCAATGCCAGGCAGGTCTTTCTTAGGTAAGGACTACAGTTCCCCTACGTTATTCAAGGTTATTTCCTACATGAAAACCTTTTGTTGAATGCAGAAATTAAATCAGACTTTGGTTTCTGCTGTTTAGATTTTTTAAATCATTTAAATTTTATTTACAGGATGTATCTTTTTAAATTTAAATACTTTTATCCTTCCTTCCAGCACTCACTTTCTTTTTCAGAAATGGTATTGCAAACTGGATATATGCTCTAATAAATGTCTGTCTAATAGTTCTCTATAGAAAGGACACCATCTCCCACTGTTGACAGTCATGGCTTCTTAAATGAAGAAAGACTGTCTCCAGTTCAGATATGAGAGTTGGTCCAAACCAGAAGCAGAGGCATAGGGTCAGCCTGTGTGTCCCCCAGGCTGTAAGTTTCAAGATGTAACGTTTTGCTCCCTTTTGCTTGCCAATGTAGCCGTAAGGCCCTGCGCATATTAGGTGGTGTATATCTATGATATTGGTTGAACAAATAAACAAATTATTTAATTAAACAATAAATCAACCAACCAAACTGGTTGGTGGCAGGAGGTGGTGGCTGGTCTCTAAATAAGATGAAACTATTCATATTTCTCTTTTTTCCTATCTTATTAAGCAATTTGAGATTTTTCTTCTCCTAGCACCATTGCCAAAACAAATAGAATCATTACTTATGTTTATAGGTTCTGTAGCTGACTTTACGTACTTTTGGCTGTTCTAAAACTTCTCTGAGCATTTCAATTCTCTTTGTCCTCTAGGAACTTGGGGACAAAGTGAAGCACAAATAGTCTCTGCTTCCTGTCCCCACCCCCCATTTTCCCCACTCACACAATCTACATATATTCGTCATCAACAAGGAATCTAACAGGCACTTAGGATGGTGAAGATGGCAACAGTTCAGAAACACCCTGGAGAATGACAGGCCTATTAAACGAATATCCCAACTGTACTTCCAGATTGATATGGTCTGGGGAGAAATCTTTTAGAGTAACCCTTTACAGGGATATCCAGTTTACAGAGTGCTTGCATGTACCTTATCTCATTTGATAATGAGATTAGGATCACATGGTCAGGAAATCAAGAACACGGTCCTTACAGCCTGCCCTTCTGATTCCGAGTTAGAGCTGCTAGAAGATCTGCCTTTGCTCCTTATAATGACTATGTTTCTGCCGGAAGCTAATTGAGTATTCTACCCTCACTTATTTTCTGCACGTGTAAAACTCACCCAAAGGAGTTGAATTCCTACAAGCCTTCATTCATTGATTCTCATTTCCAACAGCTATTTATTAAGTACACTTTACATTCTAGGCACTGTACTAAGTGGTAGGATACAACGCTAAAGAGCATAGACACAGTCGTGGCCCTCTCAGGGCTCATAGTGCCCTGGAAAGTGAGCAGTGGGATACAGAAAATGAAAAACTCGGATTCTGCCCGTGCACTGCAGAAGCAGCCTCTGCAGTTCCACTTAAACCCATCACAGACGAATAAGCGATCCATAGACCATACCTAAATGTTTTTGGCTGCCAGGTTGTGCCTAGGACCCTGAAACTGTCATTTCAGTTGCTAAGTAATGGCTTGTGGAACTATCATTTCAACTGCTAAATAAGTTGCTTCTAAGTTGTTTGTGTAATGGGAATAGTATGTGTTTGTGTGCGTATTTACTGAACTAAACTGATGTAGTTAAAAAAAAAACCCCTCAGATTCTAATATAGTGTAATACGTGTTAAAATAGGGAATTTTCTGGGGGCTCAGGCAGTACCTAGTAATAGCTTGTATGTAGTCACTGTTTTACCACACACCAGGTTCTGTTCAAGGGGCTTCTCTTGGATTAACTTATTTAATCTTCAGGACAACCATGTAAGATGAAAACTGCTATTATCCACATTTTTTTTTTTTTTTTCCGACAGGGATTCCGAAGAACAGAGAGGTTAAGCAAATTTCCTAAGGAACTTGCTCCAGAGTATATATCCTAACCACTGCATTGTAAGACACAACTAAGAGACTGGGGAATTCTTTGAGAAAGTGCATATAAATTATGCCTCAGTTTTCTTGTGTATAAAACGGAGACAAAGGGAATTTCTACCTCCAAGGTTTGCTCCAAACAATAAATGAGATAATATATGTGAAGTCAATAATATAATACATCTAGTCACTGTAAGTAGTTAGTAACATTCTTATTATAATTATTATTAATAAAACAAAAAAGGGAAGTTGATAATTAGTCAAGCAAAGTGAAATGAGGTGACAAAGCGTATCCTTAGGGAGGAAATGGCCTGTGTGAAGGTCCAGAGGTGAAGGAAAGGATAAGATCAGATTCAGATATTTGGTCTGATATATTTTGACCCTTTTTGTAGTCCGGCATTTTTCTTTTTCTTGGCTATATAAATGCTTTTGTCTTTGCCAACTGGATAATTTGCTGCCTTGATGACAAAAGCCAGAAAAAGTTTTTAGCATAGAATTACCAGTGAGTTGATACAAATTTAGTCTCTACCTATGAGGGGTGATGATGAACAAACTTTACAGTTTATGTAACATCTCTATAAACATTTCCTCATCCACATCTTCATCAGCATCTCTAAAGGTCATTGTTATTAACATCAATATCAATTAGAGCTGCAGAAAATAACTTGACCACACCTGGACCTCTCTCACACATAAGGTTGCCTCACTTGACTCTGAACTCTCATGTCTCTCTGCAGCCTTACTTACATTGTTAGAGGTAAACTTGTTGAAAAGCTACCGTAGATTTTCAGTTTAACATGGCAGATTGACCACGTGTGTATTCACACTTCCTCTATGAACCTCATTAAGTGGCAGGAAAGCTATGGAAACACAAGGGAAAGAGATTGTGAGAGGAAATGAGAGTAGACGGTTCATGTCAAAAAAGCTGGAAGTTGGAAAGCAGTTAAGTAAATGGTAAGAGACCGTGTTGAACAGAAAAAGTTGACAGCTAAGCGTGTGGAGGGGTAGCATGGAACATCCAGAGGGGACAACATAGCTCACTGTTTCCTGAGAGTCAGGAGTTGTAGGTAGTATGTACCCCTCAAGGGAAGAGGAGAGGTATGAGTCCAGTAATAGTGTGGTTGCCTGCTTTTAAACGAGGTGATGAAACTTTTTATACTCTCTCCTCCACCCAGGCTGAAGACTGGAGCTTTGGTTTCAGGAGATGCACAATAGAGTCTGGTGTCTGCACCAACAGGCAAAGCAGAGGTAGGGGTAGGTGCTACATGGAAACGGGGATTCAGTGAAAGTTTTATACTAAACGAAGAAGTCCCCATGCCTCTTTTCCATTTTTACCCCCCAGAGCACAGGAAGTCCCTCTTTGCCCACTGACACAGGAGAGGGAAGGATTTCTTTCTGAGGAAACGGACCCTCTCAAGGTTTCCAAGAATGGACATTTAAGATTTCCCTGGAACACTGGCAGTCTGGTGAATGCCTTCCACCCAACTCCCTTTACCGAAGCCCCACTATTTGACAAATCCCACGCACGAACACAGATATAGTCCAACCAGCATTGTACTACTTTGCTGAAGTTGAAGTGGACCCAAAAGATTACCTGAATTTTGAGATAAGACTCTAACGTAAAGACAGCGACTGAAACAAACAGGAAACAGGAAGCCAGGGATAAAGAGACCATACAGGGAGCTAACAAAATCTCAAAGAAACTATGTTTACTATCCCAAGAGAGATAAGGGAAGATACTACATTCATGAAAATGAAATCAGTATAAAGTAAAAAAAAAAGTAAAAAGTGATTCAGTATTAGAGTATAAAAGAGAGTTTTTGGAAATTAAAACAAATATGAAATAGATATTAAAATTCAACATAAGGGTTGATTAATATACTTGAGCAAACCTTCTAGAAGAAGTAACAAAAAGTCAAATATATAAATCTATAGGAAAGAAGGACAAGAAAGTTAGTTCATTCTAGCAGTTCCAATATCCAAAAAACAGAAGTTACTGCAAAAGGTAACAAAGGAAATAGAGGGAAAGAAATTATCATATAAATGTACAATGAACTTTGCCAGAACCAAAGGATAATAATTTCTAGACCTAAAAGTCTTACCAAGTGAAATGCCCACCATGGCACGGACCCATAAAAATGCAAAATGTCCAGGACCATTTATGACATTCAGACCAGCAGAGATAAAAAGCAAATCCTAACAGATTCCAGAGAGAAATACACAAATGAATAGGTCACGTGGTCACACATAAGGAAAGTAGCAGGGATAGAAATGATTTTAGGCTTTTCAACAACAGACCTGGAAGCTTACTGACAAAATTCTGTGACAGCCACTGTCAGTCAAAACCCGTGTCAAGTGGTGTGTTCACGTAATGAACTCAAATGCAGCTGCAAGCCTTACAACTTGGTCATAGTTGGTGTTATTGCCATTGAAGGAGGATTTTTGTGCCTTTTTTCTGTGGACAATTTGTTGAGGATCCAGAGTGAGCACTCTTTTTTGGACATGAGTGAGTTAGCTTGTAGTGTGGGTATAACCAGTGCACTGCATTGCACAGACTTTTCATAGAGGGACATCAAAGAAATAGATACAGTAAACACAAGACTTTGCCTTTTTACTTGCATCTTTCGCATATTGAAGGGAATCAATTCATGATGCATCCTATACATCTTAATTGTGTTCTCTCTTTTCCCTAACTCTGCAGCTCTGGAGCTGCTCAAACACCAAACTTTAAAAATTCTCCCCAAAACCCAGTCCAGGAAGGCTCTCTGTGTTACACCTCTGGTTGCTTTTCCTCCTCAAGTCTTTATACTGTAGATCAGTTTAAGTCCCTTGGCTTAATTTCCTGTCTGGGTTTTCAGTAACAGAGGAGAACTCAGTAACTGACTCAGCAGCGAATTTGTCTTCCATTTTTCTCTTCTTTAGAATCCCATAACTTTTTACCCATGTTCTTGATGGAGCCTCATAACAACGTGGTAAGAATAGACCAGGGCTTAGAAAACAAGGGCAAATTTAGCTGACCCTCAAAAGACAAAATTATTTCTGGAAAAGAGAGAAGTATACCTGTAAGCTGAGAACACTCACACATGAACAAGTTTTATTGTTGATAGGTAGGGAAAAGTTTTCCTTTGAGGTTCTAGAAGTACTGTAATTTTTATATCAGCTCAGGCGTTTGTATACACAGGAAACCCCAGCTCTACCATTGTCAGGAGTGCTAACCATCATCCTATTTTCTGCCGTCTGAAACAATGAAAGAAAGCTCTTTACATCCAGAAAATATACTGATTGAAATATCATCTTTGGGAAGTCTGTTCTAAACACACTAATTGATATTGTTTGAGGAAGTGTAAGTATCTGTCATGAAAACCATTTTAATGGCCAGCTTGTTTTCTTCTTTAGTTTGCTTAACTTGGCAACATGTTAACTTTCCTCTTAGAAAACCTCCTATTTTGATTTATGAATGTTTTCAAATTTTTAAGATTCTCCAAACCGTTGTTTCACCTGTAAGTAGAGAGATAGCTTGTTTGGCTAACTGCCTTGCATGACTCTGTGCCAAGCAATGAATAATGCCATGTTCAATATTCTAAATTTGTGTTCCAAATTCTGAATTTCCAATGAGCTGCATGGAACTCTACTGATAACTGACTGATTTTCCCTGCAAGGATTGTCTTATTTTAAACTTCAAATTTAGTTGCCTTACTTTATTCAAGGCAGTTTTGAATGGATTTTAAAGTGAGAATGAAGACTATTCATACTTTCTAAACCTAGAAGGCAGAAGAAGGGAGCTAACGAAGGCGGGCCTCTTATCTAAGAGGACTGCAGGTCTTAACAGTAGCACACAGGGAAGGCTCTTTCGTTTGCAACGGTGCTAGCCAACCTTTAATAGAAACCTCAGATACAAAGTATTACCAGAGTTGCTAGTATTCACCCCAAAGGATTTCTCCATGTTTAAAAATATAAACATATTTATGTTCATGGAACCAGAGCTGAGGAAACAATAATAAATCATACGAGTGACTAGGTATTCCTTCAGCACTAAAGTAGGCTGATTGGGAATTTTAAAATTTGGATGAACTTAAACATATGATTTACCCATTTTGTCTTCCTCTGCACATTTTTTCTAGGCCGTAAGGACCAGGATAACATGAGAAAGCTTTTCTTAGAGCCTTTCCAGCATAACGGGAAAGAAGCATTGCCAGCAGTCACCTCTCAGAGGATGGTGGTGAGTAGTCCAAACCAATTGTGTGAACTTGAGCATCGTTATTTTTCCTGTCTTTTTTGTTTCCAGGAAACAAGTCAGTCAAGGCAGCACCTAACTGCACCTGAGCTTGCCTAGATTCTCGAGCTTATTTAGGTAGTGGAGGTGGTCTGAGCGTGAGTGCTTAGATGATTCATGCAACTTTCTAGACTGACCTGGGTTGACCAGATGAGCGCACGCTACCCCACGTCTCTTTAGCTTTGTAAGTCTGTCAAGACATTAAAAACAAACAACAAAGACTTTATTTCCCTAATTCATGTTTAAAATATATTCAATATCGTTAGCCAGTGGTTTTGTATACTACATATTTTGACTTAAAGGTATGAGAGATGGATTTATATTGGATTTAGGGACCACTGCTATGGGAGAAATGGTCACGCTAATGTCTTTTCTGGAAAAGACAGGTCCAGTCTCTTTGTGGCTGGCACTGGGATTGAACAGGCAGGATTCTTTCATTGTCTGTGGTAAAATCAGACTGGTAGTTGATATTAGTACATTATGGGAGGAACAAAACAAAACCGATGATAAAATTTCCAGTAAATACTGAACTAGGAGAAAAATACAATGCGGGCAGCCAGGATGGCAGTCAGATTCTGCCCACGGGGATTAGAAGTGTGTTAGCGTTGGCATGCATTCTGAGTGAAGCGTCCTCCTGAGAAGCTTTTTTGTCCTTTGCTAATTAGGTGGGTGTGCTTAGTGTTGCTTCCTCTAGTAAGGGCAGGAAAAAAGTATAAAAGCCAACTAATGGGGTCAGGTGACCACTTCACATTTTGTTCTGACCTAGAATGGGGAGAACGTGTTCAAGACTGACGGATGCATATGCAGATTCTGCCATGAACCTGCTGGATAGGGGTCAGAGTTGCCAACTTTCCTTTACCCTTTATTTTGAGAACGATCTTATGTAAAACACAGACTCGTTAAATATAAGAATGAGTTTTAAAAAAATAAAGGAATAGCTTGTGTTAACGTCACCTTTGCCCACTTCCACCCAAGAATGGCTTATTGAGGGGAATTATATGCTTTGTCCCAGAAATGTCAAAGTGCTTTGAGTGGTAGAAGTAAAAGTAGTGACACCTGCGGGCGGTTGGGGGGATCCATTCCTCCAGTCCGGGGATGGGAGATGCTATGACAAAGGCCAGTGGCACAAAGAACCTCAGGGAATGGTGTGAGAAACGGAGCCAATTGTCAGGAAGGCAGATCTCTGAGAGTCCATCTAGAATGGCGGTGATTAAGTCAGAGAGCATCGGCAAATGTTCACCTGTGTGACATGTGACACAGACCAAGAAATATCAGGCCTGCCGTAACCATGGGTAAAAGAAGCTGCTTCTTATCCAGTTTCCTGGCACTGCGTATGTCCAATAGATTTGCATGGTACAAAATAGAGTGGCGACGGGTGGCCTGATGACTAAGATTGAAATTCTCCTCAGTCCAGTGGTTGTGGGCTTGAAGCAGACACAATTTGATTCAGAGAAATAAAAAAAAAAAGTGACGCCCTTAAACTCTGATGTTTCAGGCTTAAATTCATACATCTCTTGGAGGTGAGAAGTACAAAGCACCTAGTTCAGTGCATGGCTAATGACAGGAATCATTATTCCTTCAGTACATGTTTATTGGTAGCTACCCTGTGCCAGGCCCCATGCTAGATGTCAGGCATAGCGAGGGGCAATAACAAGATGCAGCCCCTCTGCTTGTGGAGGTTACCTAGCGGGAGAGGGACATATTAGATGACTAAATGCCCAACTGATTTTTAGTTTCACGAAGGGAGCCGGTCTCAGGACAAACCTGACTCATAGATGAGGTCACAGCCAAGGGAACTGAAGAGAGGTGGAGCCAGAGGCCTGATGACACCATGAAAGTTTTGATTAAATCCCCTGGATTTCCAGCTACAGGAGGGAAGAGGTTTTCCTACACACAAACACACACACACACACACACTCACTCACTCACTCACTCACTCACTCATTCACTCTCCTTTTCTTTATTTAAGCCAGCTAGAGAGTTCTGACACTTGAAACCAGATGAATTCTATACCAAGAGAAAAAGAAAATAAGAGAATGCCAGATGTATATCAGATTTAGGGATGGTAAATTAGAAAAATAAATAAATCAGTAACAGGAAATGTAAGCATGTTCCCATAGCCCAAAGACCAGAAAGGGAAGTTGCTCAAAACAAACAAACAAACAAAAAATAAACAAACAAAAAAAGAGGCCCAGTGCCTTTCACATAGCAGGCGTGCAATAAACATTGTTCTCATTGAATACAGAGTTCAATTTACCAATATTGGAAATCTGCTGCTATAGTAAAAAGGATACTTTTTTCACCCAGTTTTATTGAGAAGTAATTGACATACATTGCTGTAGAAGCTTAATGTGTACAGCATGATGATTTAATTTACATATATTGTGAAATGATTATCACAATAGGGTCAGCTCATATCCGTCATCTCATATAGATACAATATAAAAAAAGAAAAGAAGAAAATATTTTTCTCCTTGTGATGAGAACTCTAAGAACATACTCTCTTAACAACTTTCCTAGGTCTCATACAGCAGTATTAACTATAGTCATCGTGTTGTACATTTATTCCCTAATATTTATTTATCTTATAACTGGAAGTTTGCACATTTTGACCACCTTCCTCCAATTCCCCTTCTCCACAATCCCTCCTCTGGTACCCACATGTCTGCTCTCTTTTTCTATGAGTTTGTTTTATTTTTTTGAAGATTCCATGTATAAGTAAGATCATACGGTGTTTGTCTTTCGCTGTGTGATTTATCTCACTAGGCATACTGCCTTCAAGCTTCATCCATGTTGTCACAAATTGTAGGATTTAAGAAGACACTTTTAAGGAAGATGAGGTGACTGCTACAGGAAACTCTCAGTCTTTAAGCATTCATAGAAAAGAGAAAGGGGCAACCATAGCCCAGAAGGAAAACAACAGAGAACAGTCTGTAAGAATTCCATTATACTACAGAACAAACCTCTAAGATGCTGGGGTTCGTGAAAACTGCTAAGATCCATAATAAGGAGTTTCCAGGGGCTTCCCTGGTGGCGCAGTGGTTGAGAGTCCGCCTGCCGATGCAGGGGACACGGGTTCGTGCCCCGGTTTGGGAAGATCCCACAGGCCGCGGAGCGGCTGGTCCCGTGAGCCATGGCTGCTGAGCCTGCGCGTCCGGAGCCTGTGCTCTGCAATGGGAGAGGCCACAACAGTGAGAGGCCCGCGTACCACAAAAAAAAAAAAAGAAAAAAGGAGTTTCCAAAAGTTATGGAATAAACTCTCCTAACTGACCTCTGCCTAATGGCATGCCAGATTAATGGACACACTTCATCCTGTTTTTAAAACATCCTTGATAAAGACTGCAGGCCACTAGGCTCATGGTTCCTGAGCTCTTTCTAGAATGCCTATGAGTACCAGGCAAAACCTGCCATTGGAGCTATATATATCCCAAGGCTCAATTGTTTTTCTCCTCAATTTATGCCAGTTTTATATGTTGTGATAGTTAAATATTATACAAATTCATGAAATGACTGGGAAAGAGTTTTTTTTTAAATAAATTACTATTAAATTAGATGTTTTAGAAAGGATATAAAAATGAGTGGCTAAAAAAATAATTAAAAATTACATTATAACTAAAAGAGATTGGGAAAAAGGTGAAAATTTGGAAGGTTACTGCATTCAGATGATTTTGCTAGTGCTCTAAATTTTTATTGCACTTTAAGGAAACAAAAGTGGAAGATTGTAGCCTACGTTTTAGATGTATGGTATATGCAAAAAAGTAGTGCAGAACTCCAAACAAGGGATTCACAAAGAATAAGCCTCACCTTGTATCGAAGAAATGGTGAAACAGTGTACACTTAGAGAGTTGAAGTGTAAAACACACACTTAATCCATCAACTACTACAGCTGAGTCACATTAATTAAGGGGTTTCTACACTATATTCAGAGTAAAAGCAATGAGAAGGAGCCAGTCTTCTCTACAGGACAGTTTGTGTTAGGAAAACTGGTGAAGTGGACAGAAGCACTACCCAGCTCTATTTCTGTTCTATCTCTCTGTCAAGAACAGTGAGTGCTCTGGGCACAAAAATAATAGAGCAAATCCTAGTGAAGAGGGGGTTAAACAAACAATGCAGTGGGAAAAGTATGCCAAGATGTTTTAAAAGTTCAACTCTCTGGCTTTAATTAATTCATCCTAAGGGTTTCAAGAGGAGTTCTTGTTGAACATTAGAGGATAATGAAAAATGGAAGAAATGATAGAGGACTTGTTCCAGGTTTCCAAAAGGGAAGAATTTGGATTCTACATATTAAAGATCAGTACATTTGATTCTATGCCTAGGAAAACACTGGAATCAATTATTTAATATATTATTTGTGATAATTTAGAAACAAAATCAGTGATCATTTAGAAATCACACGAAAACAACCTCACATCCTCCCTCTTACTGTTGTGATTTTTTACTATGACTCTGAAACACAGGAAATGTTCAGGGAAACTCTAGTATATCTCTCATGATATTCTGGTGGACAAAATGAGGAAATATGCTAATATGGCTAGAAGGAGCTGACACGGATGGAAGAGCTATATTCAGAGCAGAGGAACCAGAGGATGAGTATCAGCCTGAAGAGAGGTCTACAGTGGTGCAATTGGGTTTTCCTCTTTGTCTTGTCCTAGCTGACTTTATTATCAAAGAGTTCTGATCAAAGTTTCAGGTGACAAGAGACTAGAAGAAAGGTTTAGTACAAAGGATGATAGAGTCAGGATCAAAGGGAACATAACCAAATAGAATAATAGGCTGAAGTCTATTAGACTGAAATCTAACAAGATTGGATTTAATTGGATGTAAGTCATGCAGTTATGGGGAGCTGAACTTGAAACTAATTTATTCAGGTTGGTTCAACAGGAAGTCGTGTAGCAGGCGCTTGACTTAATGGTGTGGAAGCACCATTAAGGGACTGTATTGTTGATGGTATGAAATTGGCAATGTCTACCTTGTAAAATGTTGAGGTTAAAGATCATTAGCCATTAGATATCGTCTGTGGGGGAGGTTCAGGTGCGTGTGAAATATTGTAGTCTCAATCTTCATTCCAGTCAGTTCCGGGCATCCTGCTCAGAGTAGAGAATAGCTGTTGGAGACATCCGGCCATGGTGTGGGTATTTAGAATACCAGAGAGAGAATCAGTTCATGATTCTGAGAAATCTGTCTTATAGAAAGAATTGTTGAGGGAAATATAGCAAAAGGAAACAGTGAAAATTAGCTAGCATAGAGGCACCCATGGATGGGACTGGAGTGCTACAACTGGGGTCATAGCTGAAATAACAGAGTGAAACTTACGTACCTCCTTCGTTGATCAACTCAGTAGAGGCAAGAGAAAAGGGTCAGGGATTGACCAGAGACTATATGACGAGAGTAAATATATGGAAGCACTACCTTTGGATTGTTCCTTCTAGAACAGTAGTTCTTTTATTGGCTGAGCCTAAGCTTGGACTTTCGAGGGATGAACAGCAGCATTCACGTATCTCTCTTTCGGCAGCATTAATCTGATTTCTCTTTGGGAAATTCATCTCACACACTGCGTAGTCTTGGTGGGACTACAAGCCAGGCCACCTTCCCGAACCTCTAACCAGGGTGAGCGCATGACCCAAGCCAAACCACTGGACTCTGTCTAGACTTTGAGCTTTAAGCAAGGTGAGATGCAAAAACAAATAAAAGTACAGTTAAATCACTTTCTTTTTTCAGTTTTGGTCCCTCAAGAGGTTTGTTGAAGTCCTTACTTTTCTGAGCCTCGTCTTCCTGACTTCCTGTTTATCATGTAACCTTCCAAGGAAGTTATTTTCTGCTGGGAGAAAGGAAATTTGGTGCAAAACTCTGGCATGACATTGTCAGAAATGTACTCAGGTAGTTGTTTGTATATCAAAACAGACTTCACGCTGCTTTCTGGAGAACATTTCGGCTTTTCCTATAGGTTCCCCGAGAGGCCACCTCAAGGCTGCCATTCTCCACCAAATCATTTTGACACATTTGTCTATCACTATCTGTTGGGTGCCATGAATGTTTTGTTTCTGTAAAGTAGTGGTGTTTATGAATGGTTTAAGTTTTCTTATAAATTAAATCAGATCCAAGGCTCTCTCTCATAATAAGGTCACTCACACTCAGTTTCAAAAGCCTTAAGTGGGAGAGAAAAGTCTGGAGTGACCTGTAGTTAGTGGAATTATTCATACTCTGGTACAGGCCGACGGGAGTCATGCATGGGAATCCCTCCTGTATGGACTGACTGCTTTCAAGAGCATAGTGAGGCCATCGGTTCTTATTAAAAGGCCAGCTGACAGGTAATATTACCTTCAGGAGTCTAAATTCCATCCTGGGATAAAGTTTCCCAGCCTACACTTGAAGCTATGTAACATGCACTTTAAGATTTCACTCTCTATGTTTCTAATTTTAAGGAAACACGAGAAAAAAAATCCACCAAGTTCTTACGGCATATGCTGTACAAATATTGCTGAGTATTTTTTGAGTACTTTCTATGCTTTAGATCCCATGATAATCTCTGGGTGCACAATGAGAATGAGGACAGATCCAGTTGCTGAGCTTATGAAACACATTCTAGAGGACAATCGTAATCAAGTAATCACAAAAAATAAACGTTTGATGACAAATTAATTGTTATAAAGGAAAGACATACTCAGTCTTTCACAAGGGGTTCTCCCCTAATCCAGCGAGGAGTAGAGGCCAGGGAGGCTTTTCTGGAACTTGTAGGATGATTTGAGAGCTAAAGCATGAATGGGAGTAAAGTGCCCATAGGGGCAGGGCGGGGACTCACATCTACAAATTTGCTGGCACTTGGGTATCACTATTGTTTCTTTACCTTTCCTCAATTCCTGGATGCAATTTCAACTCTGGATAGGTTGTATTCTTTACTTTGGAAAATCTGTCGGAGGCAGAAAAAGGCTTATCGTTGTAACTTTTTGAAAAATGGAATAGTTTATCTCTTTTTTTCTAGGAACATTCACTTCCTAGTTTGAATTTAAATCTTTTTTTTAAATTGATCTGTTTTGTAAATTTTGGTTGCTATGACAATAAATTGATTCATTTCAAAGGCTATTAACAGCTGCTTGGCTATTCTGTTTTCTTTGCTGAGAATATTATCATAGGTAAAATGTCAGCAATAATGAAGAAAATTTCAGGAACAGGGAAAAATGGTATAGGAGTTTGGCAAGATGTGATATACTTTCTGATTTAAACATATAGAATTTAATTTCTGGTGAAAAACAGAGACATTAATTCATTTCATATGAAAAACCATAAGAGTAGGTTTAAGAATGATAACCTTTATTGGGTTTTCACATAGTTCTGTTCATTATTTCAAATCAATATTTATTGAGCTTCTACTACAAGCCAAGAACTGTGCTAGTTATAGAAATAAAAGATGAATAAGACAAATCTCCATCCAGTGATGAAGCTATAAATCTGAATTTTCATGGCACAGTGGAGAAACATTAAAGCCAGAAAAAATGTGGTAAAGCTGTGATGCCAGGCATGTTTTCCTACTCTTAGGCAGCATATTATAAAAAAGGCATGAGCACACCTGAGCAAGTGACATTATTTTTGGTGTATTTTCCCACTTTCTAACAACAGTGGATATGAGGTAAACATATACTCAAACACATCACTTGATGGTGAAAGCAGCATCCCCATGGACCCCCAGTCCCAAGCTGAGAGGGTCCATGAATTACATACCCTGAGAAGAGGTGATGTCAATGAATTAGCAATCAACAGTTTTCTGCCTGAGTTAAAAGCTAGTCTGATGCTAGTGTGAGAATACCTGCATGTGAATTCCACAACTGCCAGCTAATGTCTGTGTAACATGGGGAAACCCACCTATTCTTTTCTGAGTTTCATTTCCTCATGTGTAAAATGAGAGTAATAGTTACCTACCATATGGGGTCGTTATGAGGATTAAATAAGTTAATATTTGTAAAGGTGTTAGAATAATGCCTAACACATAGTAAATGGCGTGTGTGTGTGTGTTTGGGCTAAATAAAATAAACAGCTACATATGGCAGTAGTGCATGCTTCTTTATCTTAGGAGGAACCAAGGGCAGGAATGCACAGGTAACACTCAGCTCACTTTAGTCCTTATCTCATCATTCTTCTACATTAGAATTGCTTTAGAATTTTGAATAAGAATATTCACTGATTTCCAACTTCAGTCCTTATATATTTCATGGCCCAGGAAACTTACTAATAAGACATTGAATATATAAAAAGCAAATAATATGAAACAGAAAGATCAATAAAAAGGCATGGATAATTTAGAAATTGGAAAATAGATCCTGGATAATTGAAAGGTGATGGCAGACATTGAGCTATGAAGTCAATCCTTTCCCCACTTTAGGAAGAGCAGTGGAAGTGACTTGAAGACAGTGACTGAATGGTCACAATGGGAAGATGGCCTCTGGAGTGTCGCAGATCAGAGCTTTCACATTGGACTTGCCAATGACTAGTTATTTGCATGTGAACATTATTTAAAATTTTCTGAGCTTTGGCATCCTCATCTATGAAATGGGTTTGTAAAGCTGGGATCAATTTATGTCAAGTTCCTATAATGGCATTGGCACAATGTAAATGTTTAAGAAATTGTACCTGTTACTCTTCTTACTATGAGTTTCTAACCCAGTTAGATGTATAGACTGAATGAGATTTTTTAAAACGGGAAGGTGTTAGAAGTTTGCTTAATTTTTAAGGTTAGAGGACTAAATAATGCAATGATATAAATAGTACCTAAGGAAAAATATCAAAAAGGCATTGAAATAAAGTATGTAATCACAGTAATATTTTCACATGTTAAACTGGACAGCCTATAATGTTAGACCTAAAAATGAAAAGGAACTTGATATGTGCAGCTGTAAAAATAAGCAGGTGGATCCTTAGTAAAACACACTTGTCTTCAAATTTACACGTAAACGATCACCAACGACCTGGGAGAGGCTGGAAGGAGTCTATGCACTTTCACTATCACATTTTACTATGACATGCCACTCCTTGGTCCATATAGAGGGTTGGACTAAACCAGTCGCCAGGCAGACATTTTTATAAAGTGAGTTACTTTCAGTAATGAGTTTTCTGTTCTTATTGGACTGAGAGCTGATCAAAAGCAGCGCCTCCTGCAAGTGACCATGATTTATTTGTACCCTGAGGGGAACCAACGCTGCAGGGAAGCACCTAATTTCTACAACTACTGGATAGCTTTGGGGACGTTCACTTTATGTCTGTGTGTGTACACAGGCATATACATACATATTTTTAATGTTAAATATTATATACGTTTAAATCCCATATTATTGTTTCCCACTCAATACCCAAACTAACTTCTATCATAGCTACTTTTAAACCAACAGCTAGGTTGGTTTTGCCTGTATCTGAATATCCGAACCATTCGTATCCATGCCAGTCCAGAGTCAACCGGATCCTACCTCCTTGAAGGCAGCACCTCACCTTGTTTCAATAGACTCCGAAGTATGTGCCACTGTGGGAAGTGTAACACGTGTTCTGAAGCATGCTGCTAGTAGAGGCTTTATGTTTTCAGAAGTTTCATAAGTAGGCTTAATACGCCTCCTACTCCACTAACCCCTCACCACCAGCCCAGTCTTGGTTTCTTTTTAAAATTTGCATAGCAAGATTTTTCTTAACCTATAGTCTAGCCCAGGACACACTGTCACAAATTATGCATTAGTGTAGGCCTAGTTAATAACGTTTTACCAGACTAAATCCGTATCTTATTTTTTCTACTATTCCCAGGTTTATTCGTCTTATTTTTGGTAAGGATGAACCCCTCCATCACAAAGGAAAATTACTTAACAAGTGACCTTCCCAAATGACAGAAATACCAGTATATGTAAAAATATGCCTGTAAACAGTAGTGACTCACACTGGTCTTAACTTTATTGAAAGCATCATTGTGTTCCTTGGCATGAGGAAAAGTAATACTTTAAATCTATCAAATGCGATAATAAGAGGCTGTAGTGCTTTAGGAAATTGGAATCTAGAAGTCATAGGATGGGTCAAGAGACCAGTTCCTCTCTAAGGAGCCTGGGTAGAAGGAAAAATGGCTGCATTGTGCTGGAGGTCTAAGGAGATGCCACCAGCAGGGGTCTCCTGCTGGACTTCCACGTCACTTTCTGAATGCTTTGAAAAAACTTGCACTCTTAGGTAATTCTACAGCTGTAAATTGGCAAATCGGCAAGTGTCCTGAATAGCCTTGAATTTAAGGTCGGAAAAGGAGGACAAAAAGGATATTTTATCAGGTCTTGGAAACTTATTTGGATTTTCCTCAGAGACCAGACCGTCACAAAACACCCATTTGGACACTGAATATGTCTTACACAACCTCCAAGAGGCCATTGAATTCTTATCTATTTATATTCAGACAGACACGTGTGTGTGTGTGTGTGTGTGTGTGTGAGTGTGTGTGTGTGTGTGTGTGTGTGTGTGCGCGCGTGTGTGTTGTCTTTAGCAAGTGCAGCAGTTGAATGTTTTACCTTTTTTGGGGCCCTTGCAAAATAACTTAAAAACAGTTATACAGAAGTGACATAAATTTATTAGCTTGCCTTCCTAAAATGATTCTTTTTTTTCAGAATAAGAAAGCTTTAAAAAAATTAGCTTTGAGTTGATACGCTCCCCTCCCCCAACTCTGGTATTGCTTTTTGTTTGTGTTTTTGAGGTCGAGGGTTATCTATGACTCATTGGCAAGCTCCAGTTCAATCAATTTAGAGGGATCTTTTAGGGCTGAGTTATTTTTAAATGCCTGAAAATGAGGGAGCTGTAAATGGAAATCTAATCACAGCTTAACCTGTAGTCATGCAAACAGTCAACTATGAAATCAAATGAGTTTCCAACCCTCTTAACCCATTAATGGTAACTGACTAGCTATGTTGCCCAAACATCATTTTTCAAAGAGCAGGAAAGGAAAAGGCACATATCTGGCTGGGGGTGCAGTGGATATAGGAAGGGAGGGGTGCTGCGGATGCAGAGAAGGAAATCTCTAGGATACAACAATTTCCTCATAGACACAAGCATGTGCGCTTACATAAGCACAGATCTTTCTTTGTTACACATTGTTCCTGGTTGTTTATGAAGCCTTTCCCTGGTAAATAAATATCAAGCAAAGGGCTGTATTGTCCTTGTTAAACTGCATCTGATTTTGAATACTTGACATCACGGAGGTTCAACCCCTGCCGTCGTCATGATTGAAATTGCTGAAAAACACAGTCCCAGGATTTCTTTGGAGTTTTGTGTCCATCTGAAAACTATATAACTTTGGCTGGCTCCCTCCCAGCCACCTCCCATCAGCTCTCCTTTCTTTGCAGGTTTCCATCTACTCTCCATTTCTATTTTCTTGGCTTCTGACTCTGTCTTCTTTTTCCTGCTATGTTTAAGGATTCTCTGCTCTTTTATCACATGCTCAGCTCAACTTTTATTTTATTACTATCTATCCTAAGAGCCACACCCCAAAATAACAAAAGAAGTGTCCCGAAAGGCGAATTTGTAGGGGGGAACCCAATTGTCTAAACACCCAAGGATTCCAAGTAGTGAGCAGTGTGCATATAAGAAAGGAGATGTATGTATGTGTATATGTATGTGTATGTGTGTGTATGTATGTGTGACATATACAAACACCAATACATGTAGTTAACTGATGTGTGTTAATTATCTTACTTTCAATGTTGTATTTAGTCCTCTTCAGAGAAGGCAGGCATTCCCATATAATGGCAAGTACAGCAAGTACGCAAAATAACAGTTTGGGATTGTTGAATTAATATTCTCTAGTCTGTTAAATTACCAAGTCTACTTTCTTAACTTCTGAATTGCCACTCCAACTAATCTGAACCAAGACCAATGTAAAAACCTGCCTGAATAAGGAAAGTCCAGTTTGGCATTCAATGAAAGCCATGCTTGACTATTTCATCTCTCAGTAGAAAAAGGCAAGCTTGTTAAATGTCACTCTAGTGCCAAGTGGTAATTACCCCCAAGTGATTTCCTGGGGTTGGACCAAGCCTCTTTTCATGAACATTTACCTCCAATGGCAGAGTATGACTGAGAGGAAAAACAGTCTTTCTTTCTCTTACACACACATTCATAAAGATGAAAAAGAAAAAGAAAAGCCAAAGTAAACAATTTTTTTCTTTTCTTTTGTTAAACGTGAAACCTTGAGTAATGCATCTTTCCCTGTGTTTTCAGAAAAAAGGCGACTGGGAACATGGCCCCTTGGTGGAATTTATATAAGCTGCACATATTTAGCTCAGGAAGTAGCTGGTTTTTAAGCTATTACACTTGTACCCAAAGGCCCACCCCAAATGGCAGGAAAGAAACAATGTCTTGGTTTTAAAAAAGTTGAAATTGAATGGAAAAAATAAAACCTCTCTCTCTTTTTTAGAGCAGTCATTGTTCCTTTACCTAAGACCCCCATATGCCATTGTACACTTATCCACTATGAATACTCTGCCACATCCACACCACCAAATGGGTGAACACTGGAGAAGAATGAGAACTGCCTGCCATAGCATATGCGGCTCTCATTTCATAAATCGATATGAGTGACGCTGAAGGGCTTATGTGGTCTTCCTTCGAGATATGTTATCACAATATTTAATAGGTTGGCTGTTGATTCATCTTCTAAACTGTATTCTAAAGGATCTCAAAGTCCTTTCAAAATATTGTGAACATGCAACAAAGTATTTTGTCTTAAGTTTTTAACATTTGTGAGAGTTATAAGCTGCTTTGTCATTAATATCCATCAAACGGAGGACATTTGGCTGAAAATGAAGAAAAGATTTATTAAATTTAGTTTCAGCTCCATCCACGGATCTGAAATATATGTAGGAATATGGAAAAGACTAATGTCCCTATGTTAAAGAAATCTATTTCCAGGGTGCCTAGTAGAAAAGTGTAATTGAAATTGACCCATTAAATGATTACATTATTTGTGTACCAAATCTGTTTCACAAAACTATACAGCTGTTTCAGTAACTACTTGCCAAACTGTGTATATTGTTACTAATTAAGTTTTATAAATGTACTTATAGAAATGGGATGTAGCAGAATTATCCAAGTAATATATCTCTACATTTATGAAACTTGTTCCAGAGAACTAAGACAAGGCAGTGCATTTCTAATCTCATGACTACTTCATGACTAGTGAAAGCTATAATAAACAGTGACAAAATGAATATTCAAGGGAAGCTTCCCAGTTAAATTTCTAAAATATACTTGGAAATACACCTGTCTCTTTTTTAACTTCTAGCATTGCCCCTGGTAAATCACATTGTAGTAAACACTTGACCTTTACAAGTGTATTTAAAACTCATTTTCTGAGTACCTACTATGTGCCAGACACATGCATTTTCAAATCTGTAATTTTCCTTAACCCTGGCAACCACTCAGTAAAACAGTTCTTATTATTCCTATTTGGCAGGTGAGAAATGATGGGCAACTCAGTTAAGGTACAAAATGTTTGATCTGATGGCTGCTTTTAATCTTTTCTCCCCCTTCATTATTAGACTGTGTTTCTGAAGGACAGGAATAATGCTCTATTCATCTTTGTATTGAAAGAATAAAAGAAAAATATGTTATTTTCCATATGATTTAAAGGTCACTTCCCCCTTTGGTTTTGTTTTGTTTACGTTTCATTTTCACTGAAAGCAAATAATTAAAAGACTCGAAGATACTTTGCATTTTTCCAAGTTACCAAATTGAAATGTATTTTTTAAAAAAGAGGATAAATAGTATAAAATTCTCTTTGGAAGAAAACACGTTCTCCTTCATATAAGAAGATGATGCTACTGGCCAACTTTATTTTACTTCTTAAATTATCGAGTATAGGGCTTCCCTGGTGGCACAGTGGTTAAGAATCTGCCTGTCAATGCAGGGGACACAGGTTTGAGCCCTGGTCCGGGAAGATTTCACATGCCGCGGAGCAATTAAACCTGTGCGCCACAGCTACTGCGCCTGCACTCTAGAGCCCGTGAGCCACAACTACTGAAGCCCGTGCACCCGGAGCCCGTGATCCGCAACAAGAGAAGCCACCGCAATGAGAAGCCTGCGCACCACAATGAAGACTAGCCCCCATTCACCGCAACTGGAGAAAGCCTTCATGCAGCAGCGAAGACCCAACACAGCCAAAAATAAATAAGTAAAATAAATTTTAAAAAATAAATTTAAAAAATTATTGGGTACAAAACATTCCTGAGGCATTATTTTAAGCACATAGAGGAATAAGGCAAGATTCTCAAGGAGTTCTGGAAAATTGTGAAATAGGCTGTTTGTCACCCTCTTCTGCTGCTTTTGCTCTCTCTGGCCCCAAGGGCTTGTTCCTTTCCCAGGACTATCTCTCCTGGGCAGAAATACATACTCCTTGTTAATTGTAAGGATAGGACTGGGAGTGATCCTTTAAAATTATGAAGTGACACATATAGGGACCGGCTTCAAGAATTGGTCTCTCCTTTGTAGTACTGAAAGACAAATCTAGCTGTAGAGTACAGTGTCTACAAAACAAAGATAAAGGCAACAAACAAGGTTTTGTTTAGTTCATTCATTTTGTTTTTTTAGATTCCACACATAAGTTAAATCATTAAGTATTTGTCTTTCTCTGATTTATTTCACTTGGCATGATACCCTCAAGATCCATCCAAGTTGTCACAAGTGGTTAAGATTTCATTTTTTATGGTTAAGTAGTATTCCATTGTATTTATATATACCACATCTTCTTTAACCATTCACCCATGGATGGACACTTAGGTTGGTTCCACATCTTGGTTATTGTAAATATTGCTGCAATGGACATTAGGGTGCATATATATTTACAAATTAGTGTTTTCATTTTCTTTCAAAAATACCCAGAAGTGGAAATGCTGGATCATATGGTAGTTCTATTTTTAATTTTTTGAGAAACCTCCATACCATAGTGACAATACAAATTTACTTTCTCACCAATAGTGCATGAGGGTTCTCTTTTCTCCACACCCTTGCCAACACTTGTTATTTGTTGTCCTTTTGATAATAGCCAATTCTAACAGGTGTGAAGTGATATCTCACTGTGATTTTGATTTGCATTTCCCTGATGACTAGTGATGTTGAGCATTTTTCATGTGGCTGTTGGCCATCTGCATATCTTCTTTGGAAAATTGTCTACTCAGATCCTCTGCCCATTTTTAATGAGATTATTTTTTTGCTGTTGAGTTGTCTGAGTTCTTTATATATTTTGGATATTAGCCCCTCATCAGATATATGATTGGCAAATATTTTGTCCCATTTAGTAGGTTGCATTTTCATTGTGTTGATGGTTTCCTTTGCTGTGTCAAAGTTTTTTACTTTGATATAGTCCAACTTGTTTATATTTGCTTTTTTTTGCCTTTGTTTTTGGAGTCAGATTAAAAAAATCGTCACCAAGACCAATGTCAGGTAGCTTAACACCTAGGTTTTCTTCTAGGAATTTTATAATTTCAGGTCTTACATTCAAGTCCTTAATCCATATTAAGTTAATTTTTGTGTATGGTGTAAGATAGTGGTCTAGTTTCATTCCTTTGCATGTGGCTGTCCAGTTTTCCCAACACCATTTATTGAAAAGACTGTTCTTTCTCCATTGTATAATCTTGCCTACTTTGTAGTAAATTAATTGGCCATATATGGATTTATTTCTGGGCTCTCTCTTCAAGTTTCATTGATCTATGTGTCTGTTTTTATGCCAGTACCATGCTGTTTTGATTACTCTAGCTTTGTATTCTTTTTTCTCAAGATTCTTTCTCAAGATTGCTTTGACTATTTGGGGTCTTTTTGGTTCCATACAATTTTTAGGATTGTTTTTTCTATTTCTGTGAAAAGTGCTATTGAAATTTTGAAGAGATTGCATTGAATTTGTAGATTGCTTTGGATAGTATGGACATTTTAACAATATAAATTCTTTAGATCTATGAGAATGGAATATTTTTCCATTTATTTTATGTCTTTTTCAGTTTTGTTCATCAATGTCTTATAGTTTTCAGTGTATAGATCTTTCACCTTCTTGGTTAAACTTAATCCTAGGTATTTACTTTTTCTGATCCAATTGTAAATGGGATTGTTTTCTTAATTTTTCTTTTTGATAGTTTTTTTTAGTGTATAGGAATGCAACCAACTTCACACTACTATATATAAGATAGGTAAACAAGGACCTACTCTATAGCACAGGGAACTATATTCAATATCTTGTAATAACCTATAATGGAAAAGAATCTGAAAATGTTTTATATATATATATATCTATATATACACATATATACATATATATGTAACCGAATCACTTTGCTATACACCTGAAACTAATGCAGTGTTGTAAATTACCTATACTTCAATTTAAAAAATGGTAAAAAATAAATGCAACCAATTTTTGTATATTGATTTTGGACCCTGAAACTTTAATAAATTTATTTATTAGTTCTAACAGCTTTTTGGTGGAGTTTTAAGGATTTTCTGTATATAAAATCATGTCATCCATAAATAGTGACAGGTTTACTTCTTCCTTTCCAATTTGGATGCTTTTATTTCTTTTTCTTCCTTAATAGCTCTGTCTAGGACTTCCAACACTATGTTGAATAAAAGTGGCAAGAGGGCATCCTTGTCTTGTTCCTGATCTTAGAGGAAAAGCTTTCAGCTTTTCACCACTGAGTATGATGTTAGCTGTGAACTTGTCATATATGGCCTTTGTTATGTTCAGGTATGTTCTCTCTATACCCACTTTGTTGAGAGTTTTATTATAAATTGATGTTGAATTTTGTCAGATGCGTTTTCTGCATTTATTGAAATGATTTTTATCCTTCGTTTTGTTAATGTGGTGTATCACATTGATTGATCTGAGGATGGGCTAGTGCCCATTTAATTGCAGTACCTTATGTATAGTTTCTTCATCTGTAATATGTGGACAATTATAGTTTCTACTTCATGTGAGTCTCATGAGGATTAAACAAGTTAAGAAAGACACATAGAACAGTTGTTGATGAGCAGTTGTTAATTACTGTTGTTTTATTATCATTAGCTTCATTATCGTTATTATTTGCCCTTGCTAACCTAAATAGAATAGGATGATTTCCTGAAGGATATTGAAGGGTATAGAGCTTTTAAAATAGAAACAACCTTCTTTCCCTTCATATGAGACAGTTTTGAGCAAGACAATCATTTTGAGTCATTTTTTTTCTAGTAGAGGTGATGAATTTTTGTCTATCAACTAAACTTTCCAAGGACCCCAGCTTGAAAAATCATTGCTCTAAGAGGCCAAGGACCACAAACTCAAATGCCCCCAAGGCCTGGCTAGTAACACAAATGAGAGAAGCAAATAGGGTGTAATTCATTAGAGATCTGGATACTCTGGTGAACTGGAGCACCACCTACACATAAGAAGGCCACTCTCAGTTAGAAGTGGTTTTGGTATTGTGGTGGAAAGAGAAAAAAGGCCATTTCTTATGATCACAGCTTTTTCAGAAGGTAATGAGATAGGTTAGAGGAATAGAAAATAAACATGATTCAAGTAGTGAGATAACTATAGACACTCTTGAATTTGAGACTGATGCCTTAGTAAGATAATTTGGGTTTAACATGGTGATACTGATTCAGTGGTAAAGGTGACTTATTTCTTCATTTAACTACATTTAATTAAAAACAAGAAGAAATAATATAGATCAGTGAATAGCAGATAAAGAATAAAGATTACCAGGAAAGTCGGTGTTTGCTGCTGAGAAGCTGAGGTCCGAGGAAGAAGCTGTGGATTTGGGGAGTGAGTATTCTTTGAAGGCAGAAGAGAGTGGCCTGAGGCACAGAGGCCCAGCAATGCTAGGGATTCCACATTCCTCACTAAAACGCTCTTTAGATGTGCCACAATGAAGCATCAACGTAACGCAATGAGTCATTCTTTGTAACAGGGAATGCCAGCAGTTTTTTCTCCACGGTATCCATCCAGTGAAGAGTGAATCTGGGACATATGCATTTCAGTGTACGTGTGCACACAGGACTGAAAGGTTTAACGTCACCTACAGATATTCCTGGAAGTCCTGCATACAGATTGCTGTCCTTTTGTGGTAAATCTACATATATTCCTGAATATTTCTCTGGCTTGAAAATTTGGTTTTCATTAGAGCTTGTCATCTTCCTAAAGCCAGTCCATAAATAGCCATGCACTATGGCTCTATTAGATGATACTCCCTCCCAAGACCAATCTATTAAGTTAGTCTAAAGGCCTCAGCCACATCCTCCTCCTTTGGTTGGTGGATTTCATCCCACCCTTCTAGTAAATCTCCTTAGCATCCTTTATTTTCTCTTGTAAGTGATACTTTTGAGTTCATCCTATTCCTTCTCCATTAAGTGGGAGTCGGCAGTGGTTCCAGGTAGCATGTTTACTATAATATCCACTTGAAGCCACAGGAGATTAATTTTTTGCTCCAGATGCTAATTTTTTCCATACAGATGCTGAGCTTCTCTCAAAATATGTCTCCATCAGTCCCTGTCTCTGCAATCCACTGGTCACCTTCAGATGTCAGGCTTCACCTGCCTGGTTCAGAGTAGGGGTTCCTTAGTCAAGTTCCAACTCAGTCTCTGGGGTTGACTGATCCAATGAATGCAGATTGTAGTGAGGGGCTGAATTCAGAGGGGACTCTTCTTGGACTGGACATAACCCAAGAAAGAGGCATCTTTGGTTTGCTGAAGAAAAGGTCAATGCTTTCTTCTGACTTAGAAGCCAGGGTCAAAGTGAACCTCTACAATCTCACACAAAGACTCCTCTCTAGGACCCTCCCATCCGCCACACCTGTGGCTCAGGTTCTTCTCCAGAAAACAGGCTTTGGAGGCAGCAGTACCTGGTGCTGAAAGAACACTGATCTATATTTCTAGACTGAGCAGAGTTTTGTCATAGGCAAAGGATTTAACTTCTCTATGCCTCATTTTCTTTCTCCATAGAGTGGTGTGTTCCTGCTAGACGATTACAAATGTTTTTCAGCACTAAGATTCTAATCATCTATGATAGGTGATAGGGAGCCATGGTAGATTCTTGAGCAATATAAATTATTGTGAAGACATATGGGCAAGATTGGGCTACTGCCACCAAATACAATTTTTAGCAGATCAAACTGTCATTCCCCTTCCACATTTTCCCATCATAGGCCCTGCTTTCCTACAGTTCCTAGACACATACAGAAAGCAGATCAATAAGGACCAAATAGAGAATGGAAGAAATAACATGGTCACACAAATGGGAAAACTTGACTTGGTATATCAGGATATTTTATCCCTCCAGACAGATCTAATGTGTATCAGAAGGTAACTTAGGATAGAAAAATAAGATGAAGATGTAGTGTTAGATAAACTGAACTTTAAAAAAATCAAGAAAAGACATTCTGATGCATCCATTTCAGGGTAAGAAGTTTACTGCTAATGGGACCTGAAATCTGCTGAATCTTTTGATTTTTATCTCCATGCATTCATCCTCATGCTCGAGATGGCCTTCCGTCCTATTTGGCAAGGACACACTGACATCCCAAACCCCCTTTCTTTTGGACAGTGCTTAAGTAGGTACAGCCAGCGTTTGCTCTATGATTCTCCTTTTGTATGTGTTCTTTGCTGACTGAATCTTTATTAGTTGCTATTTTATTTTTCAGATAGTTTTGTTTATTGAAGCAGGATACAGTCCAGTCTTGCTGACTTGAGAATCACTTTTTCTCCTTGGTGTGACTTTACACATCTCTGCTTTGCTCCACAGTTGATATCATTCTTGATTTCTTGGCGGGAAATCTTATTTCTCTCCTTTGCTAGTGCATGAGAGGTGAAAACCTCAGTGAATTCCCAACTACTAGCAAGAAACTTACAAGAGTTTCATTTTCATTCTTAGCATGACTTGTACACAATCTCACAGGAAGAAATTAGGATGTATTTCAATATTATGTTCTAGTTCCATAAAGCTTTGTGGGAATTTATTAGAATCATGTTCTATGAGACTCTCCTTTCTCAGTTATGGTAACAAGTTTTTAAATTAATAATTGTCCCCTTGCTCCCCTCACCCCTGCCCAGTGTTACTTACTCAACTTTGCTGCCTGACTGTTTGCTCCATGGGGACAGGCACTGTATTTACTTTATCCCCAGATCTGTAGGGCATCAATATACTATGCTACACAGCAAAAGGGATATCTATCCATAATATGACTCAGCCTCAACCCCACTCCTATCCATTACCTTTCCTCCCACTTCCCGTCCTACCTCTTTGTAAAATGGTACGTAACTTTACCCAGAAGTATGTGTATAGCTATGTGGCTTTATTTGAAAATATAATTATACTTTCAAAGATACCATTTTACAGTTGTCTATTTAACAAGAATTATGTGAATGTTTGAAGAAAGAAAAGTCATAGCTTGCCTAAGGAGTTGTTTCCTATTCTGAACACCTACGACTCTCTATATCTTCTTTAAATCTAAATTGACCTTTATCTAGATCTCTATCCCAACACAGTACTGACTTGCCATCATCACTGCACAATTGCACTTTGGCAGAAGTCATAAGCTTTCCTGAATTTACCCAGATGATGGTTTGCTATTTTCGCAAGAGAACACTGCCATTTCTCCAAAAGTCTTCTGCCTTTCAGGAAGTGGCTGCCAGTGCTATTTTCTTGGGCTGCAAATAGGGCAACAGCTGTACCTTTATACCAGACTGTGGATACCAGGTTGCCAGAGAGGAACTGTTCTAGACACCGACACACTATGATAATCAGCTCAGCCATGCAGGTGAACTTAAGTGCTTTTATCTCTTGGAATGACAGGAAATTTTGGACTAAAAATAGGTATTATTTAATTTTGTGTAACTTTTGTTAAGCCTCTGAAGTTCACTAGTTTGAACTGTAGTTGACAATGTTGTGTAGGGAAAAAACCTCTGGACTGAAAATGAGAATTTGGTCCTCGGGATTGCTCTGCCTTGCTGGGATATATACTCTAATTTCCTTTTTGAGAATTTTGTTTTGCCATATATAAAGTGGGGTTATTGTACGAGATGATATTTAAGGTCTTTGGGTTCTAAAATTATCTGTGAACATGTACCTCTAATTCTAGAAAAGGGCAATCTTTCGAGGGGGAGGTCTGTTTGTTTTCTGTGTGCTATGAAATTTGCAGGTAAGTTTTTGTTAGGCCAGTAAATCTACCTACGCTAGTAAGTCTCCACCTCTAATTTACAAGATGAAAAGATGAAATATTACGAGAGAAGTTTACAATCATATTTTACCTTGCCATTCACTCAGACTTTTTCATTTAAGCGCACAGCAATTGCAAGCTCAGTGTGGGGAATCTTCTTTCAACTGAGGCATCTGTCTGCTTGTATTTGTGCCCCTATATTTTCTCTCTGTTGCTCTGTATCTCTGTGTTTCTGTCTGTCTCTCTCTCTCTCACCTCATTTCACTACCTGTTCTGTAGTTTAGCAATTTGAAAAGAGAGATCTTCAGAGTCCTAATCAACACTCCTTATTATACAATTTAACTATTTAGATGGTCATCTGAGGTCGTTTAGTAGTTCACGATTTGCGAATTCCATATAGAAACTCAGAATGTATGTCTTTCACAAAGAAATGGATCCCTCATATTCCTTTGAGTCAGCAAAGATCTCAGCTGGGCTTCCTTGTCTTTTTCACAGTGTGTTTCTGCCTAAAAACGGTGCCTTTCCAAAGCCACCCTCACACCCCGACATTTAAGAGTCAATGTCATGTTCTCTCTCTAGCACCAAGCATTGTTCTTTCCAGTCATATGAGTTTTGTTTTAGCAAGCAACAGCATAAATCATTTATTTGTTCTGCCTGAGAAAGGAAAGGAGAAATGTAGAGTTCAAAAAATTCTTTTCAAAGAGCCACAAGATGTAGTTTTTCATTAGATTATATAAGATTTTTGCTTACTTAAGCCAAAAGAATATGGAAAATAATAATTAGCCCATAGTAAAGCTACCTGAGGGCTTTTTGAAGAGTTAAACTGTGGTATTATTTATAGACAAAAAGGTAATATTTTCTGTGTTTTCTCGCCTCAATTTGTCTTGTTGCTTTAACACATTACACGTTATAGTGTAATCTATGAGATAGAAACAATACCAGGAGTCCTAATTAAATTAAAAGTAATTACCAGTTGTACAGATAGGGCTTTCAATTGAGGAGCAGGAAGTTGATATTTTGTCATCCACAGTTTATCTCCATGCACCGAGCACAATTCTTTGTACCAGTTATTAATGGCGTTTTCTCAACGGTCATGAAGAGTGTGGGAAATAGGGAACGAGGAAGAGAACAAAAGGAAGAGAGGAATTAGAGGAGGCTCAGAGGGCGACAGAGACAGAGAGGAAGCTTTCTGCTGCTGTTCTTCAAACAGGATCCAGGGAAATTTTTCATACATTGAGGGACCTACTGCCGTCCTTTACTCACCTATGAAAGAAATATTTGCCCAGCCCATATTCGTAACATATCCTAATTTTTCTTGACCACAAACAGAATTTTAAGAAGAGAACCTCACACATTCTATGCTCAAGGTTTGGTTTATGATGTGACAGATTTTCTTTTTTCAGGAAGAAAAAAAAAATAGTTCCAGCTCCCAACAGGAATTTAATTTGAGAGAGGGAGGGAAATGGCAATATATAAAGATTTCCTACTGTCCAATTTCTTATTCTGCTTTTCAGCTGGGCATCTTTTAACAATTGGAAGCATTGCCATTCTCCCACCAGGAAACACAGCACAGGCTTTTAAAGAGCATTTACAGGGTGACGTCCATTTGATTGACCGTTATCTTGCCGGCATGCTGCTGCTACATATATGAGCAATTATTGGAAAAGCAGTCAAATTAAATTTTCATAACTATAAAACTGCATTTTACCTTAGGGGCACAGCTTCCTTCCTATTTCTACAATCTATTTTCTATGCTTTATATTAAATCTAAATAAATGAATGTTTATCAACATTAATATTTTAACATAGTATGCCAGTCTGTGCCCTCTCTCCCAACAACTTTTTCATCTTTTTTTTAGGAATGTTCTGCAAGAGAGTTTAACTTTTCCAGTATGATGTGGGTCATTTTGTATAGGCTATTGTTAAGGTGTTCTTTCTTATCCACGAAAAGTATACCTTTGACTAATTCTTGCCTTTAATAATCAAATAAAATCAACAAATGTCTTACATGAAATCAAGTTTAATTTTTTTTAAGATTGTTCTTACCAAGGTATTAAAGACTGGTTACCTCAATAAAGCCATCCGATATGGATGACAAATATTGTAAGTGGTAGTTGGCTTGCTGTGCTCCCTTCCCATACTCACGGCTGACGTTGCTAAATGATTATAGCACACAGTTCATAATTGAGACCAGATATTGGCTCTTGGAAGCTATTTCAACTGATTTGAGTTGACAGAAAATGTGAAATCTATTTTACTATCCCTGTTGTTTTATCTTTGTGCTCTTTCATCCTGTCTGGCATTTTCCCATATCTGTCCATCTTAAACTACACTGGGAAACCCAGCCTCACCATGTCTGGACACTTACCTGAACCACCAAATCCTGTTACTCCCAATTTTATCCTTCAGATCTAGCTCAAATCCTATCTCTTTCATGCAGCATGAAGTTTCCCCCAATTTTTCTGGATCACATTGGTCTTTCTTCTCAGGTGATTATGCCCTTGTTGCTAGAGTGACCATCTGTCCTGGTAATATGACAGCAGAAAAGAAAAATCCCTGGAGATGTAATCTAAGTTAGCATCTCATTTAGAGAGGCAAAGAGTCTCAAAATTCTGTAGTTGAGCATATCTCATCTGGATATAAAATTGGGCAGATCAAAATTAATATACTTCTCAGTTCTTCTGTTGCTTGATTTCTAAAAGATGAAATTTTGATTTGAGGAAAGGAAAAAATCTTTCCGGGAAACAGCCATGGGAAAGGATAAAGAAAGAAGGAAACATCCTAGGAAGAAATGATAGGTTTTTTTGGGGAATCTGTCTATAGAGCTGCTGGATATGATGGGGCATTTATAGCTCACCTCATTGACTTTATTCATCATCAATAAATATTAATAGTGAGTATGTTAAGTCGAAGATTTATTCATGACTGTGACCTTGACCATGTGCAGTATTGCTATTTGGCAGGACTATCATCATCCTCTCACTTTAGCTGCAGCTCTGTTTTAAAATGGCAAGAAAAAGGAGGAAAGAGTAGGAAACAAACTCTTTACTGTCAGGACAAAATTAAGTAAAATGTTGCTTGGAATACAGAATGGTGAGGAATTAGAGAAAGTTCATTTAACTGCTCACTCTTAGGCACGGCACCAACCCATGCATATACTACTTTCAAGTAGGTGAAAAATGAGGGAGGATAAAATATTAATTTAGGGAGCTACATGACTTATTATGTTAGAGACTGTGTGTGCAAAAGCATGATGCAAACATGTTTGTTTCCCTAATAATAGTTCACCCTCTTTTTTTCATTCATCCCGTGCTGATATGTCTTTTTGATGATTTTCTTAATTTTTTTCCATCTCAAAACTGTCATGCCAATGTTACATCCAAAGTGAATATTAGCAAGGGAGCTGCTAATCTTCCAAATCTTAGGCATTTGTGTGGACTGAAACGGCTTTAGTAAATGGGAAGAAATGAAAGAAATGTGGGAAGTGATTCATACCTTCCCCATGGTAAAATATGGGCAACTGGACTGAACATCTGTGTTTCTCAAGGGAATCAGCCCTACAGTTTCAGGCAGTGAATGACATTTTTGAATCCCTTCCAAAGGCTACCCACCTTTCTTGGCCACATAGAACTGGGCTAGGCAAATACTCAACGGCATTTTTTATCTCTTTCTGTGCTGAACAGTACACTAGGTGCTTTGGGGAAGGATGCCAGAAGGTGTATATATGGTGCATTGATACGGCTGCATACTCTATTCTTGCTCTTGACTTATTCTCATAGGTCTTCTTTCTCAGGACAACAGCTGGATGGGCTTCTTCTTACTTCAGCAAAGTGATGCCAAATATTGGTTTCTGAAACTGGCCCCCTGATACAGTCCTTTGTTTCCTGAGAGACCCAGGCTTCAACCACCTAGGAAAGACCTCAATACACCTCATTGCTTCATTTGTTGAGTTGCCAATTGACGTTCAGGATTTTCCAGTGTGATTACCAGCACAGACAACCACTCTGAGTACTCCTTTTAGCATAATTTTCTTAATTAGACGTTTTGGGAAAATTATTGGATCCTGATTCAGGAGGTACATTCAACTGTGCAAGTGAGACAATTCATGTTTACTTAAAATTATTCGATGATTCATCTTAGTTTCCTACTTTAGTTATTCATTTGTTTATTCATTCCACTAGTCATTTATTCAACAGTCATTTAAAAGTCTATTATTTGGCAAGTTTTGTGCTCACTGCTGGGAATTCAAGCAATGAAGAGATGACAAACAGGTTACCGGATGCAATGAAACTTAACTGTGGTACTGGAGATCTGCATTACAGAGTAATTTTTGACTTTCAACTACAGTAGTATAAGGTTATTTTCATTCATTAAGCATTATGAAGTATCTACTCTGAACTCATAGGCAGTTCTAGATACAACATTGAGTGCTATGAAAGGAATGCACTGTGGTTCTTCCCTTCTAGGAATCCTAATGTGACCCCAGATTCAAGCATATTTAACATTATTCTTAGAAGTAAGACATTTTAGGAATAAATGAAGTGCTACGGGAGGTAAGGGAGGGAGAGAGCAAGAGAGAAAATGAGGGAGGGAGGGAGAAAGAGAGAGAGAGAAAATTTTGGGAAGATGTCTTGAAAGAGAAAGGGTTGGAATTGAAACTAACACACACTGAAAGGGTGGAGGGGAATTGGGAAGAGAGGGCAAGTCTTTCCTAACAGATTAAAACCAACCAACCAACCAACCAACAACCTAGATGTTAAGATAAGCAAGTAAGCCTGATACCAAAACCAGACAAAGATACAAAAAAAGAAAATTACAGACCAATATCACTGATGAATATAGATGCAAAAATCCTCAACAAAACACTAGCAAACAGAATCCAACAACACATTAAAAGGATCATACATCATGATCAAGTGTGATTTATCCCAGGGATGCAAGGATTCTTCAATATATGCAAATCAATCAATGAGATACACCATATTAACAAATTGAAGAAGAAAAACCATATGATCATCTCAATAGGTGCAGAAAAAGCTTTTGACAAAATTCAACACCCATTTATGATAAAAACTCTCCAGAAAGGGGGCATAGAGGGAACCTACCTCAACATAATAAAGGCCATATATGACAAACCCACAGCAAACATCATTCTCAATGGTGAAAAACTGAAAGCATTTCCTCTAAGATCAGGAACAAGACAAGGATGTCCACTCTCACTACTATTACTCAACATAGTACTGGAAGTCCTAGCCACGGAAATCAGAGAAAAAAAACAAATAAAAGGAATACAAATTGGATAAGAAGAAGTAAAACTGTCACTGTTTGCAGGTGACATGATACTATACATAGAAAATCCTAAAGATGCCACCAGAAAACTACTAGAGCTAATCAATGAATTTGGTAAAGTTGCAGGATACAAAATTAATGCACAGAAATCTCTTGCATTCCTATACACTAATGATGAAAAATCTGAAAGAGAAATTAAGGAAACTCTCCCATTTACCAATGCAACAAAAAGAATAAAATACCCAGGAATAAACCTACCTAGGGAGACAAAAGACCTATATGCAGAAAACTATAAGACACTGATGAAAGAAATTAAAGATGATACCAACAGATGGAGAGATATACCATGTTCTTGGATTGAAAGAATCAATATTGTGAAAATGACTATACTACCCAAAGCAATCTACAGATTCAATGCAATCCCTATCAAATTACCAATGGCATTTTTTACAGAACTAGAACAAAAAATCTTAAAATTTATATGGAGACACAAAAGACTCCGAATAGCCAAAGCAGCCTTGAGGGAAAAAAACGGAGCTGGGGGAATCAGACTCCCTGACTTCAGACTATACTACAAAGCTACAGGTGGTCAAGAAGCACAGGAAAAGCTGCTCAACATCACTAATTATTAGAGAAATGCAAATCTAATCTACAATGAGGTATCACTTCACACCATTTAGAATGGGCATCATCAGAAAATCTACAAGCAACAAATGCTGGAGAGGGTGTGGAGAAAAGGGAACCCTCTTGCATTGTTGGTGGGAATGTAAATTGATACAGCCACTATGGAGAACAGTATGGAGGTTCCTTAAAAAACTAAAAATAGAATTACCATATGACCCAGCAATCCCACTACTGGGCATATACCCAGAGAAAACCATAATTCAAAAAGACACATGCACCCCAATGTTCACTGCAGCACTATTTACAATAGCCAGGACATGGAAGCAATCTAAATGCCCATCGACAGATGAATGGATCAAGAAGATGTAGTACATTTATACAATGGAATATTATTCAGCCATAATAAGGAACGAAATTGGGTCATTTGTAGAGACGTGGGTGCATCTAGAGACTGTCATACAGAGTGAAGAAAGTCAGAAAGAAAAAAACAAATATCGTATATTAACGCATGTATGTGGAGCCTAGAAAAATGGTACAGATGAACCAGTTTGCAGGACAGAAATTGAGACACAGATGTAGAGAACAAACGTATGGACACCAAGTGGGGAAAGTGGCGAGGGGTGGTGGTGGTGGTGAGATGAATTGGGAGATTGGGGTTGACATGTATACACTGATGTGTATAAAATGGATGACTAATAAGAACCTGCTGTATAAAAAAGTAAATAAAATTAAATTCAAACAAAAAAAAGATAAGCAAGTAAGGTCAGTTTCCAAGAACAGTAAGAAAAATTGCTGTAGATATAGTTCAATCTAGAAACGTGAGTAAAAGCTGTGTTGTGAAGGAATTTAAATAATAGGTTGAGAAAGTCGGACATTATGGAGCATGCGGAAGAAAACTAAAGGAAGCTTTTCCAGCAACGGAGTGACATTGGTTTGATCTGTTTCAGAAAATAATGTTGGTGGCAATACTCAAGATGTATTGAAAGGGAAAGAGCCTGGATATAGGTTAGGCAACAACCTTAATTGTTTGGGTGAGAGATAATGAGATATCCAACTAGGGCTGAGGAAGTGATTATTGAAAGGAGGAGATAGATTGGAAAAAGTGAATTGAGGCAAAACCAATAGAGATTTTGGACCAATCAGATGGTAGTGGTGTGGTACTTGTGAGTGAAATGAGAGGGAAGCTCGAATGGGGCATTTTCTAATACCTGTATTCTATGACTGAGTACTATATTCTATAGCATATTGGATTTTGCAATTAGTAAGTTTTTGATAATTTTTAAGAGAGCTGTTTTAGTAACTGTTAGAGATAATACCACAATCATAATAAATTGCTTGCAAAGTGGAATTTCTATCAGTGAATAAGGTCAACCCAGTTTGTTAATTGCAGAACTAAAAACTGGTCCCCCAAATCAGATTTCTTCAAAATCAGATTTCTTCATTTCTTAGAGCCAAATATATGTTTCTTTGATGAAAGAAAAGATTATAAAAGTATTTCCTTATTTTAATAATAAAAATGACAACTAACATTTATGGAGTATTTGGTATGTGCCAGGGACTGCTCCAGATTGGCTTATATCACAATGAGAATGCAGATCATATAGATCATATAGTAATTGGTATTAGCACTCATCAGCAGCAGTTCATTTTTTGTTAAAAATGATAAATACGAAAAAAAGGTTGAATCCTGATATCTAATTCGTAAAATGGTTTGGGTTTTTTTTTGGTCCGATATTTGTTTGGATACCCATCATGCAGAAATCCTGATGCTGAAACAGTAAATGAAATGAAATATTCTGCAATTTCTAGCTGGCTACTTGGCTCTCCTGAGCCCTTAGCTTCAAGGATTTTTCAAAATATATTTTTCTGCACCACAGCTCAGAGTTGCTAAATCCAGAAATTGAAACATTCTGAGAACCAAATCATTTCAGGGTGAATCAAAGCTCTTGGAACATTGCCCTAGGATTTTGAAGATAGTGTTTAATAGTGAAAAATGTTCAATATTTTTAAGGAAATCCCAATTACGGAAGGCTGCCCCATTCACATCCCTGACGCTGCAGGGTGTCTGACACAGAATGCCTTGTGTCAACCTTCACTCCTGTGAAGAGCCAGGACTCCATGGGTGAAGGTGAAGGTCTTCTGACTCCCGGCAGCTCTGACAGCACTGCCCTCTTGTAATTACCAATTGTGAGGAAATCGGAGGCTGATGTCTGTTTCTAACTCCACCTTAAAACCTGGAAATATGTTCCCTCCTTTATTCCATTCTAACCAGCTTCTATTCCGGCTGCCATCTTAATTCCAGCAACTGTGACTGTTTTGAAGCAAGAGTTTGTCTCTCTGCTCAAACCCTCTCTAGTATCTAGTCTGTGTTTTTGCTTGTTTGTGTTCTGCAGCACTGGTGATGGCAACAGAAGATGGGAAGAGAGAGAGTGAACATAGTTAAACAAACCTTAAGACTAGGAGGTGTTTTAACATAGTGGGAGGGGCATGAATTATGGAATCAGACAGTAATGTGAACTTACTGACTGTGTAACTTGGGGCAAGTTATTTAATGATTTTGTATCTCAGCTTTCTCATCTGTGAAATGAGGATAATAAAACTTACATCATAGGATATTTGGGAGAATTAAATGAAATGAACATATAGATCATATTGTAGGTGATTAATACATGGGGATGGGTGCTATTATTATTAGTAGTAATATTAATAACAGTGAAAGAGTGGAATAAAAATAAAGTTGAAGCAGGAACAATGGAAAACCATGGGGTAAAGAGCCATCAGCTGCAATGCTTGACAATTCAGAAGATGCTCTAATATCTCTCTATAAAGTGATGGAGCGACTTGACCATCTTAATTCCACAGAAACTTTGCCTCTCATAGACAGGAATGTAAGGTAGTGTGAAGCTATGTTAACCTGAAATAATGTCTCTCTCCTTTTCCCAAGTTCAACTCACTTTTCAGAGGCTACCTGAGTTATCTTTTTCTAGGATTCTGTCACCACTGATCTACCAATGACCTCCTTTTCTACTGAATTAAGGCAAAAATTACATACCATCTGGTATGTCCTCTGATTACTTCCTGGAGGTGTGGTTTCCAAATGAGATCAAGGTTTCCTTGAGTAAAAGAAACTTGCCTTATACTTCTTATATATTCACCATAGGACATTGGGTGTTTGAGCAAACACAGAAACCCTAAACCAAACACCGTAATGAGGAGATGAAAAGAGTAGTAGCCGTAAGTTTCTTGTACCAGAGAAAGTCCATTAAAGGGGCGGGGGTTTTTCTTTCCTCAATAGATAATAAATTGTCTTCCAGTTGTATAAGGAGTATCTACATTTTCCTTGTTAATTTCCCACAATTTAGCCTCACTGTCCCCTCCTTCATAAAAATTCATAGACCCTTGACTTAGATGGCCTCTTTACAATTACTTAATGTTCACATTTGAACCACGAGTACAATGTTAGCCCAAATACTGTAGTGATAATAATTAAGTGAGGTTTGATGCCCAAGACTCAGAGGACTTCAAGCACAGGGTTCTCATGGCTTTTTACCCTTAATGAAAGATGACCCTCTAGCTGACCATCTATATACACTGCCTTATTATTATCTCTTCTTTGCCCCCATTCAAATCATTTAAGAAAGTTACATTTCACAGAGATGAAATATATGTTTAAGCAGGGATTTCGATTGGGCTCAGTTAAATTTTGCTAGGGTTCTATGGGGCAATTCACAGTAAGGCTTTGTGTTGTGAAATTAATTTTATTTTACATTTCTAAACTTGAGAAGAACACACATACGCCTGCATATATGCATATGTATGAATATAAATGTGTATATATACATACATGCAAACATGCACACACACTTCTCAAATCTCTTCTCTCTGATAAGCAACATCCTTATCATTATTCTTTACATTTGTTTGTCCCAGTGTAATAAAATGCTGTGTCAGAAAGCATTCAGTACAAATATTGTCGTTTAGGTCAGAATATGCAACGTGGGGGCATGGAGGTTGACAAAACCCAAGTAAAAAAGGCACAAAAATGAGAGGGGAAACTTAAATAATTCTCGTGTTCTCCAGTCGTAACTTGATTATCCTAATACCGTGTCTCCTCATATTGTTCTCCCACCTTTCCTCTATTGTATTCGTTGATTGTTCTTATGTAACAAATTATTCCCGATCTTAACAGCTTGGAGGATCTCTTTAACAGCTTACTAATTCACACAGTTTCTGAGAGAGTCTTAGCCTCTTACTTCTGGCTCAGGGTGTCTCATGAGGTTGCAGTCAAGCGGTCCATGGGGGCCGCAGTCATCTGAAGGCTTGACTGGGGTTGGAGGGCTTCCTTCCCAGCTCATTCATGTGGCTGTTGGCAGGAGGCTTCAGGTCTTCACCATGCGAGATCCTCCATATGGCTGCCCACACATGGCTTTCCTCAGAGCAAGTGATGAGGGGATGGGGAGGATGAGTGTGTGTGTCTGTGTGTTTGTGCGTGTGTATGTGTTTGTGTGCGTAAGAGAGAGAGAGAAAATGATAGAGGGACGTCACAAAGAAAATGGAGCCAGTGTCATTTATAATCCAGTATATGGATCACACAGACCCACCTGGTACAGTGTGTGAGGAGATGACACAAGGATGTGAGACAGGGATCGTTGGGGGTAATCTTGGAGGTTGGCTACCACATCTCCCCTCCCTCTTAACTTTCCTCCTCTTTTTGAAACCTCTCTCTTTGGAATGGGTTGTTAGTTGCCAACTAGTAACAATTTTGCTTCATTGCTATTTGTCTACATATATCATCAATTTTCATTGCTTGACAGAAAGGTTTTCATTTGAAAAATTTAAATGATTTGTTTCTTCAGAAAATGTGACCAGTGCTCTTTTCACAGTGTTACTGGACAGTAGAGGGTGCTGTTGGTGTGTGTGGACCTACATTGAACACTGAAGGTCGAGCTAAGATGGGGCTGGTCCAGTTCTCATCTTGAAAAATAGTCAGATGGTTTCTAATCTGATTGGTTTCTAAATATCTGTATTTCAGTTCTAAAAATTAAAATTTCTTTTTCTTTGGCCAATAAATAGGCAACATTAGGCTTTCCATAAATGCTTCTTTTAATTCCCAGTGGTCTATTTGTAGTTCTCCTTGCTGCATGCTTTTTGGCCCTAATAATGGCTGAGAAGAGGTGAAGGAGGAGACACACGATAGTTACTTTGACATGGATTGTGCACAGATCATGAGGGACAATACCTTCTTTACTGGATTTGGCTTCTCCTTTAAGATTGATGTTTTTAAGATCCTTTTTGGCATGTTGACATATTGCAGGAGTATTGACTACAATCAGTCATTTCTACGACGGATACTGAGTTGATAAGGGATGAGTTATTTTCTCCTCCATTAGAATGGGATGAGTGTTTTGCAGGGGCCCTCGTGGGGAATGTTTTTTCTGTCCTTGACTCTTCCTTTCAGAGAGGATTTCCATCAGTGGTATGGGTCTTTTGGGGGGTACTCAATTGTTTTTAGACACATGACTATATGAATAAATTCCTAGTATTTGTAACAATATCTTGATGAGACTGTTGTGCACTTGGCATGGTAATTTCTAGAAGAAAGACCCAGTTTCATCTCCCTAGTCTGAAAAATATTTTTCTTCTCTATCATATTTCACAAAATCGCATTTGGTCACCACTTATCCTATTGCGGTGTAGCGCAAAAAGCATTAATTTTTGAGGTAAAAAAGACCGAGTTTCAAATAACACTGTTCCTTACTTGCTGGGTGGAGTCTTATGCCTCACTTTGTCCCTCTGAGAAGTGAAAAGTAGTAATAGTAAGTATATTAGGTACTGTGTTAAGAGCTCTGCCTACATTCCATGGTTTAATTTTTATAGTAAGCTTTTGCCATGTGTACTAGTATTTTCTGTATGTTTAAAAATAAGGAAATGAATTTGAGATAAAAAGAGTTTAAGTAATCTGTTCAAGGTTATATAGCTGATAAATCATAAAGTTTAGATGCAAGCCCAAATGTGTGTAACAGTAAAGTTATCCCCTTAACCATTCTGCTTGAAGCAACCCATAATAATGCTGATATTAGCAGTTTGAGAATTACATATGAAAATGAACATCTATTAGCCAGCAGAGTCTTGTATTGTTAACACTTTAAATAAATGTTAATTCCCTTTACTTCTCTTTTTTTGAGCCATTTAACTAACAGATGAAAGGAAGAACATCTGTTTAGAATGATGACCTCTGCTAAAAGAGGCTCTGTCGTAGTTTTGCATAATGACACCATGATTGTTTTCCTTGGAAAACAAATTATAAATGTCCTTAAAATTGACAAAGGAACAAATTGGGCACCCCTAGATTCTTTCTGAAGCTTGAAAATCTTTGTTGAAAAAAACCACATTAAAGGGAGTTTTTCCTCTCTTAAGTAGTGCCTATTTTAATCATAACCTTTGGAAGAAAATTTAAATGTAAAAAGGTGAAAATTAAAAGAACTATAAATAACAACAAATGACTACCTTGTAAATACAAAGCCACATTCACTCCCAGGGCTGTTATGTCTACAAACTATTTGAACAACAGTCAATAAGCACATTCCCAATGAAAGAAAAAGCTAACTGATGTTCCATCTGAGTGCACTCTTTGTTGAGCATGTTCAGAAATGGAGAGCTTGTAGATAGGGATTTCTGTGCTTTTTGCCTTAAGACATGTGCATGTGCTCACCAAAGAAAATGAAGGGTTTTTCACAGGTTCCCCAAATATTCCTTTACTAAATATTCATCTCTGTCAAAAAATAATAATGTGCTTTACTTGGATTAACTGAAAAATCATCTTCCTTTCTTGATGGTTTTCCTTTTCTCTGTGTTCTCATGATGAGATAACCCACTTATGGTTCCCAGGCTGGGGTTATCTTGATTTACCTGTTGTTTTTGAGGCTGTTTTTTTGGGGATCAAAGGACTGGACCAGAAACAGTGAAGAGTCTAAATCTTTGTGAGGGCAGACCAGTGAGTTGCTGGCCTACCTGAATTATATCTCATCCTCTACATTCTTAACTATAAACCTGGAAGCTGTAGGGC